>NW_026000001.1:6674362-6687535 GCF_001458135.2 Marmota marmota marmota
CGGTGGACGGTGGACGGTGGACGGTGGACCGCCGGCCGTGGGAGGGCGCCTACCCGCCGCCCCGCCCTCTAGGTTTCGGTTTCCCCGCGAAGCTCAGTTTCGCTTTCCTGGACTCTGACCCTGCCCTTCCACACGGGCTTTCCCATCTTGTCTTTGCAGGGTCCAGCCTGTGAGCTCTGCCAGGCCTGGACGCTGGCTTAACATCTGTGACTTCACGTGTGTGCGCTCTCGCCACATCTGTCGTCACACCTATCTCCACCTTGGCCCAGGAATCCACACTTGGGCAACAGAGGTGGTTAGAAGCCCTCAATCCACATCTGTGACTCTCCACACCTGGGTCACACTTGTGACACCTTGGCCACACTGTGGCCACACTCTGACACCTCAAGTGACACACGAGGAACCCGTATCTCACCTGTGATAGTACCTGCCACTGCCCCTGCCCAGAATCTCAGTGAAGGGCCACCCTGACTCCCAGACTGACCGTGTATAAAGAACAATGGCTGTAGTTCCTCAGAGGTGAGAACTGCCAGCCTGCCCTCCCTCCCCATGTGATCCCTGGGCCTGGCGCTGGGCCCTGACCAAGCGTGGCTACCCCACCCGCAGGGGGGTCCAGCGAGTTCTGTTTGGAGAGTGGCTTCTGGGTGAGGTCAGCAGCGGCTGCTACGAGGGGCTGCGGTGGCTGGACGACGCCCACACGGTCTTTCGGGTGCCCTGGAAGCACTTTGCTCGCAAGGACCTAGGAGAGGCAGACGCCCGCATCTTCAAGGTGGGGCCCAGCCCCACTCCCACGGAGGACCTGTCTGGGGCCCCAAGGCTCCACCCCTCGGCCTGTGTTTTCTGTTTTTTCCCAGGCCTGGGCAGTGGCCCGAGGCAGGTGGCCACCCAACACTGGCGGGGGCGACAGGACACCCCCAGAGGCTGAGGCTGCAGAGCGTGCGGGCTGGAAAACCAACTTCCGATGCGCACTGCACAGCACCCGGCTCTTCCGGATGCTGCAAGACAACTCAGGGGACCCTGTGGACCCACACAAGGTGTACGCGCTCAACCCTGAGCTGGAGTGGAGAGGTAAGGAACCCCCCCAGGCTGGACAGGAAGGTGGGTGGATGGGTAGAGGGCTCCGCCTTATCTTGGCCTCCAGGTCAGGTGTCCAGCCCCATGTTGGGGTGTCCTGCTTTAAAGCCCCAGGCCTTGCACCAGGTGCCAGGTCACTGAGGGGAAGAGGTTAACAGCAAGGAAGGAGCAGGGTGCTGGGACCTGGGGGTACTCGGGACATTCACAACCAGGTCTTACGCCAGCCCCAGGTCCAACTGGCCCCCCACTTTCGGAAGGCCCAGCTGTCTATCAGGGGGAAGAAGAGGCTCTTGAAGGTGTCCTGCCTACACAGGTACAGGCTCTGCCCATCTCTGCCCCTGGTCGTTGGGGCTGGGAGCTGCTTACACCAGACTGTCTTCCCCTTGCAGGGTGGGCCCCTAGGACCATTCCTGGCAGGAGACACTAAGCTGCAAGCCCCAAGCCCTCTGCCCATCACAGCAGGTGACACAGGGGACCTCTTGCTCCAGGTTCTTCAGCACAGCCTCCTGGGGGACCCCCTGATGGAGGCTGCATGGCGGGTAGACCCAGCCCCTCCGGGGCCTTCTGGTGAGGGACAGCAGGGGCCATTCTGTTCTGCAGGGGCTGTACCGAGGGAAGGGGGCAGACAGGACAGCAGAGACCCTGGGGAGAGGGAAAGGGACCCAGTGTCCTGGGGTGGGCCCTTGAGGAGGATGTGGGGTGCTGGGGCACCACGAAGGGCAAGTCCGGCAGAAACAGAGCCACCACAGCTGGGCAACTTGGGTGTTGCACTGTCACCTTCAGGCCCAGAGTGCCCTTTGGAGGCGCTTCATACAGCACGGGCAGTGGAAGCTGTCCCCAGCCCCAGGCCTCAACACATGGCCCTTATGACAGGTGAGAAGCTCGAGAACCTGCGGTAGGGATGGGGATGGGGATGGGGAGGAAGGGGGTTGGGGACAGGAACCAACTCAGCCCTTCCCAGATGCAGGCCAGGGTACGGCCCCCAGGGTCCCCGCGTGCAGCAGAGCCTATGACAGCACCCTTTGCTAGCAGGGCACCGCAGGGGGAGGTGGCTGGGTACCACCTGTTCCGCACACACCTGTTGCTCACAGCTTGGTGTATGCAGATCCCAGCCCAGGTGCCCTGGATGTGACCATCATGTACAAGGGACGCACAGTGCTGCAGGCAATGGTGGGGCACCCCAGCTGTGTGTTCCTGTATGGACCCCCTGGCCCAGCCATCAGGGCCTCGGAGCCCCAGCAGGTGGTCTTCCCTAGCCCTGCTGAGCTCCCTGATCAGAAGCAGCTGCACTACACGGAGAAGCTATTGCAGCATGTGACCCCTGGCCTGCAGCTGGAGCAGCGCGGACTGGCACTGTGGGCCCGGCGCATGGGCAAGTGCAAGGTGTACTGGGAGGTGGGCAGTCCCTTGGGCTCTGCCAGCCCCTCCAGCCCAGCCCAGCTGCTGGAGCGCAACTGCAACACCCCCATCTTCGACTTCAGCACCTTCTTCCGAGGTCAGTGAGGCACCTGCCTGGGAAGTGGGCCGACTCTAGGTATTCCCCTGGGAGCCTTGCCCACCCTGCTCACCAGAGCCACCTCCTGCAGAGCTGGGGGAATTCCGGACACGAAGGCGCCAAGGCTCCCCACACTACACCATCTACCTGGGCTTTGGGCAGGACCTGTCAGCAGGGAGGCCCAAGGAAAAGAACCTGGTCCTGGTGAAGGTGAGGCCCGGGGCCAGGAGGGTGAGAAGGGACTGCCTGGCCCTCAGGTCACCAGGGCCCTGACAGATGCCCCCCTGCAGCTGGAGCCATGGCTGTGCCGGGTGCACCTGGAGGGTGTGCAACGTGAGGGCGTGTCCTCCCTGGACAGTGGCAGCCTCAGCCTGTCCCTGTCAAGCACCAACAGCCTCTACGATGACATTGAGCACTTCCTCATGGAGCTGGAACAGCCAGCTTAGCCCCCTACCCCAGCCGCCCCCAACAGAAGAGTGCCGAGAACCAGTGCTGTCCTGTTCTCCCTGCTGGCAGTACTGACCAGACATGCAGGGCCCTGGCAAGGGAGGTGAAGCCCAGGAAGCACACTGCAGACCTCCCCTGCATGCCCACTCTTCTGTTTATCGCGCACTCAAGTGACACACTGAAGTGCTAATAAACCACTCGCTGGATACAAACGCCCCTGAGTTGGGTGTGGGGGAAAGCTGGTCCACCAGGAGAGCTGGGGAGGTGCCATCGTGTGCCCAGCGGTACCTGTCCTGCCTGGAGGTCTGGAGCACTGTGCTCTGCCTCCTGGGAAGCAGCTGGTGGAGTGCAAACCTGGAACAATTACCTGAAGGGGCAGAAGGCGATTTTAAAACTGAAAATAGAGAAATTGCTAAAACAGAGACAAAGGAGGCCACCTGGAAAAGGATCCAGGAGTCTCTCCCTGCCCCAGACTATCACCAAAGGCTTCACCTTCCAAGTACTGAGGCCACAGGAAAGTTTCTAAAGATAAGCCATTTTTGATAAATTAGAACACAATGGAAACAGTGTATCTATAATATACATATAAAAAAGTCCAGAGCAAGACAGGTGCAGACCGGTGTCATCACGGGAGCCCAAAGGCAGGAGTGCTGGTGGCCCCAGGCCTTTGTCACAAAGGCTCAAGGGCCTCGGGCCTCGGGCCTCAGGCCTCGGTCCCCTGGGCGGGCGGCTCCTCCCCAGCCTCAGTCTTCCTGTGCTTACGCATGTGCCTGTACTTGTCCACGTAGGCCTTCACCAGATTGGCCACCTTCACAGGGTTGATTTCGCCACTCTTGCTGTGGCAGATCTGGAGAGTGAGATCTGGTTACCCAACATGCTTCAGGCCAGACGCTGCAGCAACAGGGCCTGAGCCTCCATGCCCACAGAGCAGGGCCCAGGGTTCTGCCTACAGGGTCGTGCCATCTGTCTACCACCTCACAGGGTTGCTGAGGGTGCCCCAAGTGTCACAGGTTTGTAGACAGATCCCCCCAGGGCATTTACCACCTGCAAGTTGGGCATGGATAGGGCCATTTTAAATGCCATGCGTTATTTTAGCTTTTTCAAAAGCATGAATGCTCATGAGTGAGGGGCAGCTACAGAGAGAACTGACCCAAGGCCTCAGTCAGGACATGGTCTGGCAGGCCAGGCCCAAGCTATACTTACGGACCCTGAAAGTCTGTCTTGGCAAGAAAGAGCAGTGACCTGCCTCCTGCCGGGCCATGCTGCCCAAGACCTCAGGGCTCCCCAGCAAGGGCACAGGTGCCTGTAGCCCACCTTCTGCACAGCTTTGCGGAGGATGTCCTTGTACTCCTCCTTGGTCACCTCTCTCTTCTGGTAGAAGGGTTTGATGGCCAGCTTCACCTCCTCCACAGCTCGCTCCTGCATGTGCAGCTTCTTCATGTACTAGGAGGGAAGACACCCGTGACACTGATGGCAGGTGAGGGCCTTTGGTGCGAGGCCCCATGGTGCTGGGAGCCATTTCAGCCCAGAAGCAAGAGGCAAACCCAGTAGCTCCCACCATCCTGACGGAGCCCCCTGGGCTGGCTTCTGCTCCTCAATTCAGCCCCAGGAACCCTGGGAAGGGCCAGTGGCACTCACTTCCTCCTTCCTGGTCTTCTCTGCGGCTGGCCTGGGAGTGGCCGTCCTCTCCTCCAAGTCAGTGGTGCTGGCTTGACCAGCCGGCTCTGAGGCTGTAGCTAGTGCGGTGGGCACAGGGGCCACACTCTGGGCCACCCCACAGCCCGCGAGAGGAAGGCTCCCTTGTAGAATACACTGGACTGAGGGCTGGCTGATCAGCGTGTACGGTGGGATGCCTGGAGGCTGAGCCAAGCCGGGAGGCATGTTGGAGCTGTAAACCTGGACAAGAATGACCCGCCGAGTGCAGAGCCCGAGGGTTGGCAATCCCCCTCTGCAGCCCCGCTCCCGAAGCACAGGGGGCAGGGCAGAAATGAAACGGCACCAGAAGGCCTTGGTCCTAGCTGATGTGGCCGTGTGGCCCATGTCCTCTAGCCTGGCACCTACCTGAGAGGGGTTCATGTCAGGGAATCCAGGCTCTAGGAGTATGTGGCTGGGAGGTGGCAGCTCAGAGATCAGCGCCTGAGTGTCGCCTATGGGGCCCCCATCCTCAGTGTCCCAGGCTTCTTCCCGCGGCCTCTGTGGCCTGTGAAGTGGCGTCCCTGGGGGTCCAACACACAGGGGAGGTGGGTGCCCTGGGACCAGCCTCGGCCAGAACACAGCCTGCTAGCTGGAACCCTAGAAAAGCACTGGCAGTGGGGACCACAAGGTCAAGCCCAAGGTCCTCCCTGGGCCTACTGGGGCTAGGCCCTGTCTCCTGTGAGTCTGAAGAGCCAGGGAGGTGGGGGCCCCTGGGTGGCTGTTCCCTGCCCCACCCACACAGGGTGCTCCACCCACAGGGCACCCTGCCTGCTCAGCCACAGAAGCACATACTCACTTGAGCCTCTGTCCGGGGCCACGGCGCCCCCCTCAGACTCCTGGAGGTTCCAAGTGACGCGTTTCACCAAGGCTCGGGACCGCAGCAGGGGGGCTTGCACCGCTGCTCCCTCAGGCCCGGCCACCTGGCACAGCCCCCCACTCCCTGAGGGGCTGTCCTCCTCTGCTGGTGCCACACCCAGGGTGCTGGGGGCCATGACAGTGCTCTCTGCCAAGCCTTGCCTGAGTGGGCGCTGCTCTGGGGGTCCCTCTGCCCGGGGCAGGGGGTGCACAACGTCTTCACTGTGGATCAGCGACACCTCCCTCTGGATGGCAGCCAGGGTGGGGTCTTGTGCCTGCGTGGCTGGGGGCAATGCAGGGTTGGGCAGGAAGCTGCGCTCTGGGGAGGAGTCAGTGCTTTCAGGGGAAGGAGGTGAGCTCATGTCATCAAGCTGGATGAAGATGGCTTCACTTGAGAAGTCCTCGAAGACGTGGCCCGCCTCCACGGAGGCCCCATAATCCAGGTCCTCAGGTGCACACTCAGCTGGCTCCTCCAGGACAGGGGGTGCCTGTGGGAGCACCTGGCCAGACACAACCACCTCGGCCACGATGCCCGTCTCTGCTGGGACTGGTGCAGTTACTGAGTGGTCTCCACCCTGCCTCAGCTCCTGCTGCAGAGCGGGCACCGGGGACGCCTCCTGGGCAGTTCCCTTCCTCTCCGGGGAGCGGGGCCGCTTCTCTCGGGAACGTGGCTGCCGGGGCTCTCGCGCCCTGTGCTCTGAGCTGGGCGACCGTGGCCTCCACTTCCTTCTCTCTCGGGCCCGGCCTGTGCTCTCCTTGTGGGGCCGCTCTCGGCTCCTTTCCCGCTGGTGCTGGTGCCTCCGGGCCCTCTCCAGGCTGCTGGGTGGAGAGCAGTCCCTCCCACGAGACCTGGACCCCGACTGTCGCCTCTTCTTTCTCCTGCTCCCATACCGCTCGCAGGAGGAACTGCCGGGGCTTCCTGAGCGTGACCGGGACCTCCTCCGGCCTCGTCCCCTGGAGTCTCTCCTCCGCTCCCTACTCCGGTCCTGGGCCTTCCTCCTCTTTGCTCTCTCCTGGCTGCTGGCACGGTCACTGGAAGACCTCCTGTGTTTGCCCTTGGCCTGGCGCCCCCTAGAGTGCTCCTCAACCAAGGGTGAAGCCGAGCGTGAGGTCCTGTCTCTGGAGCCAGAGTGGGTCCTGGAGCGTGTCCTCCGGTGCTCCTTGGTCCCCCTTTTCCTCTTGGCCTTCTTCCTGCTGCTGGAGGTGGAGCGGGAGCGGGATGGGGCCCGCAGCTCCACAATCCTGTGGGTGGCTGCCTGTGGCGCATCTGGGCTAGGGGAGGCCTCCGGCTCCAGGAGAGTCACACAGGTTACCATCCGCTCCTCAGAGCCAAAGAAGGTGCCGTGGGCAGCCCCATCTTCGTCATCCCAGGGGTCCTGGGGGGATGGTCTCTGTGCCCGGGCAGCAGGGCCCCGGCTTTCGATAGGCTCCTCACCTAGCTCTCCTGGCTCCGCATCAGAGGCCCCCTCAGCGGCCCCCTCACCCCGGAGCGTCAGCACACTGGACACAGGGGGCTCCGCCTCGGTCTCGAAGACACTTTCCACAGTATAGGAGGTGACACAGCGCACAGCCTGAAATGCCGGGGCCTTGGGACTGCTGATGGAGATGGTTCTTGTAATCTCCGATGGTAGGAGGCTGGGGCCAAGACTCTCAGGGCTGCTGCTGGGAGGGCTTGAGTCAGAAACCGTGGGGTCAAAGGGGTCATATATCTCACTCTTGAGCTGCTTCGTCTTCTTGATAGAGAACAGTGGGGAAGGGTTCTCCTTCCTCTGTACTTTGCTGTCCACAGGCCGGAAAGTGTTGCAGAAGCCAGGGCTGGACAGTCGGCTGCAATGTGCTGTGTTTCCAGGGATGTTGATCCTGAAGCTCTCAAAGGTGGACCCAAGACCTTTTCCTCTCGAGGGCCCCAGGGAGGCTAGGCTGCCATGAGAGCTGGGAGCTGGGGGCCGGGAGCTGCCTGTGTGTGAGCCGGGGTCCTGGGGGCCCCTGTTGCTGGGCTCGTTCTCTGCCCGGCCTTGCGCTGGCTGCCCAGGGCCCTCCCTGCCTGTTAGGCGACTGATGCAGGTGCTGGGGATCTCAACACTCTGTCCTTGGGGTGGGGCTGCGTCTTGCCTGCTGCCAGTGCCGTCCCTTTGGATCTTCGGTATCCTGGGCAGTTCGGAGATGGCGGCCCTCCGAGGAGGTGGTTTTGGGGTGTGCCCTAGGGCTACATTTCTTGATGGAGAGTTGGAGCAACGGCTGGAGATCTTAGATGAGGCAGAACCGAGAGATAAGGACTGCTTGCTGGTGCCATTAAACCAGGGGCTGCCACTTTGTCGCAAGCTAGGCCCACTCCCGTTTGACAGGTTCTGAGCCTGGCCTGATCCAGGAGCCGGGGAGGCACCCAGCCGTACAGGCACACCTCCTTGTGGGGCCGACCTGGCCTGGCCGCTCAGCCCTGAGCTCTGCGGCCTGTCTCCTGTGAGTCTGCTAGCCGGGATCCCTGAGGATGGTACTCCAGTCTGCAGGCTGTCCCTGGGCCTGGACCTTTCCTCACCTCCGGACACACCCACCGAGTTCCGCTGAAGAGAAATTGGAGCTAGAAACAAAAAGGCCAGACACCAGTTGTGCCACCACTGATTTAAGAAGTTTGATGACTTGTTGTACTACCATCAGAGCCGACGCTGGGCCACAGGAAGGGTAGCCCACGCAAGGCAGACCCGAACAGTGTGCTGCCTCCTCCTTGCTGAACCGGAGGAGCGGCAGGGGCAGGACTGCCACCCTCGTTTTGAGCAGGTGAAACCTGCTGATGTTTTCTTTCTTTTGCACTGGGTGACACCACTGTGGGTCAGCACCATGCTGGCCTGGCAGGCAGGAGGGTCTGCGAGCTGCTCTGCAAAGCCACCGTTCCCTTCACAGGAAGTGATAGAACCTTGCACTCTCCCTCTGCTTATGTTTGGGCCTCTGGTACCTCGGTGCTCTCGCCCCCAGCCAGAGCACAGCCCAAGGACAGGGCTTCCACTGCCATGGCTGCTGAGGAAGGGGCCTCTCACCTGCCCTCTTGGCACTGAGAGAGCCGTCCCGGTGGATGACCACGTCCGCGCTGCTCATCATCAGTAGGCTCTGGCCTGACAGGATGCTCCCCAGCAGGTCTGGGACAGGTGCCTCCTCCACGCTCTCCTCCTGGGTGGCAGGGAGCGGCCTCCTGTGGGCAGAGATGCACAGCGGGCCCTGCCATCTAACGGGCCTCCTTCCCACCAAATTTTTGTAGCTTTATTACAGAAATCACCTGACACTAGTGCCCCACCCCACTGCCAGGCAAAAGCTGGCAGTTAAGTACCTCTGCCCGTTTTGTTGGTTTGGTTAAGTCTCTGATTTATTTTTATTTTTTTTTTGGTCCTGGGGATAGGACTCAGGGAGCTCTACCACCAAGCTACAACAGTCCTTTCTGTTTTTTATTTTGAGTCTGTTTTTTTTTTTTAAATTTTGGATCTAAGTTTCCCAGTTTGACCTTGAACTTGAATCCTCCTGTCTCAGCCTCCTAAGTAGCTAGGATTACTAAGGCAAGGGGCCAAGCAGCAGTACCACTAGAGGCAAGGCTACAGCCAAGACTGGGGTCACCACCCTGTCCCTCCCAGAAGTCTCTACTGCCACACACCTGGAGAGCCCCACGGAGATGGGCCTGGCTACGGGCTGGTGAGACTGCAGAGCTGAGCGGGACAGGACCCTCCGCTTCGTACTCAGAGGAGAGGCAGGGTTTGCAGACAGCTCTTCACTGTTAGAGGAGGACACATGGCAAGGGAAAGGGGAGCCTGTGCCCCAGGCTCAGCCCAGGCCCAGGAGACCCCTCCAAGTTCTGTGTCGCCTCACTGAACCCGAGGAGGGTTGGGGGCAGGGGCTGCTACCCTCATTTTGTGAATGTGAAACCTGAGGCTTACCCATGCCCATGGCTCCCAGGGGGAAGGGGAGTGGGCCACATTGGTGGTCGCCCTGCACAGTCACCTGTCAAAGGGGTCCAGCTCGTAGGGGTCCCCAAACAGTGACAAGGAAGCTGCTCCAATATCTGCCCGCATCAGCCCCAGGGAGGGGTCCACTGGCTTGTACACTGATGGCATACAGGTACCTCGGACAGGCCTACAGAGGCCCAGCGTCCGAGCAATTCGAGAACGAGCCGTGACTTCATTCTGAACCAAAGTATCGAAAAAGAATAAATGATCATTGACGTTGCAACCTGAAGAGAGCAACAGGGAGAAGCTCCTGTCAGCAGGACCCACCCCCGGCTGAACAGACACCACCCAGAGCCATGGGCTGCGTCTGCACCAAGGGTGAGCCTCGGAGGTTGACCTGAGTACACCTGACGTCCCAGTGAAAGCATAAACTCAGCTGGCCATTGGGTGGCACTAAATTATCTCTATCATCTCTTTCCTTTTTTTGTGGTACCAGGAATGAAATCCAGGGGCACTGAACTACTGAGCCATATCCTCAGCCCTTTTGAGACAGGGTCTCACTAAGCTACACAGGGCCTTGCTAGGTTGATGAGGCTGGCCTTCAACTTGCGTGATCCTCCTGCCTCAGCCTCCTGAGCCTTTGAGATTACAGGTGTTTGCCACCGCGCCCACTTGTCCCTCAACAAGAGGGAAAAAACCTCAACCAATGATTGAAACAGCTGTCTGTTGACAACCACGTGAGCAGCAGATGTGGACTCGAAACATCATTTCCACTGTACTTATTCACGAAATGCGTGAACCAAGAGTCACACGCTCCTTCCTCTAGACTCTAGACAGAGAGGGGACAGAGCAGTCCCAGAAGAAGAAAGGAACTATAGAAATAGGCAGATGAGGGCTGGGGCTCAGAGGCAGCGCACTTGACTAGCATGTGTGAGGCACTGGGTTCAATCCTCGGCACCGCATATGAATAAAATAAAGGTTCATCAACATCTAAAAATATATATATAAAAAAAGGGCTGGGGTTGTGGCTCAATTGGTAGAGTGCTCACCTAGCATGTGTGAGGCACTGTGTTCGATCCTCAGCACCACATAAAAATAAAATAAAGGTATTGTGTCCACTACAACTAAAAAAAAAAAAGGCCAGCCGCGGTGGTGCACGCCTGTAATCCCAGCAACTTGGGAGGCTGAGGCAGGAGGATCACAAGTTCAATTCCAGCCTCAGCAAAAAGGGAGGTGCTAAGAACTCAGCGAGACCCTGTCTCAAAATAAAATACAAAAACAGAGCTGTGGATGTGGCTCAGTGTTCGAGTGTCCCTGAGTTCAATCCCTGGCAAAAAATAAACAAATAAACATGTTGTGTCCGCCTATAACAAAACAAAACTAAACTAAACTTAGGGGAAAAAACAGAAATAGGCAGATGAAGAAGGTAAACTCAGAGTGGATCAGGGTGGAGCCCAGGAGCCTTTGGAGCGCCCTGGGTGTTGGAGGGGGCGGCACTGACATGGCCAGGCCCCAGAGGTCGAGGGCAGCGTGAGCCCTGGGAGCCACAGAGCTGGGACCAGCATCCACCAGACACGGTCCCCTTTGTCACAGCTTCAGTGGCTCCTTACTCCAGATTCTGATCTCAGTGAATCACCAGACCAGATGTTCAAACTCCATTTAAAACTAAAATGTGCTTATACAAATGTTCACCCCAGACACTGATCAGGACAACCACTCTGAGTACAAATTCCAGGGATGCGGCAGACACCTGGTCGAGGGCTGCATGCAGTTCAGGGCTCTCTCTCCCAGATGTCAAAGTGGTGAACGCCTGCCTCACACTGACCGAGTCTAAGGCTCCTGAGAAGGGCCTGCTGGACACAGGCTGCTCATACTCCAAAGAGGGGCTACTGATGCCAGCAAGGGTGTGTCCTCGCCCATTCTACTGGCTTCTGACTGGCCACCCACTGCCCTGGCAGCTGGCTAGCCCAGATGGTGATCTCTGCCCCAGGACAGGCTCCAGGGCTGTGGCACAGCCAGCCCGAGGGCCTAGAATGTCTCTGCACCTTCCAGCTGCACCAAGGCCCTGGCTGGTCTCAGGGAGCCACTGAGGAGCTAGGCCTCCTCCTGAGCCCCGCAGGGCAGCCCCAGCCGGCAGAATACCAGGACGCCACCTTCACCTGGGCCTTCGGGACTCTCCCTTTCCTCCTCTTCCCGTGACGCTGGCGCTTCTTAGATCTTGTGCTGGCACCTTTACTTTTTACAGAAGACCTGGACTGGGTTTTCCTTCTTCCCGGCACTTTCTTCCGTCTCCCTGGAAAGACAATGAGGAATACCTGTGCCCTGTGCTGGGTCCCTCCCCACAGGACTCTGCATGCTGGCTGGGACTGATTCTCTCCCCCTTCTTTCTTCACAGTGCTGGCAAATGAACTCGACCTCACACAATAGGCAAGCGCTCTACCACTGAGCTACACCCCAGCCCTGGCTTGGACTTTTAAAATGCCGAAATAAGCCATAAACATTTAAAGAATAATGTATCCCTAAGGGGAGAGGGAGGGAAGGGGGAGCAACAGGAAGGGCCTCACCTTCCCTGAGTAATCTAGATCTTTTAGACTCCTTCAATATTTTATGTGATTATGAAACAAGAATGGATAAGAAGAAACAGACACTGATAACCAAGAGTCAAGGCAACAATGACCCCACCGTGGCCACTTGTGACGCGGTCACTCACAGCTCTAGAGACTGGAAAAGAGTGAGTACACTGCACCCTCTGCGACAAAAACCAGTGCCAAGGACCCCCTCCTCTCACTGCCATGGACTCTTGCTCTAGGGCCCCTCCAAGACTCAGAGCGGGAGGGAAGCCAGTCCAACAGAGGAGCCCAACATGCTTGTTGGCCGAGTCTGCCAACAAGGCCAGAAACCCTAACTGACCTGCTCTGGAGGACCGCAGACCTGGTGAAGAAAGAAGAAAGATCAGCCTAGGGCAGGCTGCAGATGGTGCAGGAAGGCACGTCTTCCCCCAGGGCCTCTAGCTAGTAACCAAGCGAGGAGTGTGGATGCACCCACCTGCACTTTCCCTTCCACGGCCTCAGTTACATGCAGTCAACCACAGTCTGAGCAGATCACATGGAAAATTCCAGAAGAAAGTGCACCTAAGTTTTAAACTGGCATCGTTTTGGGTAGCATGGTGAAATCCTGAGCCATCCCATTCCACCTGGCCATGACTGGGTACCTGGCAGCTGCTCTGGCAATCAGATCTACAACACCCGTGCCAGAGGGATCCTTGCGAAGGAGCCCATTGGGCAGCACAGGGGAGCAGGCACAGTGCAGGAGATATTGTGGGAGAGACCACATCCACGTGACTTTCATTATCGTGTACTAACTGCCATCTCTTACTGCATCCAACCTTTAAGTTCAACTTTATCATATGGTCTGGATTGTGGCTCAGTGGAACAGCACTTGCCTAGCATGCGTGAAGCACTGGGTTTGATCCTCAGCACGTGGGAAGGAAGGAGGGAAGGAAGGAGGGAAGGAAGGAGGAGGGAGGGAGGGAAAGCAGAATCCCCATAGCACTTCAGAGTATTCGGTGCCCAGACATTAAACCCATCACCCCAGGTTTCCAGTTGCCCAAAGCAGCTCCGAATCCTGAGGAAATCCCAACCGTCATTAACCTGAGAAGTTCGGATTGGGAAATGATGGGAG
>NW_026000001.1:6688099-6708113 GCF_001458135.2 Marmota marmota marmota
GGGAAGGAAGGAGGGAAGGAAGGAGGGAAGGAAGGAGGAGGGAGGGAGGGAGGGAAGGAAAGAAGGTTGGTTTTGTGTCCATATACAAATAAAAAACTTTTTTTAAACTAAGAAAAAAAAAAAGTTATCATAGGTGATGCATGCAGAGAAAAGGCATGGTATGTCCAGAGTTCGGTGCTATTAATGGGGTATTTTAGAACAGGTCCCCTGAATAAGGGGTACGGCTGAAATGATGGAATGGTGCTGCCTAGTAATTGAGACAGTGCAGCTTTCTGACAGAGTGTACCCTACCCCAGGGCACCCTCACAAATGAAATCTAGCCACAAGAACTCACACAGCTGGTCAGGCCTCTAAGCTCCAACCAGAGTCTTTAAACAGGCTGAAGGACAGGACACCAGAGATGATGGGCACACCCTATGGGACAGAAGGCCTGGTCCCCACAGGTGGAAAACACAGGACAAACACACACAGCCACTGGGCCCAGCACCAATCTGATGCAAATGCACACTTGCCTTTTTGAAATAAGACCGTGCTAAATTGTCCAGGCTGGCCTCAAACTTGACAGTCTCCTGCTTCAGCCTCCTAACAGCTGGGATTACAAGCACAAGCTATCATGTCCTAACTAAAATTTATAAAAAATTTAATCACATGGGGCTGGGGTTGTGGCTAAGTGGTAGAGTGCTTGCCTAGCATGCATGAGGCACTAGGTCTGATCCTCAGCACCACATAAATGTAAAATAAAGACACTGTTTCCACCTAAAACTAAAAAAAAATATTTAAAAAAATTAATCACATTCATGACACGTTAGAACTTTCAACTCTGGTTACCTCATGGCATTAGAGTTGGTGCTCATTTTCTCAGATTTAACACTGGAACTGTAGGTGTTTTTAAAAGGACTCCCTCTTTGGGGCTGGGATTGTGGCTCAGCGGTAGAGCACTCGCCCAGGACGGGTGAGGCTCTGGGTTCGAACCTCATCACCACATAAAAATAAACAAATAAATAAAATAAAGGTTAAAAAAAAAAAGGACTCCCTCTTTTAGGAATATACTCCAAGATATTTATAGACAAAATGATGATACTATGAAGGATCTACTTCACATAAACGAGAAGGCAGGAGTGGATGGAATGGAGATGAGGGAAAACTGGCTGTGAGCAGACACAGCCCGACGGATGGTGGGGTGGGGCTTACTACTGCCTCTTCCCGTTCACGTGACAGAGGCTTATAAGAGGCACAACAGCAAACTAAGCAAAAGAATACCAACACCGGGGCTGGGGATGTGGCTCAAGTGGTAGTGCGCTCGCCTGGCATGCGCAGGGCGCTGGGTTCGATCCTCAGCACACATAAAAAAGAAAAATAAATAAAGATGTTGTGTCCACTGAAAACTAAAAAAATAAATATTGAAAAAAAAAATTCTCTCAAAAAAAAAAAAAAAGAATACCAACACCCACACAGGCACAGCAGGACACATCATGCAAAGGCAGCCAGACAACTCTGCCAGGCTGTCCCTCCTTGATGTCCTTGGTGGGCAAGTTGGCACAAGAGCAACAAGGCCACCCTTGCATGCATTTCTAACCAGAGTGAGGGCAGCAGGCCAGTGCTGCCACCCTAAGCCCAGCCATGTGTAGCAGGAAGACACAGGATGAGACACGGAAAAAGGGAACACGGGTGTGCAACATGTCCTGCCTCACTGGTTTACACAGCCTGGAGCGTGGCTAGGTGCACAGCTCAGCTCTGGTGTCCGCGGGCACTCACCACTGTAGGAAGGAGCCTCGGGGGAGCCCTGGCCAGTCATGCGTGCCCAGGCAGAGTGCACTGGGAGACGCCAGCCTGCGTGCCCATGGACACAGTAAAGCGAAACCCCGACCACACTGCAGGTGGGAGAACGAGCAACACCTGGGACGCTCCCATTCTACTCAGGCGAGTGTGAAACAGTGAGAACTGGAAACAGGTTCTGCAGTTCCAACCTCTCTGCTCTGAACTGCCGGAGAGACGCAGACAGGAAACTTCTGCTCACAGAAGGACCTGTGAGTGCATTTGCCACAGCAACTTCACTCTTCTTTTTCTTTCTGGTACTAGGATTGTCCTGGGCGCTCTACCACTGAGCCACATTCCAGCCCTTTTTGAGACAGGCTCCCACCAAGTTGCCCAGGCTGGCCTTGAATTTGCAAGCTCCCTGCCCCAGCCTCCTGAGTGGCTAGGATGACAGGAGTGGCCACTGTGCCCACATATACTTGACTGAGTAAATTAAGTTGCAGAGGGACGAAACAGACATGACCACATCCCTGGGCCCTGGGGCAGAAGTGTTGGTGGGGGGCGTGCCCATCCTGCCAGGCTCACCTGTCTTCCTCTTCCGTCTCACGGGGCCTCGAGGCGTCAGGGGGCGCTGGTACACTGCTGTGCTCAGGCCTGTTGCAACAGCCTCGATGGTCTCATCCAGCAGAGCAGACATGAGGTACCTTGGCACGTGCTGTTGCAAGATTCAGCACTGGTTAGTGGGCGTGTGCACTGAAGAACACCTTTCTGAGGCAGGGATAGTGCCACTACAGACCTGGAAAAGAGCCCTGGACACAGCCCACTAGAGGCAGCAAGAGAAGTTGGGATATCCTCAGGCTGCAGCGCCACCCTCCCTCCCACAGCCCAGGGCCCAAACAGCCATGAGGACAGTGATCCCTTGCAGGGCTTCTGGGAAGCAAGCTTTGGGCCAGGACAGACTGGGAACGTTAGGCAAGTACCAAGGAACAAATGAAATTCCAAACAAGGAGAAGGAAGGGGACAGGTGGGAGCAAAGAGCAGAGCCCCAGGTGAGCCCTGGTGGAGCAAGGCACCATGTAGGTGTGCAGGCAAAGAGCCTGCAGGGGCCAGGAGGGGCAAGTGAATGAGAGAGAAGAGATTCAAGAGATGAGAAGGACAGCACCCAAGATGCAGTGGACACTGGAAGGAGCAAAGAGCCAGAGGGCCAGAGGGATGGACTGTGTGGGCTGCAGACGGGAATAGGTCACAGCTTTTCCAACACATCTGGAATTCAGGACACGCCTCCACACCCCAAGAGTAGAGGCACATCTAATCAGAGAGTGTGACACTGAGCACTGGGAGCTGTGTGTGCCAGAAAGCACACACAGCTCCCTCGACAGGGCCCTAGGGTGTGGGAAGAAGTCTCCTGAGGTCAGGTGGATTGCTTGACTGCTCATCATCAAGTCCTGATCCACTTCTGAGACCACAGCACACTGGCCTGCTGGGCTGACTGCATGCAGACCTGGGGCATGGGGCATCTGTCTAGACCAGCACTGCCAACATGTCCACTCTGCCTTTTAGTACACCACTGGGGCCACTCTGGGCAAGACAACCTGGCATCACCCACCCACCTGGACCCTCCTGGCTGTGGAGATCCGGTTCCGGTTCACGGTTGCCCTCACTCTCTCACTCTGACGTGTCCTAGCAATGGCCCGGGTCCGGCCTGCGTTAGGCCGCAGCCTGCTGGTGGTGGGCACCACATCGGCCAAGAGCTGGGAGACCTCCTCCTCACTCACAGGACCGGCATCTCGGAAGAAGAGAACCCTGGGCTGCTGGGCCAGAGGCACTGCACACCACAGGCCCACCCAGGGGGCTACCCTGCCAAGGCAGGCCAAGGCACAGGACAAGGGTTCCTCCTAGGCTGGATCCTCCCAACCTCCAAATCACCAAGCCCACTACCCCCCGCAGATATACCACAATCCTCCAGGTCCTACCCAAGAAGGTATCAAGAAAGCCATTATCTCTGACAGAAGCCCTGGGGTGCTTCCCACCCATGAAACCAACTCAACCCTGCGGCTCTTCTCTAGGACTGTAGGCCCCATGGGGAAGGACCCAAGAGTTCCGTGGGGCAGGGACAGCGCGTTACCAGCGGCAGAAGCAGTGGAGGGCACTGCACACTCTGGACAGAACCACTCGTCCACGGGCACCTCCCGCAGAGGGGGCTCTAAACACTCCATGTGGTACCTGTAGGACAAGAGGGTACAGGGGCTGTCAGCCTTGGTCCCTGAGCCCCACAAGCAAGTAAGCTGAGAAGACGGTATCTACATGTGAGCCACCTGCAGTGCACTCTGTGTGGACAGAGCTGTGTCCCCATGTGACAGGAGGGATATCTATTTTGGTTGATGCTCACAGTTCCCTTCCCAAGGCAAGTCACAGAAACCAACCTTCCCTGCTATTCTCTGACAATAGATGACCCACTTCAGAGGGGACCTGCCTATGTAGGCAGGGGACCCTGAGGAATCCCACAGGGGCTTGCTGTCAGCCCTTCACTCAATCATTATGTCAAAAGACAGGCATCCATGCTTCAATTACACCTACACAGTGAAGTCTCTCACCCTGCAGCAAGCTGTGTGCATGCTCTGTAATGCAACGGTAAACTGCCCTTCTCAGCTCTGCAAGCTGCAGGAGCTGCTCAACTGCACACATCATGTACCTGAGAGAACTGAGTGCAGAAGGTGGGTCAGCACATGAAGACAGCCTGGGCTGGCACCAGCACATAAAGCAGGGGCAGCCTTGGGGGCTCAGCCCCTGCTGTGTCTCTGATGCCACCTCCTGTGCCAGACCTGAACTGAACACTCAGCGCTAACTGCAGCACTGACTGCTTGATGTCGGGAAAACCGCCACGTCTGGAGTGGGAAGTCGCTATGAGAGTTTAACAGGGAAAACCGAGTCTGAGTCTACGTTTATTAGTTGAAGCCCTAACCCTGGTGTGCTGTCTGGAGACAGGGTCTTTAAGGAGGTCTTTACTAAGCGGAGACTCAAAGATGGGGCTCTAATCCGAGATGACTGGGTCCTCGCAAGGAGGGAAGGCCAAGCGAGAAGACTGAGAGGAAGAGGGGCGTCACCAGAACCCCACACAAGACAGATGTGAGGCAGACCTGCAGGAAGCCAGGCCAGCCCCTCTGGGAACACAGCACTCTGAGACACACTAGTGCTAGGATTGAATGCTGGGAAGAACCCTGGGTAGATTCTTAAAATCTTCCCTACACGTTCACAACTTCTTTCAAAGGACTCCAGGGACGGGGCTGGGGTTGTGGCTCCGTGGTAGAGCACTTGCCTAGCACATGTGAGGCACTGGGTTTGAGTCTCAGCAACACAGAAATAAATAAAATAAAGATATATTTTTTTAAAAAAAAAGGGACTCCAAGGTCTCAGTAGGTTCAACTGGTGCCCCCCTGCTGAGCTCCAGCTGCCTTCAGAGATGCTGCTGCTCCATCCCAGCAACCCCAGCAAGTGGAAGTCACTTCTGCAAGCAACAAATGCCAACCAATGGCCAGGCCAAGCCTGCATTACTACAACTAACTCCAGAGAGGAGGACATGAACTGCAGGTTCAAATTTGGACATAGACCAGGAGGTGGCTGCAAGTTCCACCCAGTTACAGTGCAGGGACCAGCAGCTCAGCCCATACCAGGAGCTCTAGGCTCTTGGGAGTGCAAAGGGCGGGTAGATATGGCTACCAAGAGTGGACAAACCACTGACAGTGGGTAAGGGACGGGTGTGGTGATAAGTGGCCCAGCAAGCTTGTCTCCCTGTGAACCTATACACTGGGTTGTGATTTTTATTTTTATTTTTTTAAATTCAGAGATAATCTGCAACTTGATGAATAAAATAAAAGGTACGTTTGGGGGCTGGGAGTGTAGCTCAGTGGTACAGCACTCGCTTAGGACGAGTGAGGCACTTGGTTCAATCCTTACACCACATAAAAATAAATCAATAAAACAAAGATACTGTGATCATCTACAACTAAAAGACAAAAATTAGAAAAGAAGAAAAAGGTACATTTATAGGTAGCCTTGATTCCTTTTCAAAATGAATAATTAACTTTTGACTTGTAAGTTAAAAGACTTAACTGTAAAATTTAGCACACAGCAAATGTTAACAGTATGTGGATGCACAGAAGTACAGAACCATGTAATTATTAGTTTTCATTTTTTAAAATCCATCAAATTTTTACATACTTGAGTTGCTTTATCTGCTAAATAATCCAATGACATAAACCAATATATTGGATTTACAAATGTAATGTACGTTTACAAGGAAAAACTGTAATGATGTTGTAAAATCCCCAGGAATCACTGTTAAAAAAGTTCCAGAATCAAAAGCAAACACTGATTTAAAGAATGAGAGGGCTAGGGTTGTGGCTCAGTGGTACAGCATTTGCCCAGCATATGTGAGGCACTGAGTTCAATTCTTAGCATCACATATAAATAAATAAAGTTCCATCAACAAGTAATTAAATATTTAAAAAAAAAAAAAAAAGAACTGTAAGCTTGCTGAGCACAGTGGCACATGCCCATAATTCTAGCAGTTGGGAGTCTGAGGCAGGAGGATTGCAAGTTTGAGGCCAGCCTGGACAACTGAGTAAGTTGTTATTCAAAAATAACAAAAATAAATAAATATAAAAGGGTTGGAGGTGTGGCTCAGTGGCAGAACACTCATCTAAATGTGTGAGGCACTGGGTTCCATACCCAGCACCAATTTAAAAGATTAAAAAACAAAACAGGCTTGTGGTCAAACTCCTCAGCACCTCTCCAGCAGGCACAGGGGCTCTCACCCTGCAGCTAGGGCTAGGCCTGGCCAGGCCCCTCCTCCACGTGCTGGAGCAGCAATGGCAGTGCTTGTGCACAGAGGTCTGAGTGCTGAGTGCTGAGGTATCTATCTCCATGCAGCCCCATTTCTTGAGCTTTCGGCTGATGCTCACAGTGAGCCAGTGATCAAGTCACGACAGTGTGTCCAGGGTGGTGCACTAACAGTGTTTTGAGGACATCTGACCTGGCTGTACCCCAATCCTCCAGACTTACATCAATAGAATCAGCACATGACAGAGCTGGTGGCAGTGGTACACACCTGTGGTCCCAGCTACGTGGGAGGTTGAAGTGGGAGGATCACTGGAGCCCAGGAGCCCCAGGCCAGCCTCGGCAACACAGTGAGACTCAGTTTACTTTCAGAACACAAAAACCATAAAACAAAACCAAAACCACAACCAGCACATACTACCCTCAGTACTACTCTCAGCAGCGAATACCTTTAGGAATCCTGAAGAGTAAATGATCAATAGGGTCAAGGCCTTCAGTGAACTGTGGGGAAATGTGGATTTAGGCTGAGTCTCTAAGGAAGGAGGGAGACAGCACAGTGCAGGTTTGAGAGCTGAGGTACAACCATGCCCAGTTCCCTGCATGGCACTGAGCTCCCACAGGCCATGACAAGGACACAGGTGACCCAGGTCTCTCAGGAAGAGCAACAGGGGCTCGTGAACAAATGCAGGAATGAGTGGAGGGGCGGGGGGAGCAGCTGTGTCAGCCAAGTCAAGGCTACAGCTAGGTGACCATGACCATTAGCCACAGGCCAACCCCAATCCTGCAGTCTGAGGACATTACAGGTCCACCAGTTTCCTCGGCTCTTTCCACATCTTGAGATACATGCCCAAGGACAAGTTACCCATAATCCCGTCACCACAATTTTATAGTAGAAAAACTCTTTAAAAATCAATAGGCAAAGCCCTGGCAGGAGATCTAAACGCAAGAGGTTAAATAACGGGGGACAGCAGTAGAGTCCTGCAGGAAGGGCCATGTGAATGCACAGCAGGCGTCCCGGGCTCTGCTACAGGGCTAGGGTGCACAGGGAAATCAGAAGCACATCCAGGGACAAGGCAGGCAGTGGTCACCCTGCTGCAGGCTACCCACAGCCTCCTTCCCATGTTCTTCTCGCTCTCTTTTCTGTCTTGGTGTGTTCTGTGGCCTCAGCATGTTTTCAGGAAAGTGGACGTGCAGACAGCAGGAGTGGGGAGAGCCTGCAGTGTCTGCTGTCTGCTGGACTTGGTGCTGCTGCTAAGGGCAGGCAAGCTCAGCGCTTGAGGCAGGAGCTGTGCTGCTCCTCATCCCACAGTCTGCAGCAGGCACATGGGCAGACCCACCACCCTTACCCAGCGTCACAGCCATCGCAGAGCAGGAGCCGGTCCTCACGGTCGCTTCTGCCACACACCTCACAGAAGGTCGGGTCCTCCTCTTCCTCATGGGCTCTGGTGCTCTCCACTGGAATCTGAAGAGAGAACTGCCGGTAGTAATGGTGGAGACCCAGAATCTAGGTCAGCTTGTGGGATGATGTGCAGCTAATCCTGAGTGGCTCTACTGACCTAAGATCTATCTGGGCCCACAGGCCTGAAGTCCTGAATTAACACAGTGAGCTCCACGTTTTCTAAAGGCCAATAACTGTAAGGAAAAATGGCTCAACAGAAGGAAAGCACAACACATGGGAAGGGACCTGCAGTCCAGAGTGGGCAGGCAGGACACTGCTGGAGGGAGCACCTCGAGGCTCAAGTATGCTCCAGGAGACTGAAGACGTGAAGAGCAGAGGGCAGCTTTAAAGCAGCATGCCTCGACAGCAGAACTGGACAGGATGAGGCTCAGTGGCAGAGTGCACACCAAGCACACATGAGGCCCTGGTTCCACCCCAGCACCACACACACAGCTCAGAAACCACTAATAAGTAAGCAGACTCAGAAACATGCCTGCCAGAACACGACACCTTGGTGCACGGAGGCCGCCATGCGGTGAGAGCACATGCCCGACTCTACCCTCTGGACACCAAGGTCTTTAGACACTCAGGTGTCTGTGAACATGCTTTCTCCAATGGGATGCTTGTGTCAGGATAAAGAAGTCAAGGACACCCACCAACCCTGCACCTGGCCTGCACAGCTAGAATTGGTCCCAGACCTCTCTCCAACAAGAGGCCCACATGCCACTGGCACCTCCTTTAGGTAGGAGAAATGGCCTACATAACACATGTGCGAGCTGACACTGCCAGAGACCTCAAGCCACCCTCAAAAAGGGTTACATGATGGCCTGGGATACTGAGCCAGCAAAACATAGCAGCCACTTGCAGCCCAAACCCAAGAGGCCAGTGCAGGCACAATGCCATCTGTCCCAAAAAAATGTGCATCCAAGAGAGCCAGACTTCTACATCTGTGGTTTCTTGGACTTTGTATGTAAAAGAGTAGGTGTGTAGCTGCAAACACATGCCAGGGCTATCTAGGGTTCAAAGGCTCTGGGAAATCCCCACAGGCCTCTCAACACTGCTCATCACCGAGAGAAGAATGCTCAGGGTCAGGGCACTTGCCTAGCATGCAGGAGGCCCTGGGTTCTATCTCCAGCACCGCACACACACCACAGAAGAGCAGATAAGCAGAGGCAAGTACAGGGGAGCAGAGGCAAAGACTGCCTCCTTCCAGTCTCAACAGTAAGCAATTAGCTCAGTACTCTCTGAAATCTGGCCCCTCTCCCCTCAGCAACCTCCTCTCTCCTGCCGCTGCTGAAGCCCTATAATGAGGAGGGTGCAGAATACAGACCCAGGAACCACAACATCCCAGTCACTGCCGCACCCACAAGCCTGAAGTTCAGACAGGCTTCAGCTCTGGGTTTGTGCTTGTGGCTGCAAAGGGCACTTCAGTGCATTGCAGAAAAGCATACAGCCAGCACCTCCTCACTTGAGGAAAGCAAATCACCTTTTAAAAGCATGCTCCTTCCCACAAGACAGGCACACAAGTAGGAAACAGGCAACATCTACACTTACCTTCTTTAAGATTTTACCACCAAACTGAGCTCGAATACAAATATATTTAAATATTGTTCGATCAACTGGACAGGAGTTGGCATTCTGTAAGAAATAAAAACTGCATCAGAATCCTGCAGAATCACCTTCACTGTCAGTACTGTCTTGGAAATTCATTTTGAAGTCAAGTTCTTTTTACACCAAAATTGTTCAACTGAACACCTCCATGTGCCAGGCCCTGTGCTGAGATGAAGGACACTGCACAGAGATTCGCCTGCCTGTGGAGCTGCCACCCAGGAGGGAGAAGAAAGCCGTGTGCCTGTCCCAGTTGAGATGCCAGTGGCAAGGACTAAGAGCGCAGCTGGGCGGGAAGGAGCAGAATGGGCGGCACTTTAGGGGCTTCCCCTGCCAGAGTCCCAAGACTGCTGCAGGCTCCCCAGGGCTTCTTTAGCATTTGTTTTCCTAGTGTGGATCCTAATCAGACACATATTGCACCTGTTTTCTCCTTGCCTTGCCCAGTGTCTTAAGAATCCTCTACGGAGGCATCCTGTAGCAGTACAACATGCTCATTTGGGCTGTACATTTTGGTGAGTTTTGACAAATGTGTATTTCCCAGAACTACCACCCCAGTTCTGCCATCTTACCCACCCTGCATCCTGTTCCTACAGATAGTGCAGGAGAGCCTTCCCTGGGGTGTGTGTGTGTGTGTGTGTGTGTGTGTGTGTGTGTGTGTGTTTTGGTACTGGGGATTGAACCCAGGGGCGCTTAACCACTGAGCCCCAGCCCCAGCCCTTTCTCGTGTTTTATTTAGAGACATGGTCTGAGTTACTTAGCACCTTGCTTTTTTTGTGGGGAGCTGCTCTAAATGATCACACCTTCCAGTCCTGATGCACCAGGCTCTGATCAACCACTGCATTTGTTGTGGCTTGGGCAGTGACCCGCTCGGACAGCAAGGCCAGTCTTCTGAGTAGGCCTACCTCTAGGGTTGAGCTACACTCACCTGTTCCTTTGTAATTCACCCCTTTGCCCTGTTTGGGATAGAATGTTCCATGGAAACTCCCTTTGTGTGTCCCCTTCTCTTGCTCTGTCTTTGGACATGGCCTTCCTAGATGTCAGTCAACCTGGTGACAGCAGACATCACCAAGCTAGGCTTAACCCCCTGAAACCTGACCCTTTGCCTCATTTGAATGGCTTCTCCACAATAAAAGGGTTCAGCATCTGCTCTCTCTTTCCATGACCCCTAAGGTCAGAGAAACCATCACAGGACCTAAAGGAAAAGGTATTTCTCTGTCTCTGTGTGATTATTTCATGCAGCCTAGTTCACCTGGAGTGACCCTCAGTGTTTTAGACATGAAACACGACAACTTTTGCTGAGGCTGGCTTTGAACTTTTGATCCTCCTGACTCAGCCTCCTGAGCAGCTGGGATTACAGGTGTGTATCACCACGCGTGGCTATTCCCTGGGGTTTCTTACAAATAGAATCACAATGTGAGCTGCTCCCACGGGGCTCTGCCCCTTTCAGTGGGCAGGGGTGGCCATAGCCACATGCTGTCTGGTCACCTGCCATGCCCATCTATCTGCATGCCAGTCTATGTGGACCTGGTGTGCACACCAGAGGCCTTATACATGATATTCCCCATGAGTCTGTGTTAACCGGGGCCAGCAAGGGGCACAGCCAGTGTTGCTGAGTGCCCTTCTCCTGACCTTCAGGTCTAACACTCTGCTAAGTGTGACAGAAATCCCTGCATTTTCTTCCAGAAGTCCCAGAGTTCTGCTTTCCAACTCCAGGACCTAGATCCACCTGGCAGTGTGGGGTGAGCTAGCCCAACATGCCACTCACTGTCTGCCTTCTCCAACCCCAGAGGCTGCCTGATGCTCCAGTGTGTCAAGGCCTCTCAGAACCCTGCACTCTCTGTGCATCTGGCTTACATTCTGGACCATTTCAGTCAAATCACTTCAGTTTTACAAATCCCAACATCCAGGAAGCTAGGTCTCCCTTTTCAAAGCTATCTTGGCAGCTCTTGCTTTCCCAGCCTCCTTTAGGAGCTTCACCGTCCACCACATGCCATGGGCCTCCCAGCAGGACTCATAGAGCCTGTATCACTGTGACCACCTCTGTGAACAGACTTCCCTTCTGGAAAGTGGTCTTCTCCATTCAGTTGCAATTGTTTTTAGAAAAGTTGTTTAAGTGTTTTATATATCTGGTTTCTTTCTTTTTTTCTTTCCTTTTTTGGGGGAGCAGTACTGGGGACTTAACTTGTGATCCTCCTTCCTCAGCTTCTGGAGCTGCTGGGATTACAGGTGTGTGACACTCTGTCTGGCTATTTCTATGTCCAATTTTTTATCTTCATGAACCTTATATCTAGCAATCTGGTT
The DNA here is from genome assembly GCF_001458135.2 of Marmota marmota marmota. Classification (NCBI taxonomy): domain Eukaryota; kingdom Metazoa; phylum Chordata; class Mammalia; order Rodentia; family Sciuridae; genus Marmota; species Marmota marmota. The sequence continues at coordinate 6,700,038 of NW_026000001.1, forward strand.
AAACACAGCATTTCAACAATTCATTTGTAAAATTTTACTGATAAGCTTATTCCTTGCACGTGCCTTCTCCTGATACATAGACCTTTAATTTTTCTTATTATTTTTCAACAAGTATCAAATAATTAATATATAGCAAATATGTCGTCTGGCACCCCAATTTAAACAAAGGCTTTGCTTGCCCAAAGAAAAACCTAACCTTGAATCTAATCTGGGTGGCACCCACCACAGAACAGGAAGTAAGAGAGACAGAGGAAGGCTCGAGCTCACAGAAGTCACCCCAGCACATGGGCCACAGGGATGGCACAACGCTGTCTACTCCCACCCTGAACCAACCATGCAGATGTTCCTAAGCTGTGGGGACACGGGACAGAAGAGGAGGGGCACTGGCAAGATCTTGTTGACATTGTAGCTAGCAGCTAGGGTGGGAGCATCTGAGTTGGGGAAGTAGCCATGAGACACTGACTTACCCTGGACCACTCGACAATGCAGTCCAAGCAGAAGTAGTGGGCACAGGTCTCTGGTGTGCCCACGGCCTGGTCTCTGAACACATTGAGACAAATTGGGCAGCTCTCCACATCCTCGTCAGAACTGAGAGTGCCCCTGGCTTCCAGCTTCCCCTGAGCATCTGCTGCTGCCACCAACGTTTCCACTTCATCTTCAGAATCTTGGGAACCTTGAAAGAGCGGAAACATTCCAACATTAGCAAACGACAGGAGTGGCTGTGTGAACAGGAACACTGGCTGCAAGTGGGCCCAACCTGTACTCAGGATAGGGGACTCTAGTCGGTCCTAGCTCCTGATGGGACACACAGCCCTATCCACCTGCAAGGCCACAGTCATGGGGCACCCATGACCCTGAGGAGCCTGCCCTGCAGCCATGTATACCACCATTCCTCACCTGAAGCTTCTTCAACCACAGCTGCTTCTAAGCCAAGGGGACAGGGAGGCAGGCTAAGCAGCCATCCCAGGTCCTCCTACCGCAGCCCCATGATGCAAGGTGGTCCCTAGGGACCAGCACAGGTCTCAAAGACAGATCTCACTGTGGGCCTCTGAACATGCTGCCACTACACAGCTGCATGTGTCTCCAACAGTTCTTTTGAAAAACACAATCACAACGGGACCATCTGCCTTCAGATAAGACCTCCTTTCAGGGCCCCTTCTTCCTCTTCCTTTGGGATACAGAGGGCACAGATTTCTAAGTGGGCCACTGGTTACATCAGATGTGGACTATTTCTAGAGGTTTGGTGATGGGGCCTGATCAGCATGTAAGCAGCCAACACATTCAACATGTCTTCTCTTTGTCCTGCACTCCACCAGAGCAGTGCCAAACACAAAGGACCCACGTTCCCCTGTACCACAAAAGCCGCTCCCACCAGCTCTAAGACTCTGCCCCCTGTGGTCAGGACCAGAGGAGGTGCTTGCATGTCGTCTCCAGGGCTCTCCTGCTACCCAGAAAAAGGAGAATTATCCCCAGCTGCCCAACCTCATCAGGTGAGTGCTTTTTTTTTTTTTAAACCTGGGAATTGAACCCAGGAATTCTACGACTGAGTTACATCACCAGTCTTTTGAGACATTCTCACTAAGTTGCCAAGGCTGGACTCACACTTATGATCCTCCTGCCTCCAAATTATTGGGATTACAGGCAAGAGCCACCACACACCTGCCAGATGAGCTATTTTGAAGCAGAATTTCTCTAGCTACTTGCAGAGACAGTAATCAGAGAAGAATGCTCCTGCTGGGCCAGAAAAACTGAAATAGCTAACACATGTGGCCAAGGCAGTGCGTGGCCCCCAGGAGCTGAGGACGGTCCCACCAAAAGCAGCCAGAAAACAGCACTTCAGTCTTTCAACCCTAGAAATACTGCCACCAGGCAGAGCTTGGAGGAGGACCTGAGCCTGAAGGGGGACCTGAGCCTGAAGGGAAGTGTGGCCCGACCAATGCCTTGCAGTCAGCTGGTGGATACCAAGACTGACCAGCAGAAACACTGGGATAATGAATGTGCTGCTCCTGGTTCCTGAGTCTGTGGTGCCTTGTCACACAGTACTGGAAAACTAATAAAGGGATATGCACAACGTTTTGGATAATAAATGGACAGTAGATTGACAAATGCCCTCAGCTTTCTTGCTTAGTGCCCACAGCAGAAGTAGGAGATGCCTGGTGATCAGATTCTTCCTATGAATCCCAAAGGCAAGGAACTGGTGACCTTAAGGCTGCCTGAGCTCGACACAGTGCCCAGCACACAGAGCAATGCCTTTGGGTGTTGGACGATGACCCCTAGCATGAACAAAGAGGAGAAGGTGGGCGAGGCCCTGAGCAGTCTTCCTTGCTGGGGCTACTATAGAATACCTTGGACAAACAAAGGACCACAAGGTGTAGATAAGCACTAACCCCAGCAGGACAGCAGGGCATGGAGACTGCCAAGAGTCCAAGGAGAATTGCATGGAGACTACTCTTGAGAGGAGACAGGGCCGCATGCCAGACAGAGGAGGCCTGTCCCGCAGCAGAGCAGCTGTGAATGTACTGCACGATCACAACAATCACTACAAACAATGATGACCGTACTGTCTGGAGAGCTGGAAAACAAGGACCATGGGATGAGGCAGCGGGTCCGAGTTCAGTTGTCATCTCTTATGGTAAGATTTGAGAGACACTAGCTCAAGCTGGGAATGCAACAAACAATAGGAAAAACAACTGATGTGTTTCAGGAGCCAACACCAAGGCAGGAGAACCAACAGGCAGAGTAGACACAGGCTGCCCATGGCAGGGAGCCTTGGTACACAGAAGCCCTTGAGGGACTTCCTCCTCAGCCACTGGGGCACCTCCTGCCTGTTGTTCCTCCTGCTGGCGTGGGAGGAACACGGTGGGGTGCCTGCCCACACTCAGCTGAGGTTCTGGTCTCTGCCTATCGTCCTACAGTAACAAATACTCCATCCCTGACCCAAGTCCACCCTGCCCAGCCAGCTCCTGTCCTGTAAGCTGTGGCTTAACTTTGTTTCTCGGGAAGCTTTCCTCCCCTACCAGGCCTGGAGTCTTCCCCTCCAATGCCTACCAGCTCTGGGTCAGCAGGGATCCTGGGTAAGCTTACACCTGCCTTCACTCCAGCCACAAACAAGAGTCTCTGGCACTGAAGCTTCCAGGAATGGTCAACAGGGAGTGACTTCATAGCACTCAGTGTCCTCTGCCCTTAGCTCAGGCAAGGCCAGCACCCATGCCAAGATCTGCTGTAGGTGGGACAAACCCAACTCAACACTAGGAAATAGGTACAAAATCCCCATCAGTGACCTTTACACCCAGGACAGAATCTGCAATTCTTGCTCAGAATTGGAAGTCCAACCTGGGGAAGTGGGTGGTAAGCACACAAAGCTGCTGGCTCACAATGCATCAGTCCTACTCCACAAACAAGGGTCACTTTTCTGGAACACTCAAACACTAACAGCCATCATGAAAGACTGAGGCACACTTTTGGACTTCCCACAACAGGAAGGCAGAGGTGGGCCTGACTTCTAGCTACACTGAGGCCCTCCTCTGGGGAGGGCAGCACCTGCTCAGGGCAACGCAAGAAGCCATAGCACTGTGCCACAGCACATATGCCCTTCAAGCACTGGTCCTGCAGGAGTCTACACACCCCTCAACCACTGTATGTGGGCCGTAAACCTCTTAAAAGCCCTGAGACATGCTTGTCAGCTGTCAGACAGAACAGAGAATGCGCCACTGCATGGAGTCACTGCCACACCCATGTGGAGGTCTGGTGGTCCTGGGCACATCCCCTGGGGCACAATAGACTGTCCAGCGCCTGAACGGCAAGCCCAAGCCCTCGTGGCGGGGGACAAGGGCTGCCAAGACCTCTATTTGTGGCACCAGCTTCTAGTCTGGTTGCGTGTGCCTGCAGTGTGTGCCACTTGATGTTCTAGATATTTTAGTTTCACCCTAACAGAAGAGAAGCCTGGAGGACCATGTTGTTGAGCTGAACTTCCAAACAAAAGACTGCAGCAGAAATGAGCCACTGTCTGCGGGCTTCAGGAGTGGAGAGCAAAGACTCTCCCCACAGCTTAGTGAGTACAGCTACCCAGGTTCTGCCAAATGCTGTCCCCACCCAGCCCACTCAGATGCCAGCAGGCTTACCTGATCCATCTTCTGGGTCTTCCTCCTCAGAGGCTGCCTCCTCATCCTCTCTGTCTGAGCAGTCTCCATGCTCACTGCCCGTGTCGTCCTCAGAGTCCCCACTGTGACCATCGCTGCTTTCTTCTAGACCTATGTCACCAGGGGAAATCACAGACCGTGGGGGCAGCGTCACAGCAAGGCAGCATAGAGCCAAGGATGCTCTGCGCATGCACAGGAGAGTACAGGACACCTGCCACGGGGCAACTGGGACAGGTGGAGATGAGTGAAGGGAAGAGGGGAATGCCCAAAGTCCTTTTGTCCTGCATGTGTTGCCTGCATTAAAACTAAGACAAAAGACTGGGTGCAGGAGACTAAGGCAGGAGGACGCTTGAGCCCAGGAGTTCAAGGTAGGCCTGGGCAACACAGAAAGACCCTATCCCAAAACACCAAAAATAAACAACATGACAAAAAGAATCAATGTACTACACTTCTACAATTTAAAGTCAAAGAATAACTTTTTTAAAGGGTCGAAAGCTGAAAACTGACGCACACAGACAACCTCCTGGAACAGCAGATACCCGAAAAAACTCTAGGCACCAGAATCCACCAGGGACATCCCTCCTAGCCAGGGCTCACCAGCACTGCTGGCCAGGTCTGCAGGGCCCACCCGGGGGCATCCATCCGGACACGGGCTCTGTGCCACAGGCTGGTCCAGGCTGTCGTCATCCATTGTTGCACATTGGAGCTCAGCTCTGAAAGAAAGAGGAGCCAGGGAATCTCCAAAGTGTCAGGGCTGCAGAGCCCCAGAAAGAACAACAGTCACTCTCTCCTGTCATGTTGCTGGTGCTGGAACCTTTCCGTGCATGTTGTTTGAGGCATAAGACAACACATGCAGCAACTCAACCACACAGAAAGATACTACAGAGCCAGGTGGTAACCACACCTGTATCCCAGAGACTAGGGAGGCTGAAGCAGGAGGATCACAAGTTTAAGGCCAATCTCAGCAACTTAGCAATACTCTGTCTCAAAAAAGGATGGGGATGTAGCTCAGTGGTAGAGTGCCCTTGTATTCAATACCTAATACCAAAAAAAAAAAAAAAAAAGATACTGGCTCCTACAGAGCCACATGCAAAGCCAGGTCCAAACACTGGAGGATTTGCCACATGTTGGTACAAGCACCTCAAGGAGTCCCAAGGCCAGAAATGAACAAAATGGATATTTCCTGGGCTGAGGCATAGCGGTACTTGTCAACTGAGGCCTGGTCACCAGGAAGCTGTCTGCCTTCCACTCCATGGGTGCGTCACTCTTGGCCAAGGCTGGGCCAGCAGCCTCTATTTAGCTGACCACTATCAGGAGGCAGCAAGACTCAGCAGAGGCACCTGGGGCCTTGATCACAAGTCAGTCCGTGGAGTCCTTGTAGTGCCCAGGCTGGGAGGCAAAGCAGACCAAGATCACACTGCTAGGCCCAGTCTTCAAACATGGCTCAACATAACCCTCCTTGTACCCCAGGGCCTCAAACTTTGATCCCCACAGAAGTCCAAAGAAGGGCCCTTTCTTGTCAGCGCTGCTCCCTTCAATTTCTAGGTGGCCCTAGAGGAGATGCCTCTCATGTGGAATTCACTCAGGAACCCAACAGAACACAATGAAGTCTACTGCAGCACCACAGGCTTCCCATGAGACCCCCACCTCTGAGGCAGGAGAATGGGGATGGGCTTGACTCTGCAGTCAGATTCACTTCCCTCCCTAGGCTGCAGAGGCTCCGTGTCCACTGCAGTGGCTGGGAGTGGGCTACTACCCCTAGAGTCACCTTCTCACCAGTCCCCTATCACCTCCCCACATGATGGGCACTACAGAGCTCCAAGTCCTCCAACGCCTGCTAATCAGCGAGGGAATGCTCCTTTGAGGAAAGCGCCAATGGACAAACGTCACTACTATCAAAAAATGGCGAACCAAGACGTGGTTTTGCCAAATTAACTGTTCCTCTCCCTGCTGCCCCAAAGTTAAGATAATTGGCCAAATCCCCACTCAGAGAAGCGTCTGCACCCTGCTGCTGGTGAGTTCAGAAATCTGGTAGGGAGTGCTGGCCAGATTCCTGCTGGAAAACTGACCCAAGGAGGCACAGGCAGGCAGGCAGTGAGACCATGCTATAGCCCATCCAAGATGATGACAACTCTCCCACACTGAGACCCAGCATTGGCCACGGATCTCAGGTAAAAGGATCTGTAAAGCTCTGGCCAGGCCTCCTGCTCCACTGCCTGCTCTGCCCTGACTGCATGCAGGTAAGGAAGGTGGAGAAGCACACACCAGCCTAAACAGGGTATACTTCAGGGAGACCAAGAAATGTGACCCCAATACGACCTAGGTAACAGCAGGGCAGAGCTGGGAGCAGTTCTAGGGCCTAACTGGTGGACAGCAAATCCCTCACTTAAATGATGTATTACACACAAGGTCAAACATATGAACACAGAACTCCTGTCTTCTCTCCTGATGGACTGTGACCAAGAGCCACAAGAAGGGACAATGGCAGGACCTGTCTCAGAGGGCTGCCTGGAGAATCAGTGAGGCAGCAGCAGAGCTAGCACACAGGAGTTTGCCAGAATACCAGCTTGGGAAAGAGGCTGAGCTCCAGGAAAGCATGCGCCTGGGGGCTATGTCCTGAGAGGTCTGCAGCCTCCGCTCAGCCTGAGGCCCACAGCCAAAGAACACTATGGCCCACTACCACGGCGGAGGCTCAGGTTGAGAAAGCTGAGCAAAATTCTTTCTGGATGTCACAAAACCCAAGTGGAGGCAACAACTGGGGCCTGCACGCAGGAGAACAAAAGAAGCCAGCAGCCTCCAAAGACACCTCTGGAGCAAGCAGCAAGGACAAAAACCACAATCCGGGGCCACCAGTCTCCCCTTCCCCACCAGAAAGCCCAGCCAGAACACGGTGCTAGTGGGTACCTCTAGCTTAGTTCTTTCTAGTCCCCCAGCAGCTCCAGCTTGGGCAGGCCCACAGGGGTTCATCATCCCCACCGCTAACCATCAGAGACCAAGGCCTAAACCATTCCTGCAGAAAAGCCCATAGTCCTTCCTGGTTGTCCTTGGCAGAACTGGCAGAACTCTCTCAGAGAGATGTTGTGACTCTCCTGCTCAGCCTCCAGGTTTCTGGGAGGTCAAGAGAAAAACAAGAAAACTGAAAAGGCTATTTCCCCCTTCAAACTCAGAGGAACCACTGAACCTGCAATTCCAACTGTTATTGAGGAACCAAAAGGGCTACACTGGTGCCAAGACCAGAGCCTGGGTGCCCATTCTGGGCACTGTGCAAGCCTGCAGCAAGTCCAACTTCTTCACTCAGGCTTCGTCCTTCCCATTCACCTCCTACCACAGGAGACAGGAAACCTCAAACTGTAAACTGTCATGAAACTCAACAACTTGGAGACTATAAGTCTCCAATGAGTTGAAATGGACCCCGTGGTACAGCGCAAAAAGGTGCCACGTGCTGTTACTTTGACTCAGTCTTCTTCCTCTAATAAAGAAAACCAAGTGGTCCATGAGAGAGGGAAAGTATGTCAAGTCTCAAGCCAAACCCACCTCAGCCTCAAATCCTATCCATGCCACCAGTGGTCAACATGACTCCCCAGCAAATCACTGTTGTCTACTGCAGAAACAAGGGCACATAGGCTCGGCAAAAGCTTCTGAAAAGAGCAGGGCAGTTGAGTGAAAGGATGAGGGAGCAGCTCTGGTCTGCCTCCCTGCCTCCGTGAAGCTGGCAAGTTACTCAGCCTCTCTGGGCTCCGAGCCCTGCCGAGAGGCTGCCTGGGGACGGCTGAGGCTGAGTAAGAGACGTGCAACTCTGCCGTCAACCACAGCCCCGGGCAAGAGCGGGCCAGGCCGACCAGGGCGACGTCGGCCGGGAGCTGGGCCTCACACCTGCCCGGACAGACCGCCCACGGATCCCGGCTGCGAACGCGCTTCCGCGTGGTTTGCGGGGCAG
>NW_026000001.1:6708161-6717284 GCF_001458135.2 Marmota marmota marmota
TTCGTGCTGCTTAGCCCTCGCGGGCGCGCCGGCCGAACCGTGTCCCCCGCTGCCTCAGGTGGTGCAGTCCGACCGCCCAGAGCGAACGGGAGGGCCTCCTGCGGCCCAGAGCCCCGCCCAGGCCCCGCCCCCTGATGGCCCCACCAGACCCCGAGTGCCCCGGGGCAGGGCGTCCCGCCTCTGCGGCGCGCAGCTTTGCTCCGGCCACTGTTGAAAGATCTTGCATGGACTCAGGATGGACGCTGTGTGCGGGCTCTTGAGCTGCTGGAGCACGGCAGAGAATGAGCCCCCATCCCCGTCCCCTCCAGCCCAGTGGAGGGAGACACAGTAAACCAAGAACACTGTAGAGAACTCAGCTGTATGGTAGGGGTGAAGGTGATTTGTGCTCTAACAAAAAGCCTGCGGAGTCGGGTGGTGGCTCAGAGCCAGAGCTCTCGCCTAGCATGTGCGAGGCCCTGGATTCGTTCCTCAGCACCACATAAAAATAAATAAAATAGGGCTAGGGTGGTGGCTCAGCGATAGAGCGCTCGCCTAGCACATGAGAGGTCCTAGGTTCGAACTTCAGCACCACATAAAAATAAATAAATAAAATAAAGGTATTGTGTCCAACTACAACTAAAAAATTGAATATTTTTTTAAAAAAAGACTGCGGGGCCGGGCGTGGTGGCACACTGGGGTGCTGCACAGGTGATTGGCCCTGGCTTATGGACCCCTCAGGCCTCTGCATAAAAGCAAGCAAGGTACAGGGCGACTGGGGGACTGGGACCCCAACCAGGACAGGACCACTGGTTTGGAAGGAATGGCTCCTGGTAGATGTAGAAGACAGCTGGTTTGCTGAGGGTTGGCTGTGAATGCCATGGAAGGGAAAGGGAAAGGAAGACTGAGGGCAGGGAGATGGGAATGTATTCAGGGGAGGGAGTAAGCTGGGGGAATCCTGTGGGTACCGGACAGTGCAGAGGAGATGTTGAGAGGGCAAAGGCTGCACTGGAGGTAAAATAGGGCGGTGGGGGAATAGATCTAGAACCACAGGCTTCTAACATTAAGAGGTCCAGAGTCCTCAAAAGAGACCAATAAATAATAAGTAAATAAACATTTCAAGGGTGGTGGGAATGGAGGACTGACAGAAGCAGGAGAGAGTCTGTAACCAGGAGAAACAGGCACTTGGATCAAGGAGAGAGTCCTTGTGGGAGTGAGATGGGGGTTGCTGGCCCCCATGTCCCAGAACAGCAGTGCTGGGGGCAGGGGCTGACCAGAGGATAAAGGGAATGAGAAAACAGCACAATGAGCAGCAACCAGGTTGCAGCCACTTAACTGTGAAGGGAGGTAAAAGTGGATGGAGGCAGTGCAGAGGGAGCAATGTTGAGAGGGTTTTTTTGTCTGTTTGCAATGGCTGAAACATCACCGATGCTGTAGGCTAAATGGAAGGAAGGAAGGATGGTGCCACAGAAGGGTACTCAGGAATAAGCTCTCTACTCTTGATGGGCCAGAGACCAGAATCTGGATGGATGGTTTCCTCAAGAGTCACCCAGGCACTTTGAGTATCCATCCGTTATCTGACCTCAGGCAAGTCCCTCTCTGCTGTCTGTGCCTTAGTGTCCTTGGCTGTAAAATGATGTTGATGGTCATATGTACCCCAGAGGTCATTGTGAGGATCGAGTGGGTAAGTACTGGAGAGAGTTTTGGATGGGTCCAGCATGGTAAAGAGGGGGTGGCACCCTAGCCCTCCTTGCAGGAATGGTATCTGATTATCCCTCCTAGTTTGGACATCACATGTGTCAGCCCTTTTATGTGAATGTACCTGCCTGCTAAAGACAGTTAGATATAGGGGTGCTCACATACACTGAGGCTCCTGGGAAAGAGGAAGACAGGCAGGTCAATTCAGCATCCCCCTGGACAGGGACCAACCTCTCCCACCTTCATTCACAGCTGCCCCTAGGACACAGCTGGAAAAAATTGCCAAAATAGACACATTCACACATAATGAGATGTGAAGAACATCTCAGAGAGCATCTTTGAGCAGTTTACAACCTACCCAACTATGCCAGTTCAAGCTTAGGAATAAAAAGTGACCCCAAAGAGTATCCTGAGGCCAGACTGGACCCCAACTGAGCTAGAAACATATCTGTTGATGCCCTCCCTAAGGTGTAAAATCCCACCTTACCTGCTCGCAGGTAGATGCCTCACACCCTGTCAAGCACAGATATCTCCCATATACAACCCCCCTCACATTAGTCTTGTTACCTCTTATGCACACCAGTGAGTTGCCCACCTGCCAGCTCTCACATGCCATGGCCTGTGTGCACACACACATGCGTTTTACCTACACAGACCTGCACCCTGCTGGATTTCTGGTTTGTGCTGATATGATGCTTCTGCCTCGTGCAGGCACAGACAGGCACAGATGTGGTGTACAGGAGGGTAGAGCTAGGGTGGGAGCTCCCTCAGTTATGTATAGCCCAGGCAGCTTCTCCCAGAGTTCTGTCCAACCCTTTCCCTCTGCCATCAGGCCTGCACATACGTGAGACTCGGTGAGCACTAAGCCCAGGCATCACCTCCTGCCCCATTCTACCCCATCCCCAGGAGCAGGTATGGCTTCCAGAGCCAGGTAGACGCCCAAGAGAGGCTGAAGCAAGGGCAGGTGGAGGGAGGGAGTGGGGAGAGAACAAGGAGTTGAAACTCCCAGAGCCAGGAAGGGAAAAGGCAGCTCTATGTTCTCAGACCAGGGAAGGCCAGTATATGAGTGTTCTCTGACCATAACCCAGGTAGCTTAAAACAACAGAAATTTATTCTCTCACAATCCTGGAGAACAGAAGTCCCTGACCAACAGGTTCTGGGAGGATCTCTCCTGCTTTTCTCAGTTGTGGCTGGAGCTCCGTGCATCCTTGGGTTGTGGTCATTTTACTTCATAGTCTCTGCCTCTGTCTTCTCATGGCCTTCTCCTCTGTGTGTCCTCTCCTTTGCCACTTATAAAGACACTGTCATTGGATTTAGGGCCACACAGGTAATTAAGGTTGATCCCATTTCAAGATCCTTCACTGAAATAATCTACAAAGACCCTTTTTCCAAATAAGCACAAATATATAGGCTCTGGATTTCAGGATGTGGATATAACTTTTTTTAGGGGGACACCATTCAGCCCACTATGGATGGTGAAAGGAGGTGCATTTTAGATTGGCAGGACTGGGGGTAAGGTGAAGGAGGCAGTCAGGCACTCGATTTTTCCCTGTCCTCTAGTTCCTGACTTCTTCCCTCAACTTGTGTTCTGCTCTGAAGATATGGGCCTCCTCAGGGATCCCAGTGGTTCCTAGGAGTTCCTTCAAGACTCATGTAATCCAAACCTTGTGGATTTCTCAATTTTTCTCTTTGTTCTTTTTTTTTTTTTTTTTGGTAAAGGGATTTAACCCAGGGGCATCCAACCACCGAGCCCCACATCCCCATCCCTTTTTCATATTTTATTTAGAGACAGGGCCTCACTAAATTGCTGAGGCTGGCTTTGAATTTACAATTCTCCTGCCTCAGCCTCTCTAGCCACTGGGATTATAAGTGTGTGCTAGGGTTCCTGGTGATGGTCTCTCAATTTTTGATGGGAGTGGAACTGAGTTGACCCCTGCTCTTCTCCCATCTGTGAATGATCGCACCTCACCACACTAAGCTTAAATTCGTCTCCACTATCCACGCTCCCAGGTCTGGGCTGGGTCAGACACCTNAAGTTGGTAGAGAGTCCGCGACGGCCCAGTGCCGGGGTCTCAGGTGACGCACGAGGGGTCCCAGGCTGGCGGGCGGGGCTCACCTCGGAGGCTGCCCTCCCCTGGGGAATTCGGGTATCGGGCAAGGCAGAGGCAGCGTGGCTAGGATGCCCAAGTTGGAGGGGGCGGGGGGCGACCCCTCCACTCGCCCGCCCGCTGGACTGTCCCTCCAGGCGCAGGGCAGCCACTGCCCACCGCACACTGCGCTGCTCCGGACCCACTGTGCGTGTGACAGCGGCTGATCTGTCTCTGGGCAGCGCGAAACCCTGGCCCCCTCGGTGACCTCGGTCTAGCGGGCAGGCCTGATCACATGAGGGTTGGAGGGTGCACACCTACACCCTGGGGGGAAAGGGCAGCTGGCCCTTGGGTGGGGACTGCGTCTACAGGCTTTTCTGTCAGAGCCCAGCAAGGATGGTGGGGGAGGAAAGGGGGACACTCAGGGGATTCTCCGTGTGTGGGAGACGGAAGATTGGGCCAGATACCCTCTTGGAGGGAACTTTCTTTTTCTTGTGTCCCAGGGTACCAGGCTATGCTGAGTTCCCAGGAGCCTTCATCAAGCTGTCCAAGCTCTGCACAGCCCTGGGCAGCAGGGGTGTTGTGATCTTCAGCCAACAGGACCCAGGCCTACAGGAACTGCCTCTGGGGACTTCCTATGGAAAGGGAGTGCAGCTTTGATTCTTCTGCAAATTTCTGCCATTTCAGTGAGGCAGTCAGGACTGTGGACTTCTTTGTGGGGCCCAGGGACCAGCCCCTCAGAGAGTCCCTCTCTGCTGGGTAGGCTCAATCCACCCTGAAAATCTGGCTGAGGAGTGTCTAGAGCACCTGGTCTGGACACCTGTCCTTTCCTCTGGGGGCCGTGATGGTTGATGGCTATGGCTGGAGCCAGGTCACCAGAGGAGGAGGAGTAGGCTTGGTCCAGACCTCACAAGGACTGTGATTGGCTTTGGAGGGCACTGTGCTGCTCCCAGTGTGGTGCCATGCCTTGAAGTCTCAGGAGGTGAGAGGAGGCTGTATGATCTTGGGCCAGGAACCTGCAGAGCTGACTTACTACCAAGCAGCCACTTACCTCTTCACTGAGCCAGGGGTCAATACTACCATGACCCTCAGTAGCTAGGGGCCACTTCTGATCTGGGGGTAAGCAGGAGCCCTGAGGCCAGTAAGGCCTGGCTCTGCCCTCCTGCCAGACTGCCCAAGCATGAGCATGGCCTTGACTGTCTATTCTACAGGGACACCTGGTGGGTGCCTGCCTCTGCTGGTGTGGATCTTGCCCTGCCAGGAAGCTTGACCCTTCTTCACTTTAGCATTGTCTTCAAAGTAAAAGTTTGAAACTCAAAACTAAACTTTTCAGCAATTCAAAAGTTTTGCTTAGTGATCTGAAGCACTCAAACAACTGTTTTGGAGTGTAGGGTTTGGTCCACCTGGAATAGCCACCAAGGAAGGGGGCTAAACCCATTTTCCCATCCCAGAGCACAGCACCTGTCTGGTAGTTACGAGGAGTTAGCAGCTTTTATAGGGCCAGGAGCTGCAGGCCATGGACAGGGCCTGATAATGACTTCAGGAGAGACAGGTGTCCTTGGAAGAGTACCAGAAACTGGTGGTGTACACCGGCTTTGTGCCTGCTTCCCCTCAGGGAAAGGGGACACAGCTTAGACATGGGAGAACATGGCCTAGCCCCCAACCCCCAGCTCCCGGTGTATGGGGTGGTCTCTGGTTGACACCTGGCCTTGCCTCCTGTTGGTCTGTGGGGGTGGTTTGGGAGATGAACCATGATGGCTTCAGACTGATACCCGGAAGTGCATGCAACCGTCCTGAGTGTATGGGTGTTTGCAGGGGGCTGGGGTGGGTGGGTAGCAGGTCCCAGGCTGCAGCTAGAGTGGTCTTTGCACTCTGGGCATCACCCCCTGTGACCCTGTGTTTGGTCCCACAGGTCAGGCAGCAGCAGGCTCAGGTGGGAGAGCAGATAGGAGCAGTAGGCTGGGGATTCTGGCCTGCTGACACCAGGTTGGGAGCCTTCCAATTAATTCCCTGCTCCCTGCCTCTGGCAGGTAATACCCAGTCCCACTTGCTCCCCACATCAGTGGGCTTCTGGTGGCCCTGACCTCTGTAAGGCCCTGAGTGGCTTACTTATTACTCCAGCTCAAGACTTCCATGTCCCCTGCAGTCTGCTTTAGAGGAAGTGGGGAGCACTGGACTCAGCTCAGAAGCCACCCCAGGAGAAAGTTGAGTCTATCCAAACATGTCCTCCTATCAGATCCAGCAAAAGACTCCTGTCATCCAGTATCCCCATCCCATTCCCCAGTACTACCCAAGGCTTCCTGCATGACACCCTCAAGTTCTGCTTATCACAAATATCTCCAACCCCAAACACAGCCCTTGGAACTGGGAGTGTGCCACACTCCCGAGGACCAGGACTCTGGGAGAGGCTACAGCCCAAGGACCTAGGCCGCAGCTGTGTTATAGAATCTGCCCTTCCCTAATTTTACAGCCACAGACTCACAGCAGAAGCTTCAAGCCCACCCTGGGAGCGGGACAAGCCTTGTCCATGTAATGCCCACACCCTCCCTGGGGCTGGCTAAGTTCCTCTGGCCAATCCAGGAGTCCTGGACCTTCCTCCACGGGTTCTCCAGGAGGCAGTAAACTTGACAGGCAGGTCTAACACATCCTGCCATCATGGGTTCCTACTACTGGTGGCAGCCAGGTGGAAGAAGGATCCAGACAGAAACCCAGGCCAGGGCTGAGCCAGCAAGCTCCATCAGGCATGGAATCACAAAAGTTCTCAGGGGTAGGCAGGGCAAAGCAGTCAGAATGGGGGCCCCAGGAGCCCCAGCCTTGAAACCTATTGAGCTTTGGTCCTGAAGCACTTTATCCAGGTAGCGTGGCATCTTCTGTAATGGCTCCTGTCTGCACCTCAAGTTCTAGACCTCACAGACATGGTCCAACAGAGCTTTGGGACAAAATCAGGCCACTTTGGGCAGTTTATTGAGGTCTAAGTGTCAGGGTGGGGAGGCAATGCACACCCATTGTGAAGGACACTGCCTTTGGCAGCACACATCTACAAGCCGAACACATTATCCACACACATCTCCCAACCTCAACAAGTAGTAATGGACTCTGGGGCCTGGCCACTTCTTGCCAGTTTCTCCAGGGGGCCTGGCAGACTTGGCAAAGACAAGGGCAACCCCTCCCTAGCACTTCCATCCCTCATAGTAGAAACCCTGGGACACTGGGGCTTCCCACTCCATGGGGAAGGAATCTTCTGTGACCACAGGCTCTTGTTGTCCAATGGCTTGTGCTGGCTGATCTGGCTTGTCCTCAGCAGGCACCACTCTGGGACAGGGGCTGTTACCTCCAGGAACTCTGTCTCATGGGGACAACTGTGGGAGGATAATGGCTGAGGAGGCTGAGACCAGGGGAGGGCCCATCCTGCCAGAGTGGGGAATAGACATACCCTCAGGACTCAGGCTGGGCACTAGGACAGGGCCCTGGGTTGCTCCCTGGAGGTGCTCCTCTCTGGCTGGACACAGAAGATTCTGTGGAGAAATCAGGTCAGTTGGGGGGTGGGGTGGGCCCCACTGCCCAGCCTCTTTTAGAACTGCTCTGACCTGTGTGCCAGAGGGACCTCTGTCTGGGGGTAGTGGCAGTGCAGCCCCCGTCTGCTGGATGAACTGCTGCAGGTTACACTGCCGGAGCTCCCGGTTCAGCTCCTCCAGCTCCTGGGCCTGGGCCTGGGGGGACAAGGATCCTCAGGGGGCATAACTCTGGTGCCCCCACATAGACTACCCTTTCTAGTCTGATTGATGCCAGACCCTCAAGTCCACACGTTTGGGGGTGGGGAAATGACAGGGGCCAGGGACTCCTAGGCTCACCTGCAGAGCATGCTCCGCAGCCTCCAAAGCGCGGCTCACCAGGGCCAGGCTGCCCTGCACCTCCACACTCTGCCGTTCCTGAATGGCCAGGTCCTGGCGCAGGCGTTCAGTTGCAGACGCTGTGGCCAATGGGGGCCCAGGGGCCTCTGCAGCCAACCGCAGCTCAACCTCCAGGGCACGGGCCTGAGCATCCAGCGCCTGTAGCTGGGCAGCATGCTCAGCAGTGGCTGCACTCAGTGCCTGAAGGCGAGCCTGGCCCTCTCGTTCCCGGGCTTGTTCCCTCCGTAGCTCCTGCTCCCAGAAGGCTTCATGGCCCAGCTCTTCAGCATTCCTCTGCACCCTGAGCTCCAGGCCCTGAAGGTCTGTGAAGCAGCCTGATGTGGGTGCTACAGGGACTGCAGGCTCAGGGGACGAAGGACGAGGGGCCAGTCTGGGACACCCCGGGCCAAAGGTTAGTGCTTTGTGGGGTTCACGACCTGGTGTTGTCCGTGGCTTTGGGGGGAGGCTGGCACGAACTGGGCACCGCTCTGGGGGTGGACAGCTGTCTGAGGAGGGCCTCTCAGCCAGGCTGGGCCCTGTCCTCCTCAGAACAAACTGGACATCGCTGGCAAATTGTCCACAGGTGGCCTGGGCACCCACTGGACACTCCTGTGGCAGCAGCTGCCGTTCCTTCTCCCTAAGCCGCTGCACAAGCACAAAGCGGCCTGTCTGGCCTAGGGGGAAAGGGGAGGGTCAGTCTGTCTCCCTAGTCTCTGTCAACCTGGCTTGAGGAACTGGAGCAGGACAAGAGGGAACAAGAGCCAACCCCACCCTTCTTCAGGGGGAAATGGGGCTGGACCACCAGGCTCCAGCCCAGTCCCACCTTTTGGGCTGTTTGCCCCCAGAAGACTCACCAATTGCTTGGGCTAGTGCGATGACCACTTCCTGGCAGGTGGTCTGTTCTGAGACCCCACAGACCACCCTCTGGATGCCATCCACCCACACCTTCAGTTCCATGGCTGCTAGCCCGAAGAACATCCCTGTCTTGTAGGAAGAACACAGGATCAGGTCCTGCCTGACCACAGCCTGGACCTCCTCTCCTCCTCCTGGCCTTTCACTATAACTGGCTCAGAGCTGTGGCCCCTTGGTGTAGGGCCATGCTCTTCTGTACCCAGCCCCACCCTCAGGTCTCGCATTCCTAGGGTGGCTGGGGGAACTAGTTTGGCTCTAGTGAGCACTTCAATACATCCCCACTTCACAAGTATCCTCGGGGCCCCGCCCCCACTCCCGGAACGAGGCGAATCATTAACCAGGTCCAGGATTTCCTGTCCCCCGTCACCTGGCTCAGAGGACACTGCCCCTTCCCTCCCGCGGTTGTCCCCAGGCACCCAAGAGCGCCCCCACGCAAACATAACGCCATCAGCTACCATGGGAACGCCTCCCCACGGAAGGGGCCGTCCCGGGGCCCAGAGAGGCTGAGAACCGTGACCCAGACTCGGCCTCGGTCCCACCGCCCCCCAGGACTCCCCCAG
>NW_026000001.1:6718819-6742842 GCF_001458135.2 Marmota marmota marmota
GACCCCGTCATCCCCGCTCCGAAGCGGGTGGGTGCAGGTGCGTCGCAGCTCTCATAAGTCTTCTCCCGAAGCCCGCGGAAAACTCCTCAGCCAGGGCCGACGCCTCGGCCGGCCCGTGGCAATGGGGAGGCTCGGGAACCCAGCGAGCTCACCTGGGCGCTCGCCGGCCTCGGGGATCTCGGTAGTTCGGCGCCGCCGCAACCTGCAGCCCCAGCGCCGCGGCGCGTCCCGGCCCCACCGCTTCATTGGCTCGCAGCCCGAACGCCCCGCCCCGCCGTGCCCCCATTAGCTCCGCGGCGCGTGCCTCCCGCCCCGCGCCCACTCCTATTGGCTGCCTCCGCCCGTCCCGCCCTATTGGCTCACGGTCCCAGCGGCGCCCAGGTGTGGGCGGGGCGAGAGGTGGTACCCGGGCGCTACCGCACCCTGCCCCGCAAACCACGCGGAAGCGCGTTCGCAGCCGGGATCCGTGGGCGGTCTGTCCGGGCAGGTGTGAGGCCCAGCTCCCGGACCGACTTCCTCCTCGGCCTCCTGGTGTAGCAGGTTCTCTTCCAGGGAGAGGCGGCGGCCTGGGATCACACAGCTTTGGAATGCGCCCCAGGGCAGAAGGGCCGGAGCCGCTCCTTCCTTCCTGGACTCTCCTCAAGGGGTTGGGCCACTCCGACCGTGCTCCCTTGAGGCCGGTAGCTCCTGGGATTTGGAGTTACGGGAGTGTGAGCCCGCGCGGGAACGAGGTGGAGACCTGAGGGCAAGACAGACTGGTGGGCTTTTTAGCTCTGGTGCGGGAGGAGGCCGCCTGGGACAAAGGCTTGGGTCTCTTTGTTTGAGGCTCCTTTCCGGCCGCAGTGAGGCCCACTGCCCTCCTGAGCTGTGGGCGCCCAGGCCTTCCCCCCACAGTTAAGCAGGCTCGAAGCCGCTCTTCCATATCTCCCTTGCTGTCCCGCTGGGTGAACCCATGCCAGGTGTTGGCCAGGGCAACTCAACCTGGTGGCCACCCACTCTGCCCTAGTCAGACAGTCGCTGCGTGGGGGCTTTACCTTTCCCTTCCTTGCTCAGCAGGGGAGGCCCCACCGGAGGGAAGGTTGAAGGTACTAGTGATAGGTGCCCCACCTCTGGGCCTGACTTGTCCTGCGGGACCATCTGTGTGTGTGTGTGTGTGTGTGTGTGTATGTGTGTCTGTGTGTAGATGCTTGTGAAGCTGAGGCTTCCAGCTTGGGAGTTAGGGAAGTGTCAGCCACTGAGGCTGGAGGGAGGGTGTACCTCTGCAGGCTAGAGTTCTGTCACAGCCCCTCCTCTGGCTTTTCATCCCCCATCCCCAATTCCTTCACCTCCAAGTCAGTGCTCTCGGGATATATCACACCCAAACTGGCCTCCCCCCAGGGCACCAGAGTCCCCACTACTCACTAGTCACCACCAGCTAGAGAGGGGCTGCGGGGGCCCTACGTGGTCCCCCAGGCCTGCCCAGCTTAGCCTCTCACATTCCCCAGGTTGACCAGTCCAGAACTCAATGGAGGCCTTAGACCTGGTTCTCCCTGGAGGTTCCTGGTAACAGCCCCTCCCTTCTGAGTGCCAGTATCCATGGCAACAGTAGAGAATCCTCTCTCCCCAGGCCTGCTAGGAGCCCAGGCCTCAGGTGAGTGCTGGGCACGAGGCTCATGGTTGGGGACACAACTGAGGGTCACAGGCAAAGGACCAGAACCTTTGACTCTTGCTCTAGGCAAGGGAAACAGGAGGAACAGGGAATGTGGAAAACAGGTTGTCTGGGGAGTGACCTGCTCCCTGGCCTGAAACACATATTAGGATACCCACACGACTAGCAGTTCCTCATTCTGTGGGGTAGACACACATAGCCTCCTCAGAGTGTGAACATCTATGAGCCAGCAGTGGTGCTTGGGCATCTTTGACCCCAGGAGAGCCCTATAGGGTGGGCACCAGCCACATTCAGCCCTACTACCTCTCCCAGCTCCTGAGAAACATCAAGAATGGCCCCGGAGTCTGGCCAGCAATCTGAAGAAAAGCAGGAGCCACGAACCCCAGCAGATGGAGAGCCAGTCAGCGGTGATTTGGGGCTTCCAACTGGCACACCTACAGACACAGTGGTTCCCCCAGGCCCCCAGAGCACCAAGACCCACTCCACACGGCTGGCCTCTGTCCACCTGCAGTAAGGAGGAAGGGAGGGATGGCCAGTTTTCTGGGCAGGAACAACGAGAGGGCCAGGCCTGATCAACAGGGGTACTGGCACTACAGGTTAGCCCCCGAAGCACTGGACCCCCGCACCTTGCGGCTGCTGTGGGGGCAGCGAGAACTAGAGATCCAAGCGCTTCGGTGGGCCATCCGAAATGGGCCACATGCCCGGCAATGTCACATCCTGCAGGAGGTGTCAGGACTTCCATCTGAGAGGTCAGCAGCAAAGCCACCAGCCCAACCCAACCTCTGTCCTGTCCTAACTCCTGGTTTCTGTCCTCCACCGATTCCAACCACTACTTCGACTCTTACCTGGACCTTTGCCTCTGGCCCTAGTCCTTACCTAGCTGATGCTCCACCCAAACCCTGAATGTTACTGTCCTATAAACTTAACAACCCTAATCTTGAGCCATTGACCCCTGTCCAGATGGGTCAGGACTTACCTACCCTGCTCTGGCTGGCTGCACTGTGTGCCCTCGGTATGATGGCAGTGGGACCCCTAATTTGCTGCTCACCTGACCTCACCCCAGCTGACCCAGAGGTGGGGCTACTGAAGTTGCCCCTCCTCCAGGAGCTTCCACAGTCCAGACAAGTTTCTACAGGAACAGGTGGAGAAGCTGACCCAGGAGCTGAAAGCACAGAAGGAACAGGCCCAGCTGGTGAGGGGGTGGGGTCAGGAAGTAGGCAGGGCATGGTCTGGGGGGGCGGGGCTGCAAGAGGCCCCTAACCTGGTGGCTCCTGAGCAGGAGAAGGAGCACTTAGAGGAGCAGCTGATGCAGACTGTCAGCATGCTGCAGCAACTAGAAGCCCAGCTGCAGGCCTTCCAGAAGTCCTGCCTCCTGCAGTTGGCCTGCTCCTCCTGGGTGGGTCGTGTACTCCGGTCCCAAACTGGCAGTGTGGAGGTGAGCCAGTGCCCAAGGCCCACAAGCCGTCCCTGGAACTTCCTAGGGTGGCCAGTATGGCTCTTTCAGGCAGGTGCCTCTGCTGGTGCTTCTGGCTTGCCCTGAAAGCCTGCCCCTTTCAGGCTACTTCTGCAGGGAAGAATCTTGTGGCTTGCAGTTTTTTCCACCAAACCTGCCCTGGTGAGGTCAAAGAGGGAGGAATACTGTCTGGAAGGGGTGATTTCCCCCAGCTCCTCATTTCATTTGGGGGATGGGTGCTGGGAATTGAATCCAGATCTTGGTGCATTCTAGGCAAGTGCTTTACCACTTAGCTAATCCTCAGTCTCTGTGGTCCCTTCCTGCAGGTGGTTACTGCAGAGACTTTAAGGGATTCCAGTGACTTCTCTGAGAATGAGGCTCCCACTGCTGGAGAGGTGAGCAAGACCCCCCCCCCCCCCACACACACACCATGTGAAGACTCCACATGCCTGACCAGGATTCTGGAGCCCAGCAGGAGGGGAGAGCCTCAAGCTTTTACTTTCTGACCAGGGTTTCCGGTTGGAGGATATGGACTGGAACAGCATCGCCCTCCGGTACCCCAATCTCTTCAGTGATTCCAGCACAAAGCAGAAGTAACTGCACTGGGCCCAACTCCCCAGGGGCCAGGGGAAATGGGGGGTTGTCTTGGCAGAAATGGACCAAGTACCTGTTCTGTCCTTTGGTGTCCCCAGACAAATCATGTCATCCCTCCAAGCCTCAGCTCTGATCTTAGAGTTAACTAGGGATGAAGGGAAGGGGCTCCTGGGTCATCACTGCCTGTCATGAGCTGGATCTGGGTCCTGGGCACCCAGAGCACAAGCTGAATTGCCTGCTGCTTTGGGAGGCCGGAAAAGGGTAGAGCCGCTGCCTGGAAGCCAGAGCATCCACTGACCAGAGCCTGGCCTCAGGCAGCCCCAGCAGTCCCCGTCACTGGAAAAAGGGGGCTGGGATTCCTCTGAGCACATGGAGAAACATCCCAAGACCCTGGAGTGGAGCTCCCTGCCCTGCATGGCCACCAGCAGCTCCGGAGGTGCTGGCTCTGACTTCAGCAGCTGCCAGCCGGTCGTGCGTTCTGGAGTGCAGAAGGCATCAGGGTACCCGGCCCAGACAGAAGAGTTGGCGTCTTCAGAGCGGATCCCCACAATGGCTTGGAGCTTTGGCGGACATTCGGAAGGTGGAGTGGGGTGCATCTCCTTCTCATCCTCCTATATCCCTCTCCCATCTTCCTCCAGATCCCTAAACCAGGTCCTTTAGTCCCTAGGGTCCAGCCACCTCCCCTGCCAGGGATCTGACCTCTGGCGCTGCTCCCTTCCCTCTGGGACCCCACCTGCTGTAGGCCTGCTCTGGCCTCACATTCCCCATTGGACCAGCCGTGTGAGGGCTTCCCTCCCCAAAAGGGCTCCTTTCCCTAGACCTCCTGAAAACCCACTCACAACCGCTCAGCAAGACTCCCGAGGATCCCTGCACAGCCCCTGACCACCGGCGTGTCAGTCACCAGCTGAGGTGAGGGGGACGCCCGGACAGGACTTCTGGGCAGCTGTCCAGGTGGGCGGAGCCTGTTCATCAGGCCCTGCCCTGCACCCCCTCCCCGCCCCAGCCCCACTGGCTGCTGCCTGAAGATCGTGGCAGTCAGCCGACGAGAGAAGTTCGTCCGCATCCTTAATGAGTCGCTGGAACAGACAGTCGCCCTGGACGGCTTCCTGCTGCAGCAGCTTGAGCGCGGCTTCCCGGTGTGCCTGTACCGCTTCCCGCCGGGCACTCTGCTGGCGCCGCAGCACCACATCACGGTGGGCCCTTCTGTCCGCGAGCCCACATGACCCTGTTATTGCCTGCGGCGCCCCTCAACCAGTGCCCTCTGCCGTTCCCAGGTGTGGGGCCAGGGGACCAGCAGCACCAAGAAGCAGGCGCCCTTGTCCTTGGGCCAGGACGCTGGCCTGTGCCACCCCAGCCTGGGCTGCTTGACGCTCCTCCTGAATCCCGAGGGCCAGGTTAGTGCCGGCCCAGGCCCAGGAGGGGCTCGGGTGGGCCCTGGCGGGTGAGGGTAACAGAGCTGCCCCTGCTGGCCCCGTAGGTCCTGGGTGAGCACCAGACTCCACACCGTGTGACTTCAGGCTCAAGGATCTTCACTGACAACACTGACTGGTCCATTGACCGCTTCCCACTCTCGAAGGCCCGGCCTTGCACCGACACAAGCGGACCCCGGAGCCGGCCCCGACCCCCAGGGAAAAGCCGGGTGCGGGAGACCGGCGCCCGGCGGCGGCGGAGGCCTGGGTGGGCACCGCGAGTCCCTCCATCCTGTCCCAGCAAAACCCATCGCGACCCCCTTCAGGAGACCCCCCACCCCACCTTCTGCCTTCTAGGCCTGGCCTCCGCCAGAACCACTTCCTGGGCTAGCACTCTCCATTATCAACACCTACCTCGCCAGCCCCCACCCAGGAGTTACCAGGGCCCCTGCACGCCCCTGCAAGCCCCTGTACCTCCCCAGGTTTGGAATCCCTTTAATGAGCCTCTTCCTGCCAGGCTGTGGCCTCACACCCCCTTGCCTCCCAGGATGCGGGATATCTTGCCACTCCTAAGCACCTGTCGGCCTTTCCACCTGCCGGAGGACAACCAGTCTAAGACTCTGGAGCTCCTGCCTCCCATCATCCCTGGTGAGCAAGCCCAGAGGGAGGGGTGAGTGGGCAGCAAGTGGGCTGGGCTGACCCCATAGCCATTGTCCCAAACAGAGGCTGGGCTGTGTACCCAGGACTGCCCCACCAGGAAGGAGTTCAAGGTCCGGGTGAGTGCGTGCCCTGCTGTCCCTGGCAGACACTGGTTCCCACCGGCATGCCAGCTATCCCTCCCCACCCACACCTACACCCACAGCTTTCAGGCCCTGATGCTCCCCAGGTGTGCCGGAAAAATGTGGACCGAAGCTGCCCCATGGTGACCCTCTCAGTGCAGAGCACAGCTGAGAGTAGATATGGCTTCCGTTTCCTCAGCTGTCCCCCCATCACTGTGGACACATGCCAACGGGTGTAAGGCGGCAGGGCCAGGCAGCAGTGCCAGCTGCATAATTTATTGAACCAATGTTGCCTACAAAGTAAACTGCATTTCTGTAAACCTGAAAGTTGAAAATGATTCTCCTGTTTTTTGGGCGGGACCTGCACATCCCAGCTTCTCAAGGGAAACCCCACAAATCCACCAGGGATGGGAGGCCTGGCTTTGCCCATGGCAGCCGAGGGCAAGCAGGTAGGACCCTGGGCTGCATCAGTGCAGAGAGTGGTTCGCAGCCCCGAGGCTCCTGGAGAGCCCAGCTCCAGGTCCTGCCGCCTAGCCCGGCCTGCCCCTTTGACCATTTCTCCTGGGAAGGCTAGGCCCCACGGAAGGGTGGGCAGCTGAGCAGTGATGGGGAGCTTGGGCTCTCCCTACCTGGACCTAACGTCTGTTCTGGCCTCTGATACCTGCTGACTGGTCCCAACTTCAGGTTCCTCTGCACCAAAAGGGGCCTCTTCAGGGCCAAACCCACTCTCCATCCCCACAACTGCCTAGATGCTCCAGGGTCTATGAAGACAGAGAACTCCTGGGGCTCCCATGACCTCACTGGCACCCCTTGGCCCCAGTCCAGGTGAACCTGGCAGTTGGTGGGGGCTTACACTAAGGGAGGGAGTGGGTGGGGGTGATAGGGTTCAGGTGGAACAGGTAGCAGAGGCCTGGATGTCTGGCTGCAGGGTCTCCTGTTGGCTTTGGGTCTGGGTACCCCTGGGCTCAAGCACTGAGGCCTGAGGTTACCTCCAGGGCTCCCACACAGGCTGTCCAGTGCTCTGAGCCTTCGCCCTCTGAAAGACAGGACTGCAGACCCCCTGGGGGAGCTGCTTCCAGAGTCAGGTGGCATTGGGCACTTGGGAGCAGAAGGGATCAGGTGAAAGCCCACGGTTCTGGAATGCTCTAGAAAGCAAGAAACAAGGCAGCCCGTCAGCGAGGCCCTGTCAGACAAGTAGGCTAACCTGTCTGTGGTCCTGCAGTCCAGGTAGGTAGGTGGGGCCTGCTGGGGGAGGCCTGCCTCCCATGCCACCCCTTCTGCCGTATTTCCTGTGCTCCTCAGGGAAGCTCTGTCCCCCAGCCATCTTGCTTAGACCAGCCCTCTAAGGCAGGCAAAGAGGCCACAAAGCCTGGACTCTGGCTTTGGGTCATCTGGGTCTAATTCCTGAGGCTCGGCTCACAGGCTAATGACCTCAGGCCAGTTCCTAATCTTCTGTGGTAGCGTGAGGCAGGAGTCAAGGGTCACCCAGTGCCCACCTGGACCTGGCACTGTCCCATATTGCCCCTACTTCATACTCCAGCTACCCTTCCTTCTGGCCACCCTGCTTGCCTTCCTTAAAGCCCTGCAGTCCTTGTCCACTGGGTGGTCAGCTGTGGTTCCCTCCTGGCTATCTCAGGCACCCTGCCTGGGTATCAACCCCTGCCCATGGAGGGCAGCCTGTCCCCTACCCTGAGAGTTGCTCTGCTGACCTTTAAGTCTCTGCTCCTGTTGCCCCTGCCTGTCCCTCCTTAGGTCTGCCTGCTGATCTGGGTTTAGGGCCTTTCTGCTTTGGTCTTGGGCACTCTGAATCCAGGGTCCCTCTGCCAGAGCACTGCCTGGCTTGACTCGGCATGTCCTCAGCCCAGCACGGGTCCTGTCTGGAGTGAGGTGGGGGTCCTTCCCTGCCTTGGTCTCCCAGGGGGCCTGGGGGCCTCTCTCCCACTCCTGGCCTTTTGTTCACGCCCATAAGAACTGGGCATGTCCAGTGGTACATCTGCTTGTAGATGGCCCTGGCTCATCTGTGTCCCCACCTGGTATGCCTCGTTCTTTGGTGCAGACTCCTTTGGACTTGGTCCACACCCCTTATGGAAGGACTTTCTCTCATCCAGCCCAGGCAGCCTTGAGGTCCAGTGGCCTCCCAGAGCCCAGCTGAGGAATGGGCCATACCTACACAGGCTGATCTTGAGGTTTGGGGCTCCTGTCCCCAGGTGGGCAGCACCTGACAAGTGGATCACCCACCTGTGGGGAAAGTACCTGAGGCCAGGCTCATGGGACTAGGGACAGTCTTGGGTCCAATCTGGTCCTCTTGCTCTTCAGGGGCCCTCCATGGGTCCTGGGGGGCTGCAGCCCCTTCCTGCTGGGACTCCATCTGCCTGTGGGGCTGGGGACTGAGGGAGGGAGAGAGGGAAGCTACAGCCCCTCTTGGGCCCAATTCCAGAGGGTGTGGGAGTGAGATGGTCCAGCAGCCTCAGGGTTCTGTGACCAACTCAGATCATCTGGGGTTCAGCCCAAGCCCCAGCCCCAGCCCCAGCCCCAGCCCCACAACAGAAAGGGTGCCCAGTTGAGAGGACTGGGCAGGGGAGGAGCACCTACCACAGGCCAAGCTCCCTCCAGGCCTGAAGCCCCGCCATGGTTAGGAGGTCACAGGTGTCTGCAGGGCCAGGCCCTGGGGTGGAGGGGCTGGTGGCCAGACTTGACTTGTATGGAGGTAGCTGTTCCCAGGGTGCCCAGTCCTGAGGAAGAAAAGAGCTGGTTTGGGAACCCTGGCCTGGGACTGGCAGTAGCCAGGGGTATTACACACCAGGAGCCCTGGACCCTGGTGCCTAGTGCAGGAGGGGCTCTGTGTCATGGTCCATTGTGTGGGGGAGGGACTCTGGATGCTGGTACATGGTGGGACGGTCCCCACCCACTTTGAAGGGTGGAAGGTGTACCTGGTTCTGACGCCTGCGTTCCCACAGGCCTTTGGTGGGGTTCCCGCAGAGGACTTGGCCAGCACCTGGAGGAGGGGGCATGTGATGGGTCTGCTTTGGGGTCAGGGGGATGTGGGGTCAGGCCAAGGTGGGTCAGTTACCATGAGTGAGGTTGCTGGTGTGGTCTTCTGGGGCCATGTCCTTGGGAAGCAGGCGTTCAGGCAGGACGCCCCCAGGGACCAGCAGGGACAGGGCCCAGGGCTGGGTCTCAGGTAGGGAGAATGCTGGATCAAGTCTCCGGATAATGGCTCCATGGGAAACATCTGCCCAAGGTCAGAAACAGCGGTCACTAGGGCCATGCCAGCTGGCCAGCCCCAGCCCACAGAACACAGCTCTCACCCTTAAGAATCTGTGAGCCCGAAGGCTGGCCTCTGATGGTCCCTTCCTTCAAACTCAGACCCTCCTCCCTCTCTGATAAATAGAGAGGCCCACTGGTATTGACCAAAGGGACAGCATCCTGGCCTGGAGGCCCATGTGCATGTTCTGGGGGCCAGGGGTTAAGGCTGGGGGAGGGCACAAGGTGCAGCTATCCACCTCTGAGAGGCCTGGGGTCTAGGGGAGGCCTCTCCTGGAGTGGGGTACTGCGGCACAGGGCAAGGATTCCAGGGGGTATCTGCTCTACCTTGTCGGGGGAGGAAACTGTCCAGCACTCGGCCTTCCTTGATGGCCTCCTTCACTATGAGCCAGTCCTGGCTCAGCTCCTGGGTGGCAGGCAGGTCAGTGTGCATGGTGGACACCTCATCTAGCACTTGTAGCTGGGGGATGAGCTTCCTCACCTCCACCCTGTAGTTGTAATCCTGGGGTACCTACAGTATAGAGGGAGGGGACCTCAGGCGTGGGTCCATAGGCCCTTTAGGCCACTTGTGTCCTAGAGCCCCAGATCCCTGTGGGGCAGGACAGAGGGGTCAGGGTGACCCTGCTGGACCCTAGGGACAACAGCAACTGAGTTCTCGCCTATCCAGGATGTGACTTCACTCTCCAGACCCATGCCAGAGTCCAGCAATGCCTTCTGGCCCACCAAGCTGCCCTGGGCTCAGGTTTCTGATTCAGTTGAGCAGCCACTGTGCACTGGCTGGATTCTGGTCCCAGCAAGTAGCACCACCAAGTGGCAGTTGTTGGGATGGGCAGTGTGGGGTCAGGGCCTGAGGGTCCAGTGCTCCCCAGGCCTGTGGTGTGTATGTGGCAGTCTCACGCAGAGCACACATAGGCCCATTATGTGAGTGCACGCCCTCCTGGTGTGGTCTGGGTGGCTCCTTGTGACCTGTGTACGTACCCCCCAGGCTGTGGGCATGGGTTAGGTGGCACGGCACATGCACGTGTGATCCTCGTGGGGTCTGGTGGAATGGCTCAGGAGGTAGCCTGGCCGCACTCAGGCCTCCAGTGATAGAAAAGGTGGAGCTCATGGTAAAGAAGCCCTGGCATGCAGTGGACACAGAGGCCCTTGGCCCGTGGGCCCCTCCCAGCACGCACACCTTGTTGGAGTGTCCAGGGGCTGGCTGCAGGCACACCGGGTTGCCCTCCAGGGTGAGTGTGGTGAGCTGCGGGCACAGCCGCAGGCTGCACACCTGCCCCAGGTCCTCCACGCTGTTGCCTTCCAGGTCCAGCACCTCCAGCTGCTCCAGCAGGCACAGTGGGCTCAGGTCCGAGATGTCATTGTAGGAGACGTAGAGTTCCTGGGTTGGTGTGGGGACTTCAGCTGGGTCTGACTCGGGCCCAACCCTACCCCAGATGCTGCAGACCCACCTTTAGCACAGGGAAGGAGCCAATGCCATCCAGGTCTGTCAGGCCACAGCGAGCTAGCCATAGCACCTGCAGGTGGCTCAAAGAGGTGCCGAGGTCTCTGCAGAAGGCAAGGCAGGACAGTCAGTCTGTCCTGGACTGGAGGGCCCTGTCTTTGGCCAGAGAAGGCCTTTGCCCAGCCCAACCCTCAGTTTGGCTCCCCCTAAGCACAGGAACAGTTGTGACTGAGGAAGGGGCTCCAGAGTCCCCCTCCCTGTCTGCCCCTTCTGGTCTCTGGCATGGTCAGAATGTCCCCCATCTGCTCTGACCACTGGAGGGTCTGGGCCTGGCCCAAGGGAGTTGCCTCCACCCTGGACAGCTTGACCCAGCCCTACCTGTGCCTGCTGCAATCCCTTCCTGTCCAGCCTCTGCTGCAGCCCCAGGGCCTCCCTGCGTCCCTGCAGCACATCACAGGGGCCCACATGCCACCTGGAGCCACACTTGCCGCTCTGCCCAGGGGGACGCTCTTCCTCCAGGGTCTGCAGTGCTGGTCTGTTCCCTTCCTCTCCATGCAAAGGCCTCCTCAGTGTGGAGCTCTCTGTGAACAAGCGAGACTCTTCCGCACCTAGGCAGCTGCGTGCCTCTTCCTCCAGCTCCTGGCTCCCTGTCGTGAGGTCTCGCCCACCCTGCGTCCTGTCAGGGTTTTTTACTTTTCCTGCAGTGTTATATTTCCTGATATCCACACTTGCTCTGTTCTCTTTCCAGTTGTAAATTCATCCTTGGTCCTGTCTTTTGCTTTAAATGGCTTTTCCATCACCTCTTCCCTTGCTGGCATTTGTGCCAGCTGCCTCCTTTAGGAGGCTCAGACTCCACAGCTCTAACTCCTGGCAGGTTCCCTCCGAGGCTGCAGCCTGCCCTGCATGGGCCTAGTGGGAGGGGTCTCCTCTCACCCTCTTTGGCTTCAGGGGTTTCCATGGGGAAATCTGAGGAAAGACTCACTTTTGTCCTTACACGCAACTTGACCTCTGTTTTTCTTATCTGCCCAAATTCCTGCCTTTACCTGGAAGTCCAGTAATTTCATTTAGGATGCTTCCCAGAGCCAGTGCTGGACATGTCCCTCCTCTCCAACTACAGATGAAAGACTGCTTTTACTTCTGACAAGTGTCCTGAATTCCTGACATGATTTTTTCTGTTTTCTTGTTTCAGTTCATCTGTGCAGAAATTCACCTGTGCATGAATCTTCTCTATCTCCCTCTCTCGATCCTTCTGAACTCCATTCATCGACAGTGAACTGCATTCCCCACCTGTACATCTTCCAGGTTACACTGCCTTTCCTGAGGCGTGGCTGGTTGTCGGGATCCCTGGGAGCTCTATTGCTTGGGTCCACCCCTTCAGAGCCTGCAGTGACCTGTGTGGTCCAGAGCATTCTGGCAGGTGGCTGTGGGTGACCTTGTTTTTTTCTGGTGGTCACATGACTTCTGTTGTCATAAAGGAATGAGCATCAGGGAACAACTTGGATCAAATAATAGGAAAATTATGAGATACTTCGAACTAATGACGAGAAGTAAAACATAGGCCATTTGTGGGTCCTGCCCAAGGTAGCAAGTGAAGAGAAATCCAGGTCTTTGAATGGATTTATCAAAAATCCAGGAGGGTGAGAGCGCTCAGGGCACTAGAGACAGAAGGACCCAGGAAGGAAGGTGTGATGCAGTGAGGCTGGACCAGCCCCAGCCCCAGCCCCAGGAGCCCCAGCAGCCCCAGGAGCCCCAGGAGCCCCAGAGACACAGGACAATGGGCAGCCCAAAGCAGGTTCTCCCGACAGACCTCCACAAATGACCAACAATAAGAAAAAATAAATCCAGACAGTTTAAAAAGAAGCACGATGGCAGCCCCAGCCGGAATGTGAGACAGCAGAGGCCACGTGAAAAGGCACGCCCAGCAGCTCTGAGCACTAGGAAAGCAGCAGTGACAGAGAACAGGGTTAGACCAATGGTCATTTAGGAATCTCTAGCTCTGAACCAATTTTAAAAGTATATTAAAAGCATCCTGGAATAGATAATTTCCATATTTTAAGATAATTTTTCATTCAAGAAGTTTCAAAAAATAGAGGAATTGGCTGGGTGTGATGGTGCACACCTATAATCCCAGGGACTCAGAAGGCTGAGGCAGAAGGATCACAAGTTTGAGATCAGCCTCAACAACTTAGCGAGACCCTGCCTCAAACTAAAGGGGGACTGGGAATGTAGCTTAGTGGTGGAGCACTTGCTTAGTATGCATGAGGCCCTGGGTGTAATCCAGTAATAAAATATAGTAGAGCAACTTTAACAAGAACAAAAAACGGAAGAGACACTTCATGAGTCAATTCTTGATTCCAGAACCAGAAAAGTACAGTAGTAGGAAATAAAAGAACCGGTACTTATGGAAATAGATGTGAAACTTCTCAGTCAATGTCCTTTTAACATCACAGTTAATTTAGAACAACTCAGCACAGTCCAGTAGAGTCCATGTGGGCGCTAGGATAAATCACCACCACTACATCTACTGAGAGAACTCCAGGTACCAGTGGCCTGGGGGGCATTTTCACCTGGGGTCACGTGCCCCCTGCCACACTTATCAGATACGGAAAATGAAAAAAACCCAAAATAGTGAGGCCTGGGAGAAGGAAGTGAAAAAGAAAGGCATACATTGATAACTTTTGTCTCTTCTAAGAGCCGTCCTTCCCAGACGCTGGCCGCAGGCAGGGAGAAGTGTTCCTTCAAACCCAGAGTGACAGTCTCTAGAAACACTCATCTCTTCCAAGATAACTCCTCTCCAGGTGCTGGCCGCCGACCCCCAAACCCCAAACCCAAATTCCCAGTGCCCAGACTGACCCGCTGAATAAATCACCCGTGACCTGTATGAGCCCAGTCCCCGCTTTGTTCAGAGGCTCATTCTCCACCAGGAGTGTGGGTCCATTAGAACCATGACTCCATTCCTGAATAAAGGTTTTTGGCTGATCTGTGAAGGTTGCCCAGTCTTCTGGTGCTAACAACCCTGAGCCAGCCAGGACCTACTGTGCCACTGTCAACCCGGTTCTGATGGCCTGGCTGGGGATGAGCAGCCAGAGCCTGGGACTGGAATGGAGAGCCAGAGCTACCGAATTTGCTGCTGCTACGACAGTCACACAGGAGCCCCAGATGAATTGGTCAGATGTGGGAACGAGGACCGGAGCTCAGCAAAACTGTCAAATACAACACAATCAAGACAGACAAAGGGCTTCTATTGATTTTTTGGGGGGGAGGGGCAGGGAATTACAGGCGTGTGCACCATGCTTGGCTGTTTCTTTTGATTTTTGCAAGTGATTCTGAGTCAATATAGCATTTCTCTATATTTGCGATAAACAAAAACACAACAGAAACAAGACTCTATTCAAGATGCCATTCGTACTGTGCTGTGAAGATGCATTCAGTCCTGGCTTTCTGGAGATGCTGCTTTAGAGGAACTGGGCCCCCAACTCTGTCCCAGGGTGGGGGTTCTGGTTGTTGCAGTCACAGGCCTTCCCTTGCCAGTGGTTGGAGTGGACACTGTGTGTGCTGTGGCTCTTGGCACAGGGCGTGAGGAAGAATGCTGGGGTTTGTTCTGCCCACTCTTCCCAGGAGACAGGGGCACATTCTCTGCTCTGAGTGAACGTCCCACAAAGTCCTGTGCTGGCATAGACCAATGGAACAGAATAGAAGACAGACAAATCCATACTACTGCAGCCATCTGATTTTCTACAAAGGTACCCAAAGCATACATTGGAGAAGAGACAGCCTTTTCAATAAAGGGTGCTGGGAAGACTGATTATCCCCCTGCACAAAAATCAACCCAAAGTGGATCAAAAGACCTCCAAATTAGACCAGAAACTATGCAACTCCTAGAAGAAAACATAGGGTCAACACTCTAGCCTTTAAGCCCAGACAACAACGTTCTCAACAGGACCCCTAAAACTCAGGAGTTAATTAATGGGATGGCACCAAATTAAATAGCTTCTGCACAGCAAAGGAAACAATTAGGAATGTGAAGAGAGAGCCCGTAGAATGGGATAAAATCTTTGCCAGCTACTCTTCTGACAGATATTGATATCTAGAATATTAAAAAGAACTCAAAAATTTGGCACCACGTAACCCAATTAATAAATTGACAAATGAGCTAAACAGACACTTCTCAAAAGTAGTAGTTCAAATGGGCAACAAATCATGGAAAATGTTCAACATCATTAACAATTAGGGAAATGCAACTCACAACGACACTGAGCTGTGTCCCACACCCGTCAGGAGGGCAGCCATCAGGGTGTGAACAACACGTGCTGGAGGATGCAGGGAAAGGAACCCTTTACACTGTTGGTGGGACTGTGAATTAGCACGACCCCCGTGGAAATCAGTAGGGAGGCTCCTCAAAAGACCAGGCAGGGAACCTCCATGTGACCCAGCTGTCCCACTCCTCGGTATTGACCCTGAGGAGTTAGAGTCATCTCACTACAGTCACACACACACACCATGTTTATAGCAGCACCATTCACAGCCGCCAGACGACGGAGCCAGCCTAGGTGTCCCTCGATGGACGGGTGGATAAAGAAAAGAGGTATATATATACACAATGGAGTTTTAGTCATAAAAGAAATTATGCCATTTGTATGGAAATGGATGGAACTTGAAAGTATTGTGTTCAGTGAAATGAGCCAAACTCAGAAGGTCAAGGCCCGAGTGTTTCTCTCATATGTGGAAGCTAGAGAGGAAAAATGAAAAGGAAGAGGGGGGCAGATCTCATGAAAACCAAAGGAAGGTTAGTACAGCAGAGGAAGGGCCCAGGGGAGAGAGGTCTAGAGGGAGGGAGGACATGCTGGGGAGGGACGTTGGCTAAATCGTATTGATAGATTGTGTACATGTACCAATATGTAACAGCAAATGCACCCCTCCTTACAACTATAATGCACTGATCAAAAATATGGAAAAAACAAAGCCCTTGGGGCTGGGGATGTGGCTCAAGCAGTAGCAAGCTTGCCTGGCATGCGAGGGGCTCTGGGTTCGATCCTCAGCACCACATAAAAATAAAATAAAGATGTTGTGTCCACCAAAAATTAAAGAATAAATATTAAAAAATTATCTCTCTCTTAAAAAAATAAAAAAACAAAGCCCTGTGCTGAAGTCCTGACCCCAGCACCTTAGAGGGTGACCTCACTTGGAAATAGGGTGGTTGCAGAGGTATCAGAGAAGGTGAGGTCACTAGGGAAGGCCCCTC
Source organism: Marmota marmota marmota (assembly GCF_001458135.2). Classification (NCBI taxonomy): domain Eukaryota; kingdom Metazoa; phylum Chordata; class Mammalia; order Rodentia; family Sciuridae; genus Marmota; species Marmota marmota. The sequence goes on from NW_026000001.1 coordinate 6,734,650, forward strand.
TCCAGCATGACTGGTGTCCTTGTGAAAAGGGGAAGTCTGCTCACAGACACACGCAGGGCGCACATCACGTGACGACGTGACGATGGAGCCAGAGGCGGGGTTACGCTCCCACTGCACAAGGAAGAAGGGTCCCAGCAGAGCCGAGAAGCAGAGACAGCCCTCGCAGCCTGGGCGGAGCCAGTGCCCCACACCTGCAGCTCTGCGCCCAGAGCTCAGCGTCCGGCCTCCAGCCCACTGTGTCGTTCTCTGGCTTGAGGTCCTTTCTCACAGCAACACTGGTCCACCAGGGTTAAGAAGCCTCTTCCCCATGAGGGGACAAGCACAGTGACAGGCCACACCTCCTGTGGAGGGGAGCCAAACCTCTGGCTGGACTGAACTGTGACTTGTGGCACCCCCTCACTGCAGAGCCCAGACGCCTTGCCTCCCCAAGCAGGCTGCTGTGCCCAGGTAGAGAGCACCCTGACCCACAGGCTTCCCAGCAGAGGCTTCAAATGCTTTCCAAAATACAGGAGAAGCACGTGAGTGGAGAAGCGTCCGTGTGTTGGATGTATAACCCCCACATTAGCATTTAGATCTTCTTAAATTTCAATAAAAATTCTAGAGAGATTAGTGTGTGCATGTGTGTGTGTGTGTGTGTGTGTGTGTGTGTATGTAAGCTCAAGGGCCTGATTGTAAAATTCAAGTGCAAGAATAAGTATTCAGGACTAGAAGGGCAGTGAGGATGAGGTTTGGCACGTATCCAGAGGACAGTGTGGCGTTGGGAGTGGAGTGGCAGCTGGAGTGGAACTCATGCAGGTGTTTGCATACACACACGGCCTGACCAGCGCCAGACAGGACTCTAGTTAGGGAACGACAGGTGGCCTGGCAGACAGACCCACCACACGGTGAAAGCAAGCTGGTTCCTACCTCCTGCCACCGTCAGTGGTGACTCTGCAGTTCACTGGGTTAAAGGCCTGAAAGGCAGAGTGAGACCACACAGCAGACAGAAGAAAAAGCAGAATTTCTGCAGCCTGGGGTGTGCACGACCAGAGCTCTGGCCAGAATTGACAGATTGGGACAAATCAAAATGAAGGGCTGAGGGAAAAGTCTTACAAAGTCTAAAGTGCACCCAGAATACACAAAGAACTCCCATAAATCAATAAGGAAGGACAGAATTCACCCAAAAAAGCGAGCCCAGGGTGAGTGAAGGGAGGCCTGACTTCTCCAGAGAGGAGAGATGCGAGAGCCATGGGGGTGCAAGGAACTTGCCCAGGTCACCTGTGGAGCTCCTGAGCATGGTCTTGGCTTCTCACCTGGGAGCGCACAGTGGCAGCTGTGTGCCTGAGCCCTGCCAACACTCTGTTCTCTCTGCTGAGCCAGAGGCTGGGTAACGGCAGCCCATGGGTCGAGGACACTTGTCTTCATGCCTGTGATGTTCCTGGGGCTGAATTCTCTCAACTTCTGAGGAACTGACAACTACTACACTACAATCATCTCCCACTGCTAGGCGCAGTGTCCACGCCTGTCATCGCAGCAACTCAGAAGACTGAGGAGGCAGGAGGATTCAGGATTGAGGCCAAGCCTGGGCAACTTAGTGAGTCCATGTCCCAAAATAGAAAATGAAAAGTGCTGGGGTATGGCTCAATGGTAGCCTAGCCTGCATGGGCCCTGGGTTTTGTCCCTAGCTCTGGAAAAACAAAACAAACAAAAAAAAAAACCAGCCTGTTTTCCAGCCCTTATAATACTGACATGGGGTGTTTACAATAGCTGCAGTTGGCTGAGCTACAATAGCTAAGTTATACGCTTATATTTCATTTCCACCACGCCCAGGAGGGTGGTCCTATTTAATCAGTTTTGTTTGAGAAATTCCTGTTCATTTTCAACCTGTAGAAGTTGGTAAGCACCATTTGGCCAAGTTTCAAGATCTGATAAAGGGTCACTATGTTTTTTTCTTCCCCTTCCCTCTTTTCTTTCTCTTTTTCAGGACTGACAATTGAATTCAGGGCTGCTCTACCACTGAGCTGCACTGCAGACCTTTTATTTTGGGACAGGGTCTTCCTGAGTGGCCCAGGAGGGCCCTGAACTTGTGACCCTCCTGCTCTGACTCCCGAGTGGCTGGGATGATAAGCATGGCCACTGTGCCTGGACCTGGTCACTATACTTTTCAGTACAGTTATCAAAGAACAGAATGCACTGTCATAGAATTGAAGATCTGGAACCCCTTGGATTGTCCCGTTTGTTCCTGTGGTATCCACAGATTCCTTAGTTTTAAGTCACTGGCGCTGTCTTTCCTAGTGTCCATCTTCATGGGTTTTCCGTTTCCGAGGTGTGCTGGGGGAGGGTTGCCTGTGTCTCTCCTGTTCAGTGGTGCTGGTGCTGGCTCTATGGGCCATGGCTAGGGCAACAGCTTCTGATTCTTTCCCTGTTTCAGATATTTGCATGTTTTGTTAAATTCTACTTGATGTCTATTTGCTAAAGAGCAGTATAAATAAATAAAATTTAAAAAAAATTTAAAAAGCAACAGTGAGGTTGCATAATAAATACCTTTATCATCTCAACTGGAAATAACTGGATATGGCATGTGGAGCCAGTTCAGAGACGTGGAGAACTTTCCAGAATTCTGGCTGAAACTCCCCTTGTGTGGCTCAGGCACACAAGACAGGCAGCATTTTCACAAAAACTCCTTTGCTCAAACCCCAAGACAATGCCAGACATTTCTTTGGTCTGTTCTTTCCAGTTCAATGAGATAAAAAACTGAAAGCTTGTCTCTTTTTGAATGCCACCCTCTGAGCCAGCTGTTCCAGAGCTCTGGTGTGTGCCGGGCCACCTCAGGAGTGGTCTGGCCCTCAGGGAGGGTGGCTGCGGGCTGTGCCCACCTGCTGTCCCGCCAGGTTCACCAGCTGCCTGCCCTGCTCCAGCCCTCACAGTGCAGCTGACACCCAGGGCTGTAGCGAGGGGTCAGGGTCCCAGGCCCCCTCAAGCCTGGGTTGCTTTGAGGTGTCTGCCAGAAGCCCCTCACAGGTCAAGGTCTCTTTTCAGGGGTTGGTGAGCACCTTGGGGCTAGTCAGCCCCAGGACCCAGGATCCTCGCCCTGACCCAGGCCTGGAGGCTCTGGGTGTGCTCCACATTCCCACGGAGCAGGTGCCTCCCACAAAGGGGGGTGAGAACAGTCAGGTAGGCCAGCCTGGACCCACTGGGCTGAGGTATTAGGGCCAAGGGCCAGAGGCCACAGGACCCCAGGGGGACAGCACCTGGGGGACTGGGCTGGCCAGGGTTCAGACTCATCTTCTCAACAGGGACCCCTCAGTAAAGACCCTGCCCCTAGGGAGACACCCCCACCTTGGAGGGAGCCCACACCCAGAAGAATGTCCCATCACCCTTCCTTGTGCCACCGGGAGTTAGCAGCAGGAGCCTGTCTCCCTGGGCAGCCAGCAGCTTGAGGCTGAGCTCTGGGCCACTGGTCCTTGTCCCAGCCCAGCCCTACAGACCACTGCCCAGCCCTTAGATCACCACCCCACCCCACTGCCTTGGCAGGACCCTGGTTCAGGCCCTTCACTCACCTAAGGGAGCTCAGGCGGCTGCCGTTCAACTTCAGCTGGTCCAGGTTGGGCAGGTGGACTCCTGTGTGTCACAGGAGGAGCGCTGGGCCTGGCCCTCACCCTGCCCACCCTCACTCACGCCTCCTCCCCAGACACCAGCACCCCTCAGCCCCGTTGCTCCCCAATGTGGTAGGACCAGCCTCTGGGCAGAGCGTCTCACCACACTGTGGGGGTGGTACTGTTGACCAGCTGTCTCCCTGCATCATGGATGGGCAGGCAGGGTGTCTCCTCTAGCTGTCAGTGGGCCCTATTCTGTGGGGCCTGCTTCAGGTGATCCGAGCACTCTGTTCCCCAACCACTGAGGGGCCACAATCCCACACAGCCTAGCCGGAATAAAGCAGATGCCTCACTAAGTTGCTGAGAGCCTAAGTTGCTGAGGCTGGCTTTGAACTTGCGACCCTCCTGCCTCAGCTCTCTGAGCTGCTGAGATTACAGGCATGCTCCACCTCACCCAGCATAAATCTAGAATTATTTCAAAATAAGTTTTGGGAGCACCTGCCACCAAGGTGTGGTATCTGGGGGCACGTTTCAACCTTCACTCCTTGGCCATGCTGGCATGGGAACAGAGTCCTTCCGAGGGCAGTGTGGAAACATGAACCACAGCCTAAACCTCTGCCCCTGCCTGGCTCAGATCTGGGTCCTGGGACGGATCTTGAGGAAATGTGCAAGCCGCCCAAGGTGTCTGCCAACATCACCTTCACAGCCAGAAAGACGTTTCACAGAGCGGCTGGCCTCGACCACAGTGGGGCAGGGCAGGCCCTGGACAGGCAGTGCTTACCGAAGTTTCCCAGGCTGCTCTCACGGGTGTCCACACACATTTCCAGCACCCGCACCAGCTGGAGGTTGTCCACCTGGGCCAGGACCCGCTGCAGATACCAACAGGGGCGTCACTTCCTTCCAGTTTCCTTCACACCTTTGGCAGTGGGGCTCTGTGAGGCCCACAGGAGCAGGTGACATGTACTGCCCTGAATCACCACATTAACCTGGGCCAACAATGGCCCGGCTGGCAGAGTGCAAGTAGATGTGACCTGAGTAGTGGCTGTGACTGGGGTTGGTTGGAGGCTACTGCCAGAGAAGGGCCTGCTCTCGGGGTGAGGCTGTGAAGGAGACCTTGCGAACAGACCCAAAGCACAGGCACCAGGAGCTAGCTCTGCCAAGCACGCTGGCTACAACCTGTGGGCAAGCTGGCATGCTCTGAGCCACTCCTGGGCCCCTGCTGGTCACTCTGTGCTGGCTCTCCTCGACAAGGTATCTCCTGTGTGTGCAATATAAGTGTTGCCTGCAAGATCCTGGGCCCCCACCTGCTGTGGGGTTAGTGGGACCCTCAGGGACGAGGTAGACATGTAGGTCATTTTGAAGGACGGCCTGGGTGACGGGTGAGGCTTACACCTGAGGGAGTCCTCTCCCCCAAGGGAGGCAATGATTCATAGGAGGTCCTGTACAGGGGGGACACAGTGTTTCCCAAGAGGACTCTGCAGATCTTCTAGAACTCAGGCTTAGGGTGCAACAGTGAGTCCTCACACAAGATTTTGGGAGAAGACTCCATCTGCTGCCCCGGCACAGTCAGTGCACTCGCATGGCCCCCACCTCATCCTAAAGGTCTGATGGGTTGGGAAGGGGCATGAGAGCCCTGGCCCTGGGAAAGCAGGCCACAGACCATCTCCAGACTTCCCAAGGGAGGCACTCCAGTGGGGGCACTCATGTCCAGCCAGCTGCCTGCAGGCACAGCCCCCTTCTATGCCTGATTCTCTGCACCTTGCTCTTCTGTGAGCCCACTCTGATGGCCGGCCTGTCTTGCCACCAGAGCACCCACTGGTGGAGTGAGGAGCCTCCTCTGGTTCCAGGACAGTGGTCTCAACAAGCACTTACAGAATCCTGGCCTGTCAGGACCTAGGAACATCTGCCATCTAGGGCTGGTGGTGCTTTGGGGGCTGGTAGGTCCCAAGATTAGAAAGGTAGAGGGCCCCTAGCTATGACGGCTGGGCTGACAGCAGGCTGGGTATCAGCAGAAAAGGGGCTCAGGATGTCACCTTATGCAGGCCCCTGTGGCCAGAGCTCCTGGCCTCTGACACTTACCAGTCGAGCAGGGGACAGGTGCTCCAACAGTTGCTCCCTGCAGCTGTCCCCATGGCTGCCCAGGGACCTGCTCTGTGGGCAGGGGTTGTGCAGGCCCTGCCAACTCAGCTCACGTACATGGACACTGGCTGTGTGTGGCCGAGGCCCCTGGGATCCATCCCAGGCTGGGTCCATCCACATCCAACCTGCTGGGAGAGGCAGAGGGCAGGGCCTCCAACCTTCTGTTCCTGCTCCTCCCTGAGGCCTAGTGAGACGCCTGCATAACCGTGACGGGGTCTTTTACTCAACCAGGGTCCCAGCCTGGCCTGGCCTAAGGGGCTTGGCTTAGCTTTACCCCACCTGGTAGCCTCACAGTCCCTCCCTTAGCTTTGACTTAGGCCTCTTGCCCAGGCCAGTGCTCTCAGGGTCCATGAAATGAGTGTTGGCCCCACGAGGGCCTGTGAGCCTAGAGGTACTGGACCTGCTGGCCAGCAGCAAGCTGTTGCTCACAGGCTCCTCAGGCTGCCCCAGGCCCTGGGCTGTGGGTCCTTCTTCATCTGATGGTCTCTGAGCCTGGCCCAGGACCAGGGTCTCAGGTATCCCCCCTTGCCCTTGCGCTGGCTGACCGCCACCGACAGGCAGTTGCTTTCTGCTGTGGGCCAAACACCTGGGCAGGGGAGTGGCATGTGTCCCTAGGTAACACCTGTGAAACAGTTAGGTTGGCTCTTGTCCAAGCCACTGTGCCCATCTGGACTGGGCCAAAGACAGAGCACCCAGAAATAAGCAGGGTCAAAGGTGATATGGGCCATCAATTGGGCCTGGCCCTTAGGCCCCTTGCCAGGCTCACCAGGTGTTCTCCTTAAACATACAGAAGATAGACTATGCCTGGCCCCAGACTCTGGACTCAGATCTCTGGGGTGAAGCCAGAACCCCACCCAGAATGTTCAGTGTCCTTCTCTCTGGCCACCTTTTTGTCCTGCCATCCAGGCTTGACTGACCCCTCACTCCTGCACTCCCTGCCTGCCCCTCCTAAATTTATTTCTCTGATGACCCTTCCATGGCCCTCCTAATTTAATGTTTGTTCAGGTGAGTGCATGCCTCGCCCATAAGATGTGGACCCCACGTAGGCTGGACACTCTCCTGCTGTGTCCACAGGGCACAGAAGAGGGCACTAAAATTTCTGTGGAAGGAATCAGTAAACAAGGCTTAAAACATTCTGACCACAATTTTTATCTATTAACTTTCTATGGACTTTCAAGATTCATGCTCTCCTTTGTGTCTGCAAGTACACCCCAAACCAGGGGAGTAGTGGTCAGCTGGGCTTTGATAGCAGTAATGGAAGGCAGTGTTAGCCTCTGGGACAAGACATCTGGGCTCTGTGGGCATCAGTGGCCTAGTCTGTAGTGACTCATATACCCACAAAACAGTGTTATGGACTTTGCAGCCATAACATGTGCTTATGCACTTTTTGGAAATTAAAAAATTAAAGAATCTCCCCTGTTACCTATCTCTAGCCTGAGCAAGCCCCAGCCTGCAGGAGGAGCCCCACTTCGCCCCCTAAGGTGTTGTGGCCTGCACCCTGGGCCGGCCAGCTGTAGGCGCAGCCTCTATGCCTGAGAGCAGCTAGCCCAGGGTCCTGCCCAAAGCTAGGCCTGGAGGGCTGAGTACCAGCGCCTTGGAATCCCAGGCCTGGTGGTTGAGGTTGTGGCACCAAAACCCCTATTATACTCCCAGCCCAGTCACTGTCCCCAGAATCAATGCACTGATCTGAACCTGCCATACTGGTCCTGCCTGTGCCCAGCCTGCCCTGTCGCTCTGAAACTCCATGCCCTGCAAGTTAGAAACCTGGGGCTTCTCAGTCTTCACATCCCAGCCAAGTGCCAGATCCTGACTCATCAGCTCTGAGGCCCCTTCATCCCTCCATCTTGGGGGGGCCGGTCTAATGGCAGAGTAGAGTAGGTCCCACCAGAGCAGAGTAGGTCCCTGCCCCTGCAAAATTTCTGTCTAGGGGCAGGGATTGTGGCCCTTCTTGTCCCTGACCAGGGGTCCTCTGTCCTAGCAGGGCCAGGGGTGGTGGGCGAAGTGGCCAGGAGGCCATATTTGATATCTGGGGCCGTGGCTGGATCCCCCACTGGCGCAGTAACTTGGTCATCTTCCGCCACCTGGCCCTGGTTCCCCCTGGCATGAGGAACATGGCAAGGATGCAACCAGCTCTCACCTTAAGGGTGGGCAGGGTGCCCGGCCCTGGGGGCGCGGCCCTGGGCCCCTCTGCCGCAGCGCTCTCTTGACTCCAGGGTGTTCTTTCCGCCGCGGGGTTGCGGGCCCGGGAGCCATGGCAACGGGGCGGGGCCTCGTCTTAATACCCAAATATTCACGAGCCGGTTCGGCGGCTGAGCCCCGCCCCCTAGCAACCGTTGCCGGGTACGCGACCCGGACCCCGCGTTGCCTACGCGGGCTTGCGCCGAGATTCACGCTCTCTTGCAGGGTGGGATACCTTGGGGCCGCCAGGCGCTGATCCCGGAAGTGCGGCTGAGCCGCGGCGGCGGGAGAGGGTCAGCGA
>NW_026000001.1:6743888-6744888 GCF_001458135.2 Marmota marmota marmota
CACGTGAGCGGGGTTTGGACCCCCGGCGGCAGCCTGGGGCCGCGGGTAGCGCCGCTACCAGATTGGCGTAGGCCTCTGAGTCACACCCTCTCGGTTTTCCTATGGATAACATGTGGAAATTAAAACAAACAAACAAACAAACATATATATATATAATATTAAACGTCTTTTGCACCGGGCGCGGTGGTGCACGCCTGCAATCTTAGCGGTTCGGGAGGCAGAGACAGGAGTTCAAAGCCAGCCTCAGCAAGGGCCAGGCGAGGCACTAAGCAATTCAGTGAGATCCTGACTCTAAATCAAATACAAAATAGGGCTAGGGATGTGGCTCAGTGGTCAATGAGTGCTCCTGAGTTCAATCCCCGGTACGAAACACACACACCCACAAACAGACGTCTTCTGCGTCTCGACAAGTGACCTCTGTGTTTGCGTTTGGGGGGCAGACCTCATTTCGCCTCCTCACGGTGACTTTAGAGTTGGACTGGCGGGTCAGTTCGTCAAATGGGCCACACTGAGATGCTGCAGGGTGGAACCTGGGGCGCGGGGTGCTCTGCTCAAGTTGCGGGTGAGGGCCTCAGCATCACAGCGAGGGGTAGGATAGCAGACCCGCGGCCACCTGGGGGCACCGGGCAAACCCAGCCTTCCTCGGATCCAAGCCCGGGGCGTCCGCGGTGCTGGCCCTTCCTGAGGCTCAGCACCACCTCTCCCCGACTCCCGGACTATCCTTCCGCCTTCGGGCGCCGAGGCCTCTGGGTGGCAAACACTCCTGTGTCGTGGAGGCTCCCAGGCAAGGTCTTCCCAGCAATTGCCGCCTGTCCCCGGAATAGTCCCGCGTGGCACCGGTGCCCCAGTTCTCTTCGGCGCCCGGAACTCAGGCCTAGGCCTCCAGGAGCTCAGCCCCAGCGCCCCTCTGGGACACCGCCCTCCCAGACTCTCCCGGAAGCCCCGCCGCCCGCGGTTCCTGACAGACGGGAGGCTCAGCCAACCGCAGCAGGGCGGGGCG
>NW_026000001.1:6745999-6761279 GCF_001458135.2 Marmota marmota marmota
CAGTGAGCGGTGAGTGCGGCGTGGGCTCAGGTGGGCGCGGGTGGTGGGTGCGGACGGCGGGCGCCTAGGGTCCGCGGCCCTTGCTCGGTCCAGGCCGCCCTGGGGCCGCGCGCTGCGCCAGGCGCCGCCCGGCCCACGGGAACGCCGCGCCTGTAGCCATCTCGAGCGGGCCCCGGGGCCGAAGGGACATCCCCCGGGCCTTGGCCCCAGACCCGCTGTCCCACTGTCCTGGTGCTTCCCTTGGGTCTATTCCCCCAATCGCTGGCTTCTCAGAACCCCTGCCCTTTTTCTTGGGACCCTCCTGGCGGAAGGACCCCGGTTCTTGTTGTAGGATTGCGCCCAGTCCTGGTGGGCCCTTCCCCTGCCGCTGGGCAGCATCTGGCATGCAGTAGGCGCTCAGTAAATACTTGTCGGATGCACCAACATGCCGCGGGCCGGAGGAGCCCGTTGTCGGCTGGCACTGACCTGCCTGGGCACGCTGCGGCCAGCCGTGGCAGGACCTGTTCTAGGGGGTGGCCTCAGCCCTCAGGCGCCTCCAGTTTAGCTTTCTGCCTACCCAGCAACTTCTAATTTGGGTGCGTGGTTGGGAGAAGCTCTCAGCTGTCAGCCCTGCCTTGGGGACCTGCTCCCGGCTTCCTCACTCGGCCATTTAGGGTGTTGGGGGAGAGGCAGGAGCTCTTTCATCCCTGCTGGAGGTGTCACACTCGAGGGGTTGGGCCATTGACCTGGCTGCCCCTGCCTGCTGGGTACTGGGGGTCCTATCCCTTCAGATGCCCCTCCCAACAGCTTCATGTAGCCTGGGCCTGGCTGAGCATGGTCCTCCTTGGCAGGTGGGGCAGGAGCTCCTGCAGTGCCTGGAGTGGCAGCCCCTGAGGAGCAATGACGGAGTATAAGCTTGTGGTGGTGGGCGCTGGAGGCGTGGGGAAAAGTGCGCTGACCATCCAGCTGATCCAGAACCACTTTGTGGACGAGTACGACCCCACCATAGAGGTGAGCCCGGATCACTCAGCTGGGCCTGGCAGCAGCCATGGGCAAACCCAGGACAGGCCCTGAGCAGCTAAGTTTGGACACAGCCAGGACTGGGCCGGCTCTAGGCCCCAGCCCTGCAGGTGGCATGGGCCTGTCTCCCAGCTGCTGCAGCCTTGGTACCAGGGGCACGAGAGGTGCAAAGGAGGGGCTGACCCTGCAAACTCCAGGCCAGCAGGAGTGCAGGTCCCTGAGCCTCATCCTCCCGCAGGACTCCTACCGGAAGCAAGTGGTCATCGATGGGGAGACATGCCTGCTGGACATCTTGGACACAGCGGGCCAGGAAGAATACAGTGCCATGCGGGACCAGTACATGCGCACTGGGGAGGGCTTCCTCTGTGTGTTTGCCATCAACAACACCAAGTCCTTTGAGGACATCCATCAGTATAGGTAAGCCACCTGTGGCCACCCCAGGAGCCCATGGCATGGGTGGGGCAGGGAGGCTCTCTGTATCCAGACAGGGTCTCCTGCCCTCTGTATGTCCTGGATGCAGCCACGTTTGTATCCCACCCACTGGCTCACACCTAACCCCTCTCAGGGAGCAGATTAAGCGGGTGAAGGACTCGGATGATGTGCCCATGGTGCTGGTGGGGAACAAATGTGACCTGGCCGCGCGTACCGTGGAGTCTCGGCAGGCCCAGGATCTTGCCCGAAGCTATGGCATTCCCTACATTGAGACATCAGCCAAGACCCGGCAGGTGAGCAGCTCCCCACCTTGTAGCTAGCCAGGGACTTGCCCCGCTCGGCCCCAGCCAGGGAACAGTGCTTATTGCCCCTCTCCCTCAACACAGGGCAGCCGCTCTGGCTTTGGCTCCAGCTCCGGGACCCTCTGGGACCCCCGGGACCCATGTGACCCAGCGGCCCCCACGCTGTAAGTCTCCCCAGACGGCAGGGCAGTGAGGGAGGAGAGGGGTAGGGTCTGGGCTCATGCCCTGCAGTTCTGGGCTGACACAGCTTCAGGGGAGGTGGAGGTCCATGGAGAGAGCTGCCCTGAGCCAGGCCAGAGCGGTGACCCTGGGGCCCATTTCCTTCTGTCCCAAGAGCACCCAATGGTCATCTGTTAGTCCTGAGTCCTGAGTGAGGCTACTGGGGACATTGGCCATAGCTCAGATAAGAATTGGGTTAGGGTGTTCAAGCCTCGAGCCAGATTGGGGATGTAGGAGGGTCCTGGGCCACTCTGAGCTTTGGGGACTATTTAAAAGTGAAGCCTTGTGGCTTCTAGGTGAACAGGGCCTAACTCTGTATGGCTTGGAGGACTGAGGAAGCGGACAGTGAATCTTGGACTGGGATGCTGTTTGAGGTCAAGGCAGGAAGTCCCTTACCTAAGCAGGCGTCTCTGGTTCTCCTTCCAGCCAAGTCCCCAGGCAGACCCTCCCCCAGTCCCTCTGTTTCCAGGGTCTCAGGTCTCCTCCTGGCCAGGCCCCCAGATAGCCCCCACCCAGTCCCTCTTTTCCCCGGGGTCTCAGGTCTCCTCCTGGCCAGGCCCCCTGGCCCCTGATCTAGTCCCTCTATTCCCAGGGTGTGGAGGATGCCTTCTACACGCTGGTGCGGGAGATTCGGCAGCACAAACTGCGGAAGCTGAACCCACCCGATGAGAGTGGCCCTGGCTGTATGAGCTGCAAGTGTGTGCTGTCCTGAGGCCAGGTGAGGCAGGGCCAGGCGAGCTCCTGGGGTGCTGCCCGCATCCACTATGATGGCCCCGGGCTCCCCGATCCTGCCAGTCCCCCTGCCTAGGGCGTCCTTTGTGCCCCGCCCGGCCCAAGCTCAGGATGAGGAGGTGCCGGATGCGGGGAGGAGGTGCAGACGGAAGGAGGAAGGAGGAAGGAAGGAAGGAAGTGCTGCTGGCACCCAGCCAGCCCAGGGATGGTGGACAGAGGTGACCGAAGACCCTTCCATGGACATTTTGCAGACTGTCGTGGACTGTCCTGAATGCCACCGGTACCCCAGTGTCCAAGTCCCCTCCTAGTCTCTCCAGGCCCCGCTGGGCACAGGTTGATCACAGTAAATTATTTGGTGGTCTTGACTCTGGCGTCTGGCTGAGGGCAGGAGGCTGCTGTGCTTGACCTCGTGTAAGGATGTGGGCACTTGGTTCTGTCCAGTTCAGCCTTGCTGTAGTCTGTGATAGTCTGTGAGGGAAGCTGGTGGAGGCTACCAGCAGCCTGGGACTTGCTTTCTCTCCTCTGCCTGCCCACTATGTCTGCCTCCTGCAGAGAACTCTGGGCACCATGGGACCTGGGGATCTTCACTAAAGGCACTCTGTGGTCCTTTAACTAACAGGGGGTCCTTGAGGTCAGTGGGGCATCTCCATGCCCAGAATGGAGGCCTTGGTAGGGAACTCTGAGTCTAGACTTACTTGGGAACTTACTCTAAGTCAGTTTTCCCAAGTTTTTGGGTCCTTGAAACATAGCTACTGAGGACAGCTGTGGATTAAGGGACCTGGCACCATGGCCCCTACCTGCACAGCATCCTGCAGTCCTGTGACTTGGGACAGTGGTTCTCAGATTCTGAAAACCATGTCCTAGTGCTGTCTGCACAGCCTCAGGCCTCTGCCTCCTTTGGGAGCTGCCCCATCTTGGGCTCTTGCCCTCACTCTGAAGTGGACAGTTCTTCTCGAGCCACTTATGGTCACCAGTGTGGCCTGGAGGGACACCTGAAGATCGAGGTAGCCACACACTGCTCCAGGAGGACTTGCCCTTCCTTGGACTGTGTCCTAGCCATGGTCATAGTCATGGGAGTTCTGTCCTCTGTGTCCCCCTTCTGGCTGCTGCTGGGGGCCCAGAGTGGCCCTGGTGTCCCTCCCAGCGCCTGGGTTGAGGCTGGTTGGGCCCTTGGGGGTCTTGGGGTCTGGGTGTGTGAGGGTTTCTACCCAGGGGAGTGGGATGCAAGCCTGCAACTGGTGGTAGGCAGTGAGACCCTACACTCGCCTTCCCCTCCCTCCGTCTGGCCTCCTTGTCCAGGTGGAGTGAGGCCCTAGGCCCGAGGTGGTGTCTGGGGCTTCAGGGCAGCTTGCCAGGTGCTGCCTGGTTCCTTCACTGTGGTCCCAGGTTGGATGAGGACACCGTGTGGGGGACGTCTTTTGCCCCTTCTTTGGGTCCTCGGTATGCTGGGCAGGGCCTGCTTACAGGGCCCCGGTGGGGTTGTAGGGCCTATGCGGTGGTTGTGGGGGTGGACAGGGCAGAGGTTGGAACTAAGGGTGTGGGAACCGTGAGCCTGAAGCTAAGGTCTGTGGGGAGCATCCGGAGTAGCTGTCTTTGTGAGGGAAGCTGGGGGTAGAGGCTGCTCTCAAAGATGACACTCAGTAGTAGCCTGTCCTGCCTGGGGATACCTGACACTGAGCCTAGGCCACCAGAGAGGCCCCTGGCCTTGGCCTCTGTGGAAAGCCCCTTGTGCTGCTGGTCCTCGGCTCAGGGACAGCTGCCCTGGGGGAGCCTGAGAGAAGACCAGTGGGCTTGCCCCCATTGTTTCCTGGCATTGAGCTGGTAGCTGGGGAGGATCTTGATGCTAAGGATGACAGCAGGGGCCTGGTTGCCCTGGAGTCAGGGACACTTGACTCCAGACCCAGATCTGCTTCTCCACTGAGCTCCTCTGACCCTTGCAGGGCCAGGCCCTAGGGACCTGGGTCCGGGAGTCCTGTGGTCCTGGGGTACCTGTGCTGGTCAGACACAGGATATCTGAGTACGGAGGTGGGAGCACTCAGGACCTGGGACTGTTGGGTGGCTCACGCTGCTCTGGGCTTGCCGCGGGATTCGGGTTGCTGCAGGGCTCCCTGCTTCCCACCTTCACCACAGAACTATTGGCTGGCCTTCTGCCCTGATTCAGAACTCTTCAGGATTGCCCTGACCATCTGCCTCCTAACATGGGGTCTCGCCCCATGAAGGTGAGCACCGTGGGCTCTGAGCCCCTCTGCCCTACGGGGCCATCTACTCCATGCCAAGAGTCTGTCTGTCTGAGCTCTGGCTCTGCCTCTGGGCCTGGGGATGCTGTCTCTGCCCCCTGCCCACATCTTGTCTGAGCTTGGGATGGTGTCCATGTGCTGGGCTGGCTGACCCCCTGAGAGGGTGCTTTGGAGCAGGGGGCCAGTGCTCCTCCCTGGGGGTCCGTGGCTCCTGTGCCTATCAGGCCTCTGAGGGTGAGATGATGCCTCTCCTGCCCCCAAGGTCAGGCCCTGCCACAAGGCCCAGTCCGCCTGATTTCTGCAGACTTCCTGGAGCAGAGGAGGAGGGGGCCAGGGCCAGGGCATGGACCTGGCACTCCACATCTGGCAGGGAACCTGGGGCAGGAGCCCCCTAGCTGTGCTGCTGAGCACCGGGTCCAGTCCCACACTGCTGTGTCCTGCAGAAGCTTTGCAGGCTGTCCAGGGGTGACTTCAGGAGGCCTTTAAGGTGTAGGGATGGACATTGGGCTGGAGGGTCTCTGGGAGGGGTCAGTGCCCATAACCTGTTCATGACCCAGGCCCCTCCTATTGGGTGGCTGGTGGGTCCTGCCACGTTCATCCCTGGGGTCCAGTTGTGTACAGGCCAGGGACAGGAGCCCTGGCCCAGGAAGCACTCTCATATGGGCCTTTTTCCTATGTGGCGTGTGAAGTGGGGTCAGTATTTGGGACAATCCCCAGTGGCCTTCCCAGCCCACCTCATCTGGCCTGGCCCTCCTTCCATGACTGGCTCATCAGGGCTGCAGTGGTAGGCCATGGGGTTGGTGTGACTGCTGCCCTCAGGCTGGCTAGGGTCTGTCCTGAATGCCCCCTGGGGTCCTGTCGTCCTGCAGGCTGACTCATCTGCACCTCCAGGGCCACATGCCTGGCTGCGGCCTCACCCTGGCTCTTCAGCAAGCCAGTGTTCTAGAATCTCAGGGTGGCCTGAGGGTCACAGGGATAGCAGGCATTGGAGCACTGCCTGTCCAGGCTGGGGCCAGTGGCCTGAGTGCAGCCCCAGAGCTCAGCCTTTAGGGTCTCCTACAGCAACCCCTCATGGGTGGACCCCTCTCAGTGGTGACATGACTCCCTGAAGCAGCAGCTCACGGGGCTGGGCTTCCCTGGCTCTCCCAGGCCTGGCCCGTCTGCCCAGCACAGACCCCCGCCGCTCCCGGGGTAGGGTCCCCAGCCTGGGTCCCTGCCCATCCTGACCAGTTGCTGAAGCACGGAAGGACCCCTTGACAGTGGGCATCCCTCCTTGTCCTGGCAGCCCCCCTGGGTTGGCCTGAGAACTCCCCATTTGGGTCCCTCTGTAGACGCCTCCCCAGAGGGTCAGGGCCCTGGTCCCCAGGCCTCAGTCCCTTCCAGGTGTGGGAGAGGGAAACCCAACTCCTGTGTCCCCACGGACTGATGCCCCAGGAGAGGCCCTGGCTGGGACTGGCTCCTCATGGGCCCCAGGGAGGCCTGGCCTCCCTCTCCCCCGCCCCACGGGGCCCAGGGCCATGAGGAGGTGAGGGGCCTGTCCACTCAGGTGCTGCTTCAGCCTTAGGAGCCCTCTCCTTCCCTGTGCTGATGACGCCTCAGCAGGGGCGGAAGCCCCCAGACCCCAACACGCAGCCTGCTCCCAGGGCTGGAGCGTGCTGCTGGAGGGTGGCCAGGCAGCTGTGCCCAGGGCCCAGGGCTTCCCCTGCCCCACCTGGCACCCACTGGGCACCCTTAGCTTTTGGGGAGATGAGGGGTACCCAGCCAGGCCCTGGCTGGACTCACTGCCCAGCTGTGTCCTGGGCCAGGTTCCAGAAGGGCAGGGCTGTCTTCTAGGCAAGGGCCATGGGAGGACTTTGAGGAGCTCATTTGGGACCTGTGTGGCTAGTGGGGGGTCAGTATGGTGATGGGGTACACAGTGGCTTCCTGGGCTCAGGGTCAGGTAAAGGGTGATTCCTGAGGCCATGCTGTCATCTGGGCTGACAGCAGGTGGGAAGGGCAGCCGGGCAGAAGAACCAGCAGGAGGTGAGGACTGCCCCTGAGGATGAGCCCAAGGGCCCCTCCTGATGTGGACATAGGTGTCTGAGGCGTGGGGGTCTTCGGCCAGCCCTGGGATCCTGTGGAGCCCCCTGCAAGGGACAGTCCTGAGGTGCAGAGTGAGTCTGGAGGGAAGGGACTGTGGCTTCACCAGCCACTATGTCAGCCACTGTGACTGACACCTGGCCTCTTGTGCGAGGCCCTGTGGGCAGCTGTCCACTCACCATGCAAGGCATGCTACTCACTGGTCCACGGCTGGACCAGTGCCCAAAGGCATCTTCTTCATCAAGGACCATCTGTAGGCAGTGGCCACCTGGCTTAGGCCCAGGCAATGACTCCCACTTGCAGCAGCCAGTCACCTTCCAGGAAGTTGCCTAAGGGGGCTGAGGCCCTCTGGAGAAGGGCCAGAAACCCTGGGGACTGGGAGTGCAGCCTCGGCTCCCTTCTCTGGCACTTCCAGGGCCCTGTGGCCAGTGGGCCTCTGGGTGCTTAAGGAGCTCCTGGAAAGACAGCTCACGTCCAGGCTTCCGGGACTGGCAGGGTCCCAGAGGTGAGGAGGCTGTGGTTGCAGGCTGTGGTCCCAGGACACTCGGGTTTCTTCCACAGGATCTGGGACTGGGGTCCTGGATGGACCTACGGATGGACTGGCCAGGGTCCTGGATGGCCTACGGGCTGCCTGAGACCTTGCTAGAAGGGATGCCCTGAACATGCCGGGGGAGCAGCCGGCCTGGGAGCTGCCCCCCCAGTCTCCTGCTGTTCTCCCGGGTCTTGACACATGGACACTTCTTTCCCTGTAAGCTTCAGAGTACAGACATGCCCCTCTGGGACCCAGACTTGCCTGAGGACAGCTGTCAGGCACCTCAGCAGCCTGAGCACTCCTGGATGGCCAGCGTCCTGCAGCAGACCAAGCTGTGGGGCTCTGGAGCCGCCCCCACAGGGAGCTGTCACGTCCTGGTGAGACCAGGGGCTGAGACCTCTGCCCTTTTTTATCCCGGCCCTAGATTGCAGCTGGCTCCTTGCTAGTCTTCTGTAGCGGCAGTGAGCTGGAGTCCTAGCTGGGTTGTCCTGGTTGGTCATGAATGCTGACCATTAAAGAAGCAGTGGCACCCAGCCGTACACCAGCAGCTGTGATCACGCAGTGTGGCCTCCGGGTGCCAGGCAGTACTGCGGGGTCGCCCTGGCCGCCACCTTGGAGCAGGGAGGTGCTGTCTGAGCTCAGACGGCCTTTGGCAGACCCTGACGGTGAAACCCAGTCAGGGCTAGGTGGTGAAAGTAAGTGCCCAGCTCCTCAGGACCCTTGGGCTTCTTCCACATTTGGGGGGTATAACGCAGCCTTTTCAGGTGTGCAGGTGGATGGGTTGAGGTTCTTTGGTTTGCACACATGAGGTTTCAGTCTCTGGGATGGACGTTCATGGACTTGAACTAATGACTCGTCCTTCCCATCACGTGGTAGGCCCCTGTTTGGTGTTCCAAGAAACTACCCGATGGCCTTCCACCCTAGATGGACTGAGCTCAGGCAGGAGAGTCCCTCAGGCCCCACCTCAGGCCCATCCCACTGAAGCATGCCCCCCACCCCGTTAAAGGCACAGACACACTGGGGTCCTAACCTGAGGAGGGTGCAGGGCTGTGTGTGGCATTTCCCCTGATTCTCAGCCTTCACATTCTAGGTGTCCAGCCAGAGGGACCCTATCTGACCACACCTGTGACAGGTTCCTGGTAGACTCGGGGAGATATCTATGGAGAGAACGATATTTCCTGAAACAGGCCCAGGGTGACTCTGAGGAATGCAAGTTAGAGGCCAGCCTTAACTGGAACATGAGGCCTTGGAAGATCACAGCCCTTGGATCCTCAGGAGAGGTTGGGTCCACCCAGAACTGAGCCTCGTCTCCCCAAGTACAGTGGACACAGTCTCTGTCCTCCCTTCAGCAGCCAGGAGGCATCCCCACCCGAGCCCAGGTGGCCCCAGCCCTGCCTTAGCTCCTTTCCCAGTGAGGGGTGGCAGGAACTGAGGGCTGGGCTGTGACCTGCGGGAGTGATCAGTGCTAGGCCACAGGAAGTGGCAGTGCTCACCCAGACTGTGACCTGTGCTCACCAGGGACCTCACCTGGATTTCACTGTCTCACAGCTCCTGGCTTTGCTCTAGGTTTTGTTTTTACTTTTTTTTTTTTTTTTTCGTACTTGGGATTTTAAAATTTTACTTTAAATTTTTATTTTGAGGGGCTGGGGATGTGGCTCAAGCGCTCGCCTGGCATGCATGGGGCGCTGGGTTCAATCCTCAGCACCACATAAAAATAAAAATAAAGATGTTGTGTCCACTGAAAACTAAAAAAATAAATATTAAAAAATTCTCTCTCTCTTTAAAAAAATAAAAATAAAAAAATAAGATTTTATTTTGAGATGGGGTTTCCCTAAATTGCTAAGGTTGGCCTCTAACTTGTATTCCTCCTTCCTCAGCCTCTTGAGCAGCCCCGTTAGAGACATGCCACTGGGCCCTGCAGGTGCACGGTGTCTCTGATTCCCTGTCACTCTCCCCCTCTGACTCACGGGCCAACTAAAGATGAGCTTGTTAACTTCCAAATGCTTAGGGAGTTTTTGGGGGGAGCGGGTCACTAGGGATTGAACCCAGAAGCCCTCTATTATTGAGCTGCATCCCCAGACCTTTTTCTTTTTCTTTCTTTTTTTTTGAGACAGGGGCATCTCCTTAAGTTTCTCCCAAACTTGTGATTCTCCTGCTGCCTGCCTCAGTCTTCTGAGTGGCTGGGATTATAGGCGTGGGCCACTGCACCTGGCTACGTTTAGGGAAATTTATGTTATTTTTCTGTTAGTGATTTCTGGCTTAATATTATTATGTCATATGATGTACTTAATATTTCCTTCCCATCTGTCAAGGTTAGACTTATGACCTGAGATGTGGTCTATCCTGGTGAATGTTTCATGCACTAAAAGAGTGTGTATTCCACTGTGCCAGGTGAAGGGTTGACAAATGCCAATCAGCAGGTGAGGTGGCACCCACTTGTACTTCTAGTGACTTGGGAGGCCAAGGCTTGCAAGTTAGAGGCCAGCCTGGGCAACTGAGAGAGAGAGAAAGGTCCTGTCTTTTTGCTGTTCAATTTAATTTTTTTTTTTTTTAGTTGTAGATGCACACAATACCTTTGTTTTATGTGGTGCTGAGGATTGAACCCTTGCCTCACATGTGCTAGGCAAGTGCTCTACCACTAAGCCACAACCCCAGCCTGAGATTCTGTCTTAAAATAAAAAATAAAAAGGTCCAGGTGCCGTGGTGCATGCCTGTAATCCTAGTGGCTCAGGAGGCTGAGGCAGAAGGATTGTGAGTTCAAACCCAGCCTCAGTAATTTAGCAAGGCTCTAAGCAACTAAGTGAGACTTTGTCTCTAATAAAACACCAAATGGGCTTGGGATATAGCTCAGTGGTTAAGGGCCCCTATATTTAATCCCTGGTACCAAAAAATAAAATAAAAAGGGCTAGAGGTGAGGCTTAGTGGTAGAGCACCCCTGTTCAATCTCAATAGTTCAATAACAACAAAACAAAAAACCTCAAGTCTACGTGAGTTAAAATCCAGACTACAAATCACATTTAAAAAACCAGTAAGGAGGGATTTCCTAAAGAAGCCAATGAAAATGATCAAAGAATATGAACAGGCACCTCAAAAAAATATGGTTAACCCACGTGTGAAAATAGACTACTTACTCACTAGCACTGGGCAAAATGCCAACTTGTACCACAATGAGACATTACTATGTTCCTAGGACTAAGGCAGAGAGCTGTAGCAATGGCGACTCTCATGACCTGCTGTTGGGAGGGCAAATCCTCACACCATTTGGAAGTGATTGGATGAAAGTGCTCATGCCATGACCCAGCAAGGCCTTTCCCTTCTGACCAGGTGCAGAGAAACAGTGTATCTGCAGCAGTGCTATTGGCAGTAAGTAGAAAAAAAAAATCAGACACACGGGGAGCATAAATCAGTGTTGGCTATTCACACGATCGAGTACTCTGTTAAAATGAATAGATAACATTTTATCCATTTGGACAAATCTTGCCCCGAACTTTGTTGACCAGAAGAAACAACCAGCAGGAGGACACACACAGTTCACCACTTATAAACTGTGCGGCCTGTGTGGTGACCAGGCCTGTGATCCCAGAGGCTGAAGCCGGAAGATCGTTCGTTCCAGGCCAGCCTCAGCAAATTGTGAGACCCTGTCTCAAAAACTGAAAAGGGCTGGGGGTGAGGGTCAGTGGTAGAATGGCCACTGGGGGACTGGTCTGTCTTATTTGGGAATGCTCATATACACAATAGAGTCTTACAGGATGTGTAAGAGTGAGGGCCATTAATGCAGGTCAGTGCCCACCTCTGAGGGAGGACTACCCGGTGGGGGAGAGGGCTTTGGACATGCTTTTAAGGTAGGGGATTAGTCATGGCGCTGGTTATTTATTTATTTTTTTAAATTCTTGTATGTTTGAATGTTCAGTAATGAAACTCACGTGCATCTGCCCATATACCAAAATCTCAGGAACGGGAACTACATGTAATAGGGTTAGGGTGGCGTCTTACTTTCTTGTACTAGTGTTTTCTGACATTTCTTCTAGAGTGTATCGTTCTTCTGTGGCAAAATGCTATAAAAGAGTTTCAGTGAGAGGGATGTATTATCTGTCCTGGAGATGCGCAGGAAGGGACCGCCGCCCCTCGGTGCCCAGGACCGCTCTCCTCCGGTTCTGAAAGCGTCCCCCTCGCGTGCGGCCCGTGTCCAGCAGAGGGCGCCAGAGAGGCCTGCCCCAGGCCATCCTGGTCCAGGCTCTCTCATCCCTGCAGCAAAGGCCTGTTCAGTTTCACTCCTGGAGCCTACTTTCATCTCTGCTCACGAATGCATATTTCCCCCAAATCATGAGAAGAGATTCACTAAGTTAAAATAATGATTTCCAATGTGTACACACATGCCAGGAAAAGCCCACAGCTGCAGGTTCCCACAAGGCAGCCGTGTGACTTTGAGCGCTGGAAACAGCTGGTCTGAACACCCATGAGGACTTAGAATAAAAATAGACGTTTCTTGTTAATAATCCAAGAAATGCTGATTGTATGTTCAAATAATATTTTGGACATACTGGCTTAAAATATACCATTGAAATTAATTTCATTTGTTTCTTTTAAAAAATTCATCATACAAACGTTTTTCTTTTTGGACACTATCACATCACATATCGGCCCACACTGCATTTCTACTGGACAGCCCTGGTCTGGAAAGAATGTTGGCAACAGCAAGATGCCAGTGAGGTTCCCCATAGGGTGTAGAATCACAGCTGGTTTTGATATTACTGTCTTGCTTTCCCGTATTTTCAATTGTTCTAGTTTGAATTTGTAATACTTGTAAATAGAATGAAAACGTTAAAGGAAAC
The DNA here is from genome assembly GCF_001458135.2 of Marmota marmota marmota. NCBI lineage: Eukaryota > Metazoa > Chordata > Mammalia > Rodentia > Sciuridae > Marmota > Marmota marmota. The sequence goes on from NW_026000001.1 coordinate 6,758,364, forward strand.
TACTTCCAGCCTTCCTTTTTAACATTTTTTTAGAAGTAGTTGTAGAAAAATAACACGTTTATTTTATTTATGTTTATGTGGTGCTGAAGACGGAACCCGCGGCCTGTGCCTGCTAGTCATGCACTCTACCTCTGAGCCGCAACCCCAGCCCACGCCCAACCTTCTTGAACGTGAGCTTGGTGTCACTGGCCTGGGTTCTGCTGCACTGGGACAGAGTGCGAGGAGGTTCAGGCCACCGTGTAACACGGGAGCATGGAACTGAAGCTCCCAGCCCCAGTTCTTGGGTTCCCATGGGAGAAGCCAAGCAGGAGGACTCTGCCTAAGTGCAGACCAGCAAGGCTCAAGCAGAGCTCCCTGGGGGCGGGGAGGGACCGATCAGAGGGCAACCAAGGACAAGTGCGGCTTCCAGACTGATGCTGTTCCACCTTGGCCAGGAGAACTGGAGTCGTCTTTACCAAGCAGATGCTTATCTGCTCCTTCAGGTGGGGAGTTTCTGACCTTATCTTGTCTGGAACTGTCATGGCAGCCATTCTATTCAGGGGGTTTCATCTACAAGTCAATCTTGTGTTAATCTGGGCTCTGGGGTCAATGTCTGGGCACACTTCGTGCACCTGCACTACAAAAGAAATTTCTATGGCTGCTGGTTGTGGTGGCATACACCTGTAATACCAGAGACTCGGAAGACTGAGGCAGAAGGATCACAAGTTGAGGCCAGCCTCAGCAATTTAGTGAGGTCCCAAGGAACTTAGTGAGACACTATCTCAAAAAATAAAAAGGGCTGGAAGTGGCTCAGTGGTAAACGCCCCTTGGTTCAATCCCTGGTACCAAACCCAACCAACCAACCAACCAACCTGAGGCCATAAGTCCTAACTGTACAATGACCTCGGTAGACCCTGCCAGGAATTAGCTTTACTTATCTTTTTTTCCATGGCATATTTCTTAATTGACTCCCTTTATTTCCACTTGCTTATTCTCAGGGTTAGTACATGTGTTATTTTTCTACAAGTTATTTGATTTCTCATTTGCCTTAAAACTAATTTAAAGAATCCTGTGACTCTGCCACGTTACTGGCTTGCATTCCACTGCTCATTACTAGACCTCACAACAGAACCTCCAGAACCTCTCCTCACTTTCCTCTGGCTTAGTTGATGCCATAAATTAAAAAGCAAAGAGAACCTTGACAGCACAGTTTTTCCAGCTCCACAAGCTGTTGCAATGTCAGTGGAGATTTTCAGTCTGTCAAAATTCCTTTTTCCCTGGGGCATTTCCTGTCTCCTAGCCCAGCCCAGCAGGCCACTGGGAACTGTAGCTCCACTCCCACCTGCAAAATCCCCAGCTTTGTGCACCCTGCTGTATGCACCTTCCCTTCGACTCACAGGTATTTTTAAAGAAGCAATGACAAAAGTAGGACAGGAAAAGGACCCCCACACTCAGCAGCCTCTGGCCCACTCTGCCTGGAGCCTCACCTCCTTCAGTGTCTCATGAACACTTATGGGGGTTTCTGCCCTTAGCCCTAACTCTATTCCCTGTTACCAAGAGCTCCCCTAGGCAGACACTGTATAATACTGGTCCTGGAGCTAAGGAACAGGTCCTTGTTCTTGGTGTTGAAGATAAACACCTGAGGAACGCAAGGCAAGCTAGCAAGTATGGTTTATTTAAGAAAGTGATGGAGACAGACTTCTGTGAAAAGAAGGGCCCCAGAGCTGGGAGTCCACAGGAGGGGGTGGGTCTTGCTTTTTTATAGACCCCAGAACCCCTTTTAGTCATTGCCTTCTCTTTCTTCTCTGACTCTGTGCCTGGGAACTGGGAGGATGGAGTTAATAGCCAGGAGCAATTGAGAGGTTAGCAGTGTGATAACCAGTCTCATCCTCTCTGTCCCCCCTCATTCATCATCTACGTAGACTGCCCGACCTTTGTCCCTGCCTTAGCTTGCTGAGGAATGTGACATATCCTGTCTACTCAGGACAGGCTGGCTGCAGGACGATTGCTTTTTGGCAAAGAAAGCATGTGGGGTTCAGTATATGGACTAATTTTATAGAATTATTCTCTTAACTTCGTGTGTCCACCGTCCTCATCTGTTTGTCCCCTTCCAATAACACGAAGGGATGCCATAGCAAAACCATCCCAAAGCTCTCTATTTCAAGAAACATGTATCTTGAGGGGCTGGGGGTGTCGCCCCCCCGCGACAAGGGTACGCGGGAGACCAGCCTGTCGTCTCCGAGGCACCAGCTGTCGGAACCGCCCTCGGACAGAGGTAGTGAAGCACTAGACCAGCTAGTGTCTCCTGGGCTGAGTGAGAGGGTAAGTATTGCGACGCGGCCTGCCACCCAACCTGGCCCACAATCACACTGAGTCGGGAGATGAGTCAACCATGAAGGTGCAACAATCTCAACTTTATTGTGTCAGGGAAAGAAGCTAGACAGCTTCTGGGCGATATTTGAAATGGCTTCTTCACATTATGAGAATTCCAACAAACCCGAGACTCTGACATAACCTAGGGCTGTATTCACTAACTTTAGGGACTGAGGATTGAATCCCGGGGTGCTCTACCGCAGAGCTTCATCCCAAGTCCTAACTTTTTTTTTTTTTTGGTACCAGCGATTGAACTCAGGAGCACTCGACCACTGAGCCACAACCCCAGCCCTATTTTTGCATTTTATTTAGAAACAGGGCCTCACTCAGTTGCTTAGTGCCCACCATGGCTGAGGCTGGCTTGGAACGTGCGATCCTCCGGTCTCAGCCTCCCAAGCTGCTGGGATTACAGGCGTGGCCACCGCGCCCGGCCCCAGCCCTGACTTTTTTCTGGGACGGGCGGGATCTCGCTGCGTGGCGGAGGTGGCCCTCCCCCAGCCGACGTGACTACAGGCAGCGCCACCACGCCACCGAGCCGGGGGAACCAGGACCTTCGGGCAGTTT
>NW_026000001.1:6761970-6766484 GCF_001458135.2 Marmota marmota marmota
CGTGGTCCGCCTCTTCGCGGGTGGGGACCTCGTGACGGTTGGTGTCTGCCAGCTACGCCCGCAGGCCTGGCGCAGCCTGTCTGTCTCCCTCAGTTAAGCGACCCCTGATCTTATTCTCTCGATAAGAAGCGGCATTCCTGGTTTCTCGGCTCTCCGAGAACTGCAGGGTCGTGACGTGGCTCGGGTGGCGCCGCCTCGCACGGTGGGGACTCGGGGGGCCGCTCAGGTGCGGAGCAGAGGCAGGTAACCGAGAGCGCCCCCTGGGGGACGCGGGGAGGGCTGTTGCCTGAAAGAAGCCGAGGCTCCAGGCACTTCGTACCAGCCAGGTGTCCGCGCCTGGGCCGCGACAGCTGGTGGGGTTTGGCAGCATTTCAGGAGGCCCCTTGCTAGGGTAGAAGAAAGCTTGGGCATCTCAAGACAGCTTGACCACCTGTACAGTTCGGTTGAATCAGTTGAATACAGACTAATTGCACGTAATGTGGCCATTGGAAGTAACATCGTATACGTAGTTTTTATTTTTTGGTGCTGTAAATTTAACCCGGGAGCGCCTACATCTGAGCTACATCCCCAACCCTTTTTATTTTTTATTTTGAGACAGTTGCTGAGGCTGGCCTCGAACTTGTGATCCTCCTGCCTCAGCCTCCCAAGTTGCTGGGATTATAGGCATGCATCACAATGCTGGGCAGTATACACGTTTTTCAGTTTTTTTTTTTTTTTGTGCCCAGGATGGAGCCCAGGGATGCTTACCACTGAGCCACAACCCCCAGCCCGTTTTTGTATTTTATTTAGAGACAGGATATCCTTGAGTTGCTGAGGCTGGCTTTGAATTAACTGTCCTCCTGCCTCAGCCTCCCGAGCCCCTGGGATTACAGGTGTGTGGCCACCACTTCTGAGTAGAGATTATTGTAGAAGTTGCAACAAGTGTTAGTTTCCTAGCTGCTGTGATAAAGTTGCCACATATTTGTTATTTTATAGCTCTGGAGGTCAGAAGTTCAAAATGTACTAGGGGCTTAAAATCTAGGTGTGTGTGTATGCGGGGGGGAGATGTTCTGATTCCTTGTGTAAGCTTCAAAGGAGAATCAGTTTGTTGGCCTTAATCAGTGTCTTAAGAATCTGCCTCCCTCCAGTTTGTGTGCCCTTGTGATCACTCTGGGCCCTCTCAGATAAATTAGGGCAATATCCCCCTCTCAACATCAGCCTGCACCTCTGTAACCCCAGCATCTCTGGATACTGAGGCAGGAGGATCACAAATTCAAGGCCAGCCTGGACAGTTTAGCAAGAGCCTCTCTCAAAATAAAAAGGGCTTCATGTGGCTAGTGGTTCAGTCCCCAGTCCTGTCCCCCACACACAAAAAAAGCGGAAGTCGGTTGGACACAGTACGCCCAGAGGCTCGCTGAGCCCTTCACTCTCAGGCTACAGAAGCCTCTGCTAGGAGCCAGCAGTACCTTGTTTCCCTGCATCAAGGGGGAGAGGTGCTGCCTGTCTTCACTGAGGGCCCTGAGCACCTGGCAGGTGCTGGACACACCGCGGGCCTGCTCTCTGAGGGGATCCTGGAAGGGTGTGTGTGCTCTCTGCCCAGCCTCCTGCTTTGCTGGAACCCAGTTGGTGGGCCTTGTCTGTGGACACCCAGAGAACTACAGCAACACGTGTTGGCTGGCCTGGCCAAAAAATTTCCCCCAGTTGTAGCTTTTCACCTTATAACCCCAAAGAAGTGGCCCTCTCAGTCCTCTGGTTAGTTCCTGGCTCCTGATTCCTGGGACTCTGAGCTACCCTGGAACATGAAGTTAGTGGAGATCCGCAGTGAGCATGGAGCCTAATGACTGAGACAGAACTCCAGTCCACCGCTTCTCCATCAGCTCCCTTGTCAGCTCGCTCCTTCTTTCAGACTGCCTGGGCTGGCCTGCAAGCCTTCCCTGGCCTTTTCGTGGTACCAGATTGCCTTATTGAACTCCTTGAGGACAGCGAGGCCTGGAACAGTGCCCTCCACACTGCCGGTACTCAGGGAAGAGTTGGATGGATGAATGCCTGTGCCTTCTAACAAGTGTGCAGCCGTCTCTGCAGGAGAGCAGGCATCTGAGGAGATGGCCCGCTTCCCTAGCAGTTCACTTCCCTAAGCTGTTCATGCCCACATGACTTTTTTCAAACATCACCAGTGTTTTGCATGTTTAAAAACCTGTACCTCGCTGGGCACTGTGGTACATGCCTGTAATCCCAGCAACTCAGGAGGCTGAGATCCTCAGCAATTTAGCAAGATGCTCTCTTAAAATAAAAAGAACTGGGAATGTACGTGAGTGGTAAAGGGCCCCTGGGTTCAAGATCCAGTACCCCCCAAAAAGTAAAAGCCAAGCCAGTGTACCCTTGTGGCTCTCCCCAGGCCAGTCAGAATTGCTGTAACTGGCAAGAGTTTGGGAGTATGTTACAAAATTATTAAGCTGTTTTCCTCCAAGAGACTTAGATTGGGTCTGTGTTTGCATCCCAGCCCTTTCCCATGCTGAGGATGGAACCCAGGACCTTTGAATGGTAGTACTCTACCAGGAGGTTTGGTGACATACCCTGGGCTTCCCAGGGGACCCAGGCGGGACCGGTTTTGCTTACGTGCTCTGAGCAGCAAACGGGGTTCAGTCAGGGCTCCTCATTGAGATGCTGTGTGACCAAGGTGTCCCCTGCCCTTGCTTCAGTTTCCCCTGTTGCAGGCCTGTGTGCCACGACCCATAAGGGCGACCCCCCAAGTTGGCTCCAAGGTGCTCCTCCCTGCTCCCGCCTGATCCAGCCCCAGGGAAGGGGCAGGACAAGGCCAGTTGTGCCAGACACTGGCGGCAGAGGGGAAGACACTCGGGAACCTCTACAGACCACGTCATCCTGTAGTCACAGCCTTTGGGAAGGGCGCTGGGCTCTGCCTCTTGGGGAGAGAGCTCCTCAAGAGAAGCCCTTGCCCCACCCTTCCCTGCACTGGAAGCCCAGCATGAGTCGCTTCTTCCAGGAACCCTCTGGTGTCCCTGCTGCTCCAGCTGGCCTGCTTGGCAGAGCTCAGGGAATGTGTGGTCCACCGGGTGACTTCCTCTTCCCCTTCTTCCCCAGACGTATGGGTGCTGTAGGTGCCATGTCCTCTCGGCTTCAGGAACCCCCTTCAGTCAGTGATACCTTGTTTTTTCAGGCTGTGACCTGCCTCTGTTCCAGCCTGGGCAGGGCCTGGGAGGGGCAGAGGAGGTGCCCTGGCCTGTCCTGGAGTCATGGAAGCTGTTGTCCTAGGGCTGCTGGGGGAGGCTTCACCCACTGCTGTGTTTGGGCAGCTTCCATCCTGGACCCTGCATCTTGGAGGGCTCTGGCTTTGTGGACAGCTTGGCAGTGCACTGTGGCACTGCCAACCCTGCCTGTTCTGAGAGGACAGGAAGCCAGCTGAGCCCCCTTCTGGGGTTTCCACCCCCCTCCCACCATCCTTGCTCAGGTGAATAAGAGGCAGGGGCTTCCCAGCCCACACTTGCTGTGTCCTGCTTCTCCTGAGCAGGAGGTGCCAACTGTGGCTGTAGGCTGAGAGGTGAAACTGACATCTGTGTCCCACAGCCGCGTCCCCAAGCTCTGCTGCTTGGGGTGACCTTTGCCAATAGATACACATCTGCTCCTGGAGAATGAGCAGGTGGAAATTTTGAGGGAAGAAGGCAGACAAAGCACCTGCCGGAGAGGCTGGAGCCCTTCTGGAAATGTCCGCCTTCAGGGTTCTGGGTGGACTCTTCCTGCTCACAGGATCTCTGGTCTGCCGGGCCTGGGGAATCTGCGAGGGGTTCTCTTTCCTCTTTCTTTTGCCCAGACGACACTGCAGCCCACCATGAGTCTTGACATCCACTGTGAGCAGCTGAGTGATGCCAGGTGGACAGAGCTCCTCCCCCTGATCCAGCAGTACCAAGTGGTCAGGTATGGGCAGCTGCGGTGGGGTGGCGATGCACTTGGGCACGCTGTGCTTGGGAGGCTACTATTCATGGAGGCGAAGGTGGTTGATAGTTCTGGGAGGTATGAGATGCTGTCCTGTGGTTTCCAGCCTGGGCATTAGCTCCGTGGTACAGCACTGGCCTAGCACGTGGGTTCTGTCCCAGCACCACAAAGAAAGAAAAAGAAGAAAAAGTTTTTCTACACGAACCCTCACAGGCTCTAGTGGATGGCAGGTGTGGTGTGCGTTGGGGGCACACCAACTGATGCACTAGGCGGCCCGGAACCTGGGCTCTAGGCCCCTCTCCATCCTCAGGCAAGGCGCAGTGAGGCTTGGTGGCTGTGCTGCCCCTGCCACGCTCTGTCCTCAGCTTCACTCTCCCAGGTGCCTCAGGCTCACAGTTGAGACAGGCACCCGCTTGGTCCGTTTGTAGCTGCTATCAGAGATGGTTTTAGATAGCCTTCTTCCTGCTTCCCCTGATGACCTCATCTCATGGAGACTGTCACACTGCCCAGCATGTCCCACCAAGGACAAGCCCAGGCACCAGCTTTGTACCCGCATCCTTTTCCCTCTGGGTTGCCCAGGATCCCGC
>NW_026000001.1:6766509-6777542 GCF_001458135.2 Marmota marmota marmota
GATCCCCGCCACCGCCTTTGTCTCCCTGAGACCCCCCCCCTCCCCCCCGGCCCCCCTAGCCCCTACCCTCCCTTTGTGCTGGTGACTTGCCTTGTGAGCCCCAGAGTCATGCAGGCACCCTCTGGCTTGTCTGTGGGCTTCTCGTGGTGGACCAACTTCTCATGGTGGTCACACATTGGCAAGACATAGGAAAGCTGTGGGCCCTGCTGCTTATTGTGCCACCTTTGGTTGCGCAGAGCAGAGTTCTGCCCAGACCCACTTCTCTCGGGTCCACAGGTGGCCCTCTTGCCTTGCTGCAGCCCTTACATCTGCCAGCTGTTATTTTGGGGAAGAAATTGGGGTGGTCTTGGCATCGTGCCCATGCCATGGGCTTTGCTCAGCCCCTCAGTTGGCCTTGCTGTCCCTCTGGCCTCCCGTGCCAGCTCTGCGTGGGGGATTCCAGGGTTGGTCCCTGCAGAAGGTGTGGGGGGCACAGCATGCCCAGTATCTATGATCATTCCTATTTTTATTTCCTTTTCATACTGGGGAGTGGGCCCAGTGGTACTCCCATCATTGATCTGCACCCCTAGCCCTTTTTATTTTTATTTTATTTTTTTGGTTCAGGGGATTGAACTCGGGCACTCGACCACTGAGCCACATCCCCAGCTCTATGTTGTAGTTTATTTAGAGACAGAGTCTCACTGAGTTGTTTAGTGCCTTGCTTTTGCTGAGGCTGCTTTGAACTAGAGAGCCTCCTGCCTCCTGAGCTGCTGGGATACAGGCATGTGCAACTGTGTTGGGCCCTTTTTTTACTTGTTATTGAAGACAGTATCTCACTCAGTTGCCTGGTTGCTGTCTGCCTCAGCCTCCGAGTTGTTGGGGTCCCAGCATGTGCAGCCATACCTGCCCACTCCTATTTTGGGTTCCCTTTTTTAATTTCCTTCCTTCCATCGAACCTGGAGGTGTTCTGGCATTAAGTGAACATTCTTACCTGCCCCTTTACATTTTATTTTCAGAAGGTCTTGCTAAGTTGCTGAGGTTAGTCTCCAACTTGCTTCTGCCCACCTAGCCTTCTGAGTGGCTCTGGTGACGAGTGTGTGCCACCATGCCTGACTGTTTCATGTTTAAACATCCTGGCCGTGACTTTTTTTTTTTGTGTGCTGGGGATTGAACTCGGGAGCACTCGACCACTGAGCCACATCCCCAGCCCTATTTTGTATTTATTTGGAGACAGGGTCTCACTGAGTTGCCTAGTGCCTTTGCTGTTGCTGAGGCTGGCTTCAACTTGACTACCTTTCGACTTCTTGGCCACTGATGGCTCTCAGCCTGTGGCATGAGAGGGTCTTTGGGCCTGAGGCTGGCTCCACCCCATGTGACCCAGGGATCCCATTCACAGGCTGGATGACTGTGGCCTCACTGAGGTGCGGTGCCAGGACATTAGCTCTGCACTTCGGGTCAACCCTTCCCTGACAGAGCTCAGCCTGCGCACCAATGAGTTGGGTGACGCCGGGGTGCATCTAGTTCTCCAGGGCCTGCAGAGCCCCATCTGCAAGATCCAGAAGCTGAGGTGAGGCCAGGGCACAGCCCAGCTCACGTAGGGTGGGGCCTGGGGTGGGCATCCAGGTGGTGGGGTATGGAGAGCCACCAGAGGCCCCAGCAAGCACTCCCAGCTCTAGCCAGAGGCACACAAGAGAGATGGCTGCCTGGTGCTGGGACAGGTTGCCCTGGACTCATGCCAGGCCCAGGTCCTGCGTGAGGGTCTGGCACACCTGTATTGGGGGCCCCCTGCAGCACTTCTGTGCCCTGCCTCCCTCAAGGTGCTGCTGGGACTTGGCAGGCAGGGGGCTGCGGGTTCACGGGGGCCGCTGACACTGGTGTGTTCCAGCCTCCAGAACTGCTGCCTGACGGAGGCTGGCTGTGGGGTCCTGCCTGGCGTGCTGCGCTCCCTGTCCACCCTGCGAGAACTGCATCTCAACGACAACCCTCTGGGGGACGCAGGCCTGCGGCTGCTCTGTGAAGGGCTCCTGGACCCCCAGTGCCATCTTGAGAAGCTGCAGTGAGTGTGTGCCCTGGCAGCCTGTCCTTGCTGAGCCCCGCCTGTGTGGTGTCCTCAGGAGGCTTCAAGGCAGGACTTGAGCTCCAGGGGCTTGCGGTGCCCCTCTTCTCGGATGTCGGCTCTTCTTTGAAAGGGGCTGGCAGATTCCTGCCAAGTCTGGGGATGAGGTACTCTTAAGTGTGACCATGGCCAAGCAGGTAGCCCTGCCTATTAGGGATGGTTCTTCCTGGAGCCTGGGAGATGCCTGAGTTTGAAGTGGGGCTCTTGGTCATGAGGATTTTTCCCAAAGGAGTGTGGTATGCACACAGGCTAGAGGCAGTGGGCACCCACTGTTCCCGAACAGCAGCTAGAGACAAGTCCTCAGCACCCCAGCCCGATGCCAAGGGGGAAGGCTGGGGGGGGGATGGGGGGACAAGACACCAGCACCCTTGTGCCTTGCTAACACACTGCCCCTGGGCCGCCCGTGGCTCTGTGGAGGGTGGACTGAGACCCTGCGTGTGTACAGGCTGGAGTACTGCAACCTCACGGCCGCCAGCTGTGAACCTCTGGCCACGGTGCTCAGGGCCAAGCCCGACTTCAAGGAGCTCACAGTGAGCAACAATGACCTGCAGGAGGCTGGCATCCAGACGCTCTGCCAAGGCCTGAAGGATTCTGCCTGCCAGCTGGAGATGCTCAAGTATGCAAGGCGCTGGGCTCAGCCTGGTTGGGCTGGGTAGGGCCGGACTCCAGGGCTCCCCTCAGGCATGTACCCTGTCCCCAGGTTGGAGAACTGCGGTGTCACAGCGGCCAACTGCAAGGCTCTGAGTGCTGTTGTGGCTTCCAAGGCTTCGCTGCAGGAGCTGGACCTGGGCTGCAACAAGCTGGGTGACGAGGGCATCGCAGAACTGTGCCCAGCGCTGCTGCGTGCCAGCAGCAGGCTTAGGACCCTCTGGTGAGCAGGCTGCCCCGTCTCCCTCTGAGGGGTGGTTGGGGCGCTCACTGGGGCCATAAGCTATGTGGTGAGTGAGATCCGTCCTTCACGGCATGGATGCCCCTATAGGCTCTGGGAGTGTGACATCACCGGCGAGGGCTGCAAGGACCTCTGCCGTGTCCTCAAGGCCAAGCAGAGCCTCAAGGAGCTCAGCCTGGCTGAAAACCAGCTGGGGGATGAGGGTGCCCGGCTGCTGTGCGAGAGCCTGCTGGAGCCTGGCTGCCAACTGGAGTCGCTGTGGTGAGCACGAACGCGCCCTGGGCCGGGACAGCAGGGGCCTGAGCTGAGCAAGGCGTGGGGAGAGGCCTGTGGCTCCAGGGAGTGGGGTGACATGAATGGGACAGTGCTGGGACCGAGGTGTGGATATACATCTGGGAGGACCAGGCAGGAGAGTGGGGGTGAGCCGCCCAGAAAATGGGTGGTGTTTGGGGGGACATCTCTGATGGAGTGCACTTGGGAGGGATTCCAGGGGAAGGGGCTCTGGAGAGTGGCCTTGGGCCAGCCCCAGCCAGCCAGGCCTTGTCCCTTCCATTTCCACAGGGTCAAGACCTGCGGCCTCACAGCTGCCTGCTGCCCCTACTTCCGCTCGGTGCTGGCCCAGAACAAGTTCCTCCTGGAGCTGCAGATCAGCAGCAACCAGCTGGGCGATGCAGGTGTGCAGGAGCTCTGCCAGGGCCTGAGCCAGCCGGGCGCCGTGCTGCGGGTACTCTGGTGAGTGCCAGTGCGTGTACCGGGCTGTGGGTGCAGCTCTGGCTGGCTTGGTTCTCCCCCTAATCCTGACCCTCAGAGGGCCTGCTCATGGAGTCCCATGGCTGCCTAGGCTCCGGCCCAGCCATCTCGTAATGCTGGAAGCATTGTCCACCCTCTGCAGGACCCCCTGGGGGTCATCTTCCCAGGCTCCCTCCATTTGGTTGAGCACATTTCAGCAGCTCCCCAAGAAAGGGTCCTGTGGAAGCAGCCTGAGGAGCCCATGTGCCCTGCTCTGGTCACTCTGGCTTTCAGGACAGGCACTGCTGTCCTACTTTCCCTGCAGATCTGCCTTTTCTTCACGGCAAGCTTTGAGAGATCAGTGTCTGTTCTGGAGTTGGATGTCCTTGGTCCTGGAGGGGTGCTGTATGTTGGTGATCTCTCTCCTCTAATTCCTTCTCTTTGGAGTGCCTGGCAGTCATCCCTTAGGTCTCTCGGGCTGATGTTCCCATTCCCTGTAATATTTTCTTTCTAGTTTTCTTATTTTGGGAGTTTTCTCTTTTTCTAGCTGAGGGATCGGACCTGGTGCTCTACAAACTAAGCTACACCCCAGCCCTCTGTATTACTTGCTAAGTTGTGGAGTCTGGCCTCGGACATGCCATCGTCCTGCCTCAGCCTCCAGAGTGGCTGGGATTGTGGGCATGTGCCACTGCATGTGGCTCTACAAAGACTTGGGTTTCTGCTTTTAGGTTTCTGTTTGTTGCTGATTTTCTGTTTGTGCTTCCCGTGGGCAGCTCTCCTTGGGTGCTGGTCATCCTGGACCAGGCACTGGCTGGAGGGTGGGATGGGCAGCCTGAACAGCAGTCCTTCAGTCTCCTGCCCAGGGGATGCCATCCTGGAGCCAGGTGGAGAGGAGCTTGGTCTTGTGCTGGGAGACATGGGCCTGCCTTGGCTATTGGCAAGTGGGGTCCCATCTGCTGCCTGGGGAGGCGAGCCTGGCTGGTTCCTTGATTTGATTAGGTTTGTCAGGGCTGTGCCTTCACCACCCTCCCTTGGGGCATCCGTGTTTCTGGGGTGGGTGCTAGGTCTGTCCCACTGCATCCCATTTCTTTGAACCTACAAGCCTCTGTCCACCCATCACCTTGTCCGAGTTCTCCTGTGCAGCCCCCCTGGCCTTGGTACTGACTCCTCTGACCCAGTGGGTCTGGTGCCAAGGTGCCAGTGTGCATCTGTCCATCCTTGATTGGGGCATCTGCCCAGGATCTGCTCAAGGCTGGGACTTGGGAACAGCTCCACCCAGAGTCCTGGTCTGTGGGCCATGGCACACTGGACATGCCTGTCCTGAACGCTGCCTGTGCCCCTGCTCAGGCTGGGCGAGTGCAACGTGACCGACAGTGGCTGTGACACCCTTGCCACGGCTCTGCTGGTCAACCGCAGCCTGCGGGAGCTGGACCTGAGCAACAACTGCGTGGGGGACCCTGGCATACAGCGGCTGGTGGAGAGTCTCCGGCAGCCTGGCTGTGTCTTGGAACAGCTGGTGTAAGTGGCCAAGCGCTGGGGGACCGGGGCTCAGGAGCAGCGGGGGAAGGCCGGGCGGTAGGTGCTCTGGTTCACTCCGTCCTTTCTGTCCACGTGCAGCCTGTATGACATCTACTGGACTGAGGAGATGGAAGAGCAGCTGCGGACCCTGGAGGAACTCAAGCCGTCCCTGAGGGTCATCTCCTGAGGGTCATCTCCTGCTTGCGGTTTCTGAAATCTACCTGGACACCGCATCCTCAGTCCCTCCTGGGGCTCTTACTCCTGGTGTCCTGGCTTTGACTGGGAAGAACTGCCCTAACCCAGTACTTCAGCAAGAGAGCTTGAGACCCTGCATAGTTATTAAAGCACTTGTTGGCAGGAGGATCCTTGTCCTTCCTTGTGGGTCCTGTGTGGCTCGCAGCTGCTGAGAATGCCCTGTTCACACACAGTGCCCTGAGCAGGGCACAGGCCGCCAAAGGACCCCGCAGGCTAGGTAGCCAGGCCAGGCCCAGGAACCTCACCCTTGAGTCCTGCCCATATTGAGGGGATCTGGCACGGGCACTGTTGAGATCCCGGGGGGCTAGGTGTGCTCAGTGGAAGAGCACAGCCCTGGCAGGGGTCAGACCTTGGGTTCGATCTCTAGTGTTACAGAAAGAAGTCCCTCAAGATGCCAAGCACGGTGGTACAGGCCTTGAGGCCAGCCTTGGCAACTTACCGAGACCTTCTTCCCAAAAAGGCCTGGGGATGCAGCTCAGTGGTAGCACACTCCTGGTACCAAAAGAAATCCACCCTCCCAGCTGAAGAAATCCTAGGAGCTTTCTCAGCGAATTAAAGTCGCGTTAGCTGGGGAAGCCGAGAAATGGCCGGCTGGCTGGAAACAGGCGTGTGCAGGGCCAGAGGTGGCAGAGCAGAGCAGCTCTGCCTCCAGCGTCACTTTTGCCTGGTCTGTGGCCGTGTGAGTGTGGGGGGACTCTCCAGCTTGGGCAGCTTGAGGCAGCGCCCATGCTGGTGTCCATCAGAATGTGCAACTCCCAAGAGCAGCACCATACAAAAAATAGGAGTGGATGTGTCTCCAAGAGGCCAAACAGGACAACGCCTCACACAGGGCTTCAAGTGTGGCTGCTAGCTGCACAGACCAGCTCCTGGCACCCACAGCCATTCCTGCAATGCACCTTTTCGTGTGCTCCATTTTTAGTTTTCAAAGGTCAGCATTGTCCACAACTTGGTGTGGTTTGTCTTCACATCACTTCAATATGTAGGTACAGACTGTATTTCCCTAATTTTGACTCCATGCAGACACACTTCCACAATATTGACTGTGTAAGCATTGTGTGTGGCCAAAATAAAAGCAAAGAGTTCTTTCTGAACATCTGCATTTCTGGAAGATAAAACTTCTAGGCTCTTTGGGCAACTGCGTGTACAGCGGATTTCCACTATGGTTTGTGAATGATTTGGTTAACAGGAGGCTGAGGCAGGAGGATGGCAAATTTGAGGCCAGCCTCAGCAACTTACCAAGAACCTGCCTCTTTGATCATTTTAAAAAGGGCTGCAACATACTTCAGTGGTAGGAGCATCCACCTCATATGTGCAAGACCCTAGGTTCAAGCTCCAGTACCAAAAAAAAAAAAAAAAATCCCCTTTAAAATGTAAGCAAAGGCCAGGTGCAGTGATGCCTGCCTGTAATCCCAGCGACTTTGGAGACGGGAGAAATCTCAAATTGGAGGCCAGCCTCAGCAACTTAGTGAGAACCCTGTCTTAAAATGAAAACAAAACGTGATGGGGATGTAGCTCAGTGGTAGAGTATACCTGGGTTAAGCCCCTAGTACTGAAGAAGGAAAAAGAAGAAAAAGGCTGGAGTTTTTTTTCTTGGGGGGGGGGGGGGGGCAGGGGCGGGTGGTGCACAGTTGTGCCCTTGAGGGCACTCTCGCCTAACCACATCCCCTATTTTGTATTTTCTTTAGAAACAGGGCTTCATTGAGTTGCTTAGCACCTCGCTTTTACTGAGGCTGGCTTTGAACTCGTGATCTTCCCGCCCCAGGCTTCTGGGATTCCAGTGTGTGCCACTGCACTTGGTTTATTCTCAGTATTTTGCTCTTTTGGGATCTCATACCTCAGGAGCCTGCTCTCAGATGCTGCTGGTCTGCTTGGCTCTGCTGACACGCCATGTGCGGGCTGGGAACCCTTGCAGGGTTTCTGAAAGGGAGCTGCCCCCGGGCTAGGCCACTCCTGCAGCTTTAGGCCTTGGAACTGCTGGCCCTGATGTTCCCACTGAGCCTGACCCCACCTGACCCGGTGCCCAGACTGTCAGCTCTCACTGCTGCCTCCTGGGTAGGACAGTGGGGGGCCACCCCTCAACTCCAGCTGGCCAGAGGTGAGCCACCCTGACCATGCTGAGACAGGGAGACTGCCCATGTGGTCTGTGGGACACTTGACTGGGAAGCAATTTGGGATCGCTACTATAAAACCCTTTAAGGTGCCCGGGATCTGTGACTCCCCTAGACACCAGGGCTCCTGGAGAGAGGTGGCCGGGGCCTCCTGCAGCCCTGACAGTGAAGAGGTGCAGAGCTGGGGGGGGCTGTCCAGGGCAGCGGTCAACACTGGTGCAGGGAGCATCGGGGGACGGAGGTTTATCACAGGTCCCGGTGGGAAGGAGCATCAGTGCACAGGGATCCCCAGGGACCCAGTGGGGGGGTCCTTGCAGTGGAAACACAGCTGTCAGGAACCTCAAGCGACATGCTTGAGCAGAAGGTGGCAGTGGCAGTGTCCCCGGGAGGTCGCTGTGCAGGCCTGAGACAACATGAGGTCCAGTGGCACCCGCTGGGCCACTCTAGAAGGCCTGTCCTCTAGCGTCTAGGGTGAGGCCTGTGTGCATGCTATTCTGCCTACACAGCTTCTGGAGGGTTGAAATTTTCCCAAAAATGGTGAGCAAAGAGACTCAAAAGGCCTCGGAAGCCAGGGCACTGGATGGTGCACACGTAGCTGATGCTTGACGACAGTCCCTGCCTCCTGGAGGCAGGTCCTGCTGTGCAGCCTGCCAGGCACCTCCCAGTGCCCACTACAGAAGAGGCTGGGTGGGGGTCTCAGTGTCCTGTGGAGAATGGGGCAGGCCGGGCACCGCTCAGTGGCGGAGCATTTGGTGTAGGAGGCGTGAGGTTCTGTCCCCAGCACAGAAAGAAATAGCTTCAAATTTTTTAGATACCAGCCTGAGAGGATAGCTGCTCCGTCTTCTGCAGCCACTCCCCAGTAGTCACCAGCCCTGCCCCTGTGACACACATACAGCTGCTGGACTCTCCAGATCCCCAGGAGGGCTGTGCCCCCGCAGGCCCTGTACCCTCTGGGTTAGCAGGGAGGAGGCACGGGCTGCCACCTCCACGGTCACTTTATTTGTTCTGTTTGCTCGCAGAGACAACACCCCCACACAAAAAAAGTGCCTGGGGCCCCAGAGCCTCCGACTGGCATGTGAAGCCTGAGGGGCCAGTCCCACGACCTCTGACCCTGTCATATCCTGCTGAGAGTTGGGATTGGGCGAAGGCTCGGAGGAAGCACTCGATGCTGCTGTCCGTCCACTACCTGGTCATCCTGTGTTGGTGGAGCCCTCTCTCCCCTGGGTCACCAGGAGGATGGGCAGCCCTGCCCATACTCAAGTGAGTGGACACAGGTCCCCAAGTGGCCTGTGCTGGGCTGTGCTGCCAGGCACAAGTGTGTCAAGCCAGAGCCCTGGAAGACCAGGCAGCAGGGGAAGGGCGGGACCCCCGGCCCAGAGCAAGCCCTGGAGGAGCCCAGGATCCCAGTGCAGAGTGGAATGAGTGGCCCTCAGTCCTCCTCCCCTGGAGGGTGAGGCCCTGGGCGGGCAGGCGGGCACTCAGGAGGTGGTGGAGGGCCCCTCCTTCCCAGCCAGCACCCTCTGCTCAGAGGCCCCTTCCTGGGCAGCTCCTGATGCAGGCAGGTCATCGTCTGTCCCTGGATGCCCGTCCCCGTTGCCAACAGCCCTGCCCTGGTCACTCTGCTGCTTCTGCCGCCGGGTCTCCTTGTACCTTAAGGTGATGTCCCTGGGGGACAGCAGAGGCCAGGTCACCACTGCTCACACACCAACACCCAGCGCAGGCCTCACAGACCCCTAGGCAGCCTTCGCCAGGAGGAAGCCACATGGGACACAACTCTTGGAGGGGCTGGGTGGGGGCCATGGCACGGCAGGCCAGGCCACCTGGATCCTCAGGAGCCAGACCTACCACATGAGGATGGATCTCCAGTGATGGGGGGGCTATGGGGTTTGCCCCAGAGCCATCTTCTCCAGATGACTTGAGGAATGGGCAGGCACAGACCCTGGCCACCTCAGCAAAGCAAGAGGTGACAGACACTACCCATAGCCACACCCCGTGGCCCTGGAGCCAGGCAGACAGCCCATGCCGCTGCTCACCGCAGGAAGAAGCGCCAGACGGTCCAGGTGAGCACCAGGACGGAGCCGAGCGTCCAGCACTGGGAGATGTAGAAGGGCAGGGACAGGGTCAGCGTGTGTGGGTCGTACTTCACCACGATCAGCAGCTCTGTGGCTGTGATGGCTGCCGCCAGCCAAGCCTGCTGGCCCAGCTTCTTATGGGGCTTCCTGTGGAGAAGATGGCAGCTGGCCAGGCCTGCCCAGGCACCAGGCCTCCCCCCACCCCAGGGGTGCCTCCCGGGCCTCGGCCTGGCAGGCGGCCCTCACAGGTCATCCATGAAATCGTAGATCTCACGCATGGCCACGCCACCCACGTTCACGAAGAAGACCAGTCGTAGCAGAACCAGGTAGTGCTCGGGGGGCATCCACAGCACGAACTTCAAGTAGAAGGTGTTCAGCTCTGCCAGCAGGAACTGGGGGACAGGGAGGGTCAGCCTGCGCAGGACACTGGCCATGCACACCCTCAGGCAGCCCAGCCTTACCACCAGGATGATGCCACACACGGCCAGCCAGCGGCGCAGGCTGGAGGCAGGCTTCCACTCGAAGCGGACCCAGCTGTAGGGCGTGAACTGGAAGGCAATCCTCTTCATCTTGCCCCTGGGGACCAGAGTGGCCAGCCTAAGGATGCGGCCCAGGCCGCTGCCGGCCCAGGCCGCTGCCTCTGCACCCAGAGCTGCTCCACTCCCTCCGCCCAGCCCCACCCCTCAGAGGGGCTGTCCCCTGCTCCAGGCACTCAGGCCGCAGGGCAGCCTCTACTCGCGCTGTTCCCCAGGTCTTGGGTTTCCTTTTTCTTTCTTGGAGTCAGGGTCTCGCTGTGTTGCCCAGGCTGGCGTGAACCGGCTCAGGGGGTCCTCCCGCCTCGGCCTCCCGCGGCGGGGGACTTCAGGTGCACCACCATGCCTGCTTTGTTTCTTTTGAAAATCTCAAAGTAAAAATGACAGAACCCAGCAACTGCTTCCTGAGGATGGCAGCAGGTCCAGGAGGCAGACACTACCCCCCACTGCTCCTGAGCTGCATGCAGTCAGGCCTGGGCCTCAGGCCCACAATCCCCCGCCCCCTCCCTGGCTCCTGAGATGTACTTATAGGTTGGAATGTTCCACAGGCCCTGCCACTTGTAGGTCTTCAGGGACAGCCACTCAAGGGTCTTCATGCCGCAGTAGATGCCCAGCCCATTACAGACAAGCACATCCATGATCCACTGGGCAGGAACCAGGAGAGGTGATGCTGTGTGCCTGGGCTCATCCAGAGGAGGCCAGGGCAACCTGGCCCCACCCCAGGACAGGCCCAGCACCCAGGCCCCCACACCCATGTGGTCCCCCAGCCCACACTGGGACCCTGGCACCCTCATGGTCCATCAGTGCCCCCCTTTCCCTGACCCTGTCTCTTAT
>NW_026000001.1:6777567-6798633 GCF_001458135.2 Marmota marmota marmota
CCACCCCCCACACCCCCCCGCACCTACGTGGTCCCACCAGCACTCGCTGAAGTTGGGCAGCTGGTGCTCCAGGCTGTACTCCAGGAACTCAAACATCACGCTGATGATCATGCACATCCACCAGTCGCGGATCATGAGAGTCTGTGGGAGGCAGCCTGCACTGGTCATTCCATGTCCCTCGGCGCCACAGGAGCTTGCCCGCTGGAGGATGCCCTCAGCCCCAGGTGGGCATGCTGGGCGGGTCCCTCCAGCAGCCTCAGTCTTAGATTTTCAGCCAACACGGAGGTGCCCACACATCCAGCACTGAGCTCCCAAGGCAGGTGCAGCTGGGACACTTCAGGCTGCAAGCGGTGCACCGGCAGCCAGCCTGGGTTGGGGCCTCTGCCCTTCCCTAGCTGCCCCCCGCCTCCCCCAACAATGCTGGCCACAGCGCAGACCCAGGTGGCAAGGTTAGGGGTCCCAGGGGTTTGCAGACCTCTCTGAAATACTCTGTAGCCAGGACTTGCCCACCCGCACACTCGGATGTTCCACCCTGTGGCCAGAAGCTGCCAGAACACAGCTCAGGTCTGAGAGCCAGGGTGTGGGTGCCACAGGAGACCACTTACCTTCAGGTACCAGCCAATAAAGTGGGCAGGAACGAAGCCATCCAGCTTGTCCTGTGGGCAACATGGGCAGTCATCAGCACAGACCTCACCAGCAGCAGGTCATGGCCCGGGGCCAGCCCCCACCCAGCCCCAGCGCCTGCCAGCTCCAGAGCATGAGACCAGGTCTGCCACACATGCTATTGTGGTTGCCTGTGGACCACACAGCCCCTGCTGGCGGAGCCCAGCCCTGGACAGCGACGCCTTACCCAGATGTTGTGGAAGGGGTCGGTCTTGTTGTCTGTGTCGTAGATGAGGCAGTTCCCCCCGTAGTCCCTCTCTGGCAGCGGGACTCCCAACCTGGGGTCAACATACTTCAGAAACTGCCTGCCGTCCTGGACTGTCTGCAAGGCCAACGGGGACTGTATGACATGTGACCCACGACTCGGACAGCATGCTAGGAGAAGAGTGGCCTGTGCCAGCGGCCCTCCCGTCCCAGCAGTGGCTGGAGATCAGGGGAGCCTGAGCTCCAGTGAACTGGCAGAGAGCACAGGTGGCCCCATCTCTCACCTGTGCTCCCGGGTCTGCTCTGACAAGGTAGCACTCACTGCCTGCTGCTCCTCCCCACCCTGTCCAGGGCCAGTAACCGCAGAAGTCACCCTGGCTGGGGACATTCTTTCTTCACACAGCATCAGGACAACAGCATTCCCAGACACAGATGCCAACGTTAGCCAGATACTGTTAGCCTTGAAACAAAGTGCTCTTTGGGGACCAAGCCCCAACAGAGCAGGCCCTGGAGCAGGCCACTGGCCCAGGACAAAGAGGTGGCTGAATGATAAAACATGACCAAATGATAAAACAGAAACCCAAGAAGGGTGGCGAAGCAGGAACACACAGGTGCCTGGCCACAGGACCTGGCTGTGCCTAGGACAGGAGGCACACAGGAGGAGGCTGTCCAGCACTGTGGCAGCCTTCTGTGACAGAGGGCAATGGTGCTGGGCGCAGCT
The DNA here is from genome assembly GCF_001458135.2 of Marmota marmota marmota. NCBI lineage: Eukaryota > Metazoa > Chordata > Mammalia > Rodentia > Sciuridae > Marmota > Marmota marmota. Next base: position 6,779,156 of record NW_026000001.1, read on the forward strand.
GCTGTTGGCTTTGTCCAGCAGTGTGGACCCCTGACCCCTAGTCAGGGCCACATGTCCCTGTGCTGTCCTAGGAGGCACTGTGCAGCAGCCATGCTCTTAAGTCACATGCCTGGGGAACCAGCAGGACCAGGGGGCCAGACATGCCAAGGCAGGGCTCCGAAGACCAGCTCCAGTGACTGTCCAGCTGGGCCAGGGCCTCAGGTGTGTCTTGAGGAAGACAATTCCAAGCCCAGCTCAGTCTAGGCTGATGGGGTGCCAGGCCATAGGCAAGGTCAGGGCCACTGTGCTCCCGTGGAAGCCAGAGACCCCCTGACTCCATGCCCCCCCCCCCTCAGAGGGCAGGGTGTGGCAGGCAGGGAGGCTGGCCGGCCACAAGCTCAGCTGTACTCACAGGTCTGTGTGTAGACACGGCGCACACACACCTGTGCTCTGCAGCAGGCCTGGCCCGGTGAGGGCAAACTCAGAGCCCTGACCCGTCCCCAGGACCATCCTCCCCTGAGGAAGGGGCAACTCTAGGGGTGCCCAGGATGCACCTGAAGTTCCCGCAGGAACAGCCCTGGGAAGTGCTCCAGAAAGCAAAGCCAGAAACCAGGAATCCTTAGACGGGTGTGGGGAGCAACGGAGGAACAAGGCAGCGGCTGGTGGCCTAGAGTCTGCACAACAAAACGCAGTAGCCTTAGATGTGCCCAGACTCAAAGTGAGCACCCTTTAGCCCATGCCGACGTGAATAAGAGACTGCACAGTCAGCACAGGGTGGAGGAGGGACAAGTCTCCCCACACAGGACTCCTCTACCTGAGAGGAGCCGGGTCCCCACTTCACTTCAGACGGAGCAGTAGAGAGAGGGGAGGGGAGAAACGCGGCTGCCCAGCCGGACACTGTGATACTGCCCCCTGGTGGCCAGGGGCAACCACCCTGAGGGAATCACCAGACACCTGGGGAGCCCAGATGTGAGGTCAGAAGATGCTCCAGGGATGTGCAGCCCAGCACCTCCTGCAAATGTGGGTGCAAAACCTTGACAGAACACTGAGAGACCGAGTCCAGGACACAGAGACAAGGCCACACACCGCGGGCAGGTGGGGTCTGTGCCCAGAACACAAGGCTGGTTTGAAAGAAGACCACTTGATATAATGCTCCTACCGGCAAAGGGAAAGCCCCAGACCAACAGCCCACTTCACCAAAAACACACCCAGTGCAGCCACAGCATTCACGGATGAGTGCCTGGGCAGGGGAGTTGGAGTGCAGGCCACACTTGGCTAGGAGGACAGGGCTCCCGGGTCAGGAACGGGCAAAGGTCCACGCTCTTGGCTCCTGCTGGCACCTGCCGCAGGAGCTCCATCCAGGGTAGTTAGCAAGAAGCGGGAGTCTAAGGCACCCAACTGAAGGAAGAGTGCGCCCATCTGTGTGCAGGCGACAGGGGCCAGAAGACAGGACCCCAGGATGCAGAGCTAACAAACGTGCTCAGTGGGCACGGTGCAAAGGCAAGGTGAGCTTGGACACCAGTCTTGAGCAGCCCGACGTGGAGCCGAGGAAACGCTTCCACTCAATGTCATCGGAGTTAACAAAATACCCGGGAATTCATTTTTTTAAATTTCTATTTAAAAAAAAAATGAATTATTATTGTTTGTGGTCCTGGGGATGGAACCAGGGACTCACACATGCTACGCAAGCACTCTACCACTAAGTTACAACTCAAATCCTACAATTTTTTCCCCCACTGGCCTCAGGGATTGAACCCAGGGGCACTTAGCCACTGAGTCACATCCCCAAAGCTTTTAGATATTTTATTTTGAAACAGCATTTTACTGAGTTGCTTAGGGTATCACTAAGATGCTGAGCCTTGCTTTGAATTTGTGATCCTCCTGCCTCGGCCTCCCAAGTTGCTGGGATTACAGCCACTGCACTTGGCCTAAGAAAACATTTAACAAAGAGTACAAAACTTGTATTCTGAAAATTCCAAACATGGTTGAAGACATTAAAAATGACCCAAATAACTGGAAAGACAACCCATGTTGGTGGATCAAAAGATTAATAACCTTAAGATGATGATATTCTGAAACTGCTGTATGGCTTTGATGCAGTCCCTGGCAATGCCTCAGCTGCCGGGCAGGGAGTGACTCGGCATCTGCCTGGCACGTGTGGGGCTCCGGGTTTCATCTCCTTGTCTGCTCTCTACAGAACTGGAAAGGTGGTCCTCGCCTTCACTTGGAAGCAAGAGGCCGATACTCAGATGACCCTAAGGGAAGGACGCAGCCCATCCCCACGCCCTGTGCTGCTGACACTCGCCTGCCCTCTCAGAGCCGCCAGATCCTGAAAGGCAGGGAAAGTCTGGGGTGCCTACGGGGTTGCCAACTGTGTGCTGTGGGGTCCCGAGCAAGGCCTGGGGCAGCTGGATGGGGTTTGGCTCAGAGCCACGTGACACTGAGATACCACTGCATGCCAGCTCGGTGGCCACACATTCCCACAGATCCATTCTGCACAGCATGCAAGATGACACTGCAGGGCAGCTGGCACGTCTCGAAATGCCAGATGCACAGCACGGCCAGCCTGCAACCAGTGAGCACCCCTGCATATCTGCCAGAGATATGGGAACTGCATCTCCACAAAGCGGGACGCGTGTTGAAGCAGCTTGATCCTGAGCCCCTTCGCCTGCAGGTGGACAGGCTGCGCTCACCCACACAGTGGCATGCCTTGGCCACGAATGGGGAGGTGCTGCCAACACCAGGTGGACCTCACAGGTATAGATAGGCCAGGGTGGAGAGACTGTCAAGGGGGCCTAGGCTTGGGGGACATGGGACTGTCTCCTGTCCTGAGGTGTACAACCTGTGACACGGGCCACAGGCCTGCTCCAGACGGACACCCTGGCCACACATGGATGGAGTCCTGGCCCCCCAGCAGGAGAGTGCTCCGTGGAGGGAAGACGGCACCAATAGCAGAAGGTGGCGGAGGGGCCTGGCGCACAGACACGGCCACCGACCCCAAACTCAGAACCAGACGTGCTGTCTTCCCCCAAATCCGAGGCCTGTGTCCACACCTGGGTCCCTCTGGAGGTCCCCTGCAGCCTGCACCCACTTCTGTGGGGTCGCCTACCTGCCTGCAAGTGCTCTGGGGTGGCAAAGGGTGCAAAGCCTCCTCTGTCCTCTGTCCCCATAGTCTAGCCGACAAGAAAAGACACTTACCTGGAAGAGGATGAAGATGAGAAACAGCTCGTAGACCACACTAACACAGAGCCAAAACCGCCAGTAGGCTGTGGAGACAAGAAGCAGGTGCATCAGGGACCAGCCCTGTGCTCCAGGCCCACCCAGCCCCATGGGGTCTGCGTGCAGCTTCTGTCCCTGCTTGGGGTTCATGAAGCAAGGTCAAACCCAGCCGAGTGAGCCACTGCTCTCTGAAGCACGGGACTTTCCTCTCCTTCACTGTCTTCCTCCCCATCTCACCACAGCATCTCAGCAGGCCCATGGCTGCTGTCCTGCACCTGCTGGGCACACTTCCAACTGCACACTCAGTCCGCAGCAGGTTCTGACGACACACCTTGCATCCCACTATAACACCTTTTAATTCCAACAGGCTTAGCTTCCTTGCAAATGTGGACTTTTCTTTATTGTACATTTAAGGGGATCACTGCGTCAGTGTGTTGATCTGATGATTATCCACAGACTTCTAGTGTTGAACCTGCCACCCTACAGGTCCTGGGGCCCACACTACAAGTGCTCCGCTGGGAGGACTTGTGCCATGACCTACGTGGGAGAAAGACATGGCCCTGCCCAGGAGGCAGCAGCAGGTGGATGCGGGAAACACCTGAGGGCTGAGGACGACTGTGGGCAGCAGGAAGCTGTGTGTGGAGGCTCTTGGGGACACCCAGGACACGTGTGTGGTCCCGGGACAGGAGATGGACGAGTGGGCTGCGAGCACTTTGGCCTGGAGGGTGGGAGGAACCTGGGGGCTGCTGAGCTGCCATAGCTGCTTGAGGGCTTGTGGTGCCAGCCGTCCCGGCCCAGAGGCCACAGGAGGACCATACCCTCGGAGCTGTGGACTCACTCGAGAGGCCTGACCCTTGAGGCCACATGCCAGAGATGCCTCACGTCACCAGGCCTTCTGTGACCTCCTCTCTGCCACTGTGTATCCCTGATTGTCCATGATCCCCTTCTCAGGAGGGCCCAAGTCGGGCCATCTCTGATCCCTTTAGTCTACCTTTGAATCCGCACCTAAACACCCAGCAGCCCTTCCACATCCCCTCCTCTCTCCTGGAATGACTCCTGGCGGTTGTGAGTCCCTGTCCCCACCCACTGGAATGTCCCACTGAGAAGGAAGAGCAGGGTGCCAGGCATCTGTGCACTCCAGCTTCAGGAGCTGCTGGGGTTGCATGCAAGCAGGAGCCAGGACGGGCTGCCGCAGCTTGGCAGTGGAGAGGCGTGGCACACACCAGGTCCTGGGTCCTCGTCCCAGCACCACGGAAAACAAAAACCCAGGAAGGGGAGGCTCCTCCAATGGGCCGGGACCGGCTTCAGAGGGCCTTACTTGGAACTGCAGCCAATTAAAGTAGCTCCCCAGATGGGTGAGCTGGAACCTCTTTTTGCTGCTCTAATGAGGCCTGGTTGCTAAGGGCCACAGAGGCCAGGCCTGACCAGGTGTCCCTGCACCAAGCCCTGGGGGAGACAGGCAGGGCCACACAGGGAGCACCTCCCGACAGCTGCCTGCAGGTCCTCCCACGCCCCCACCAGGGACTCTCATCTACTTCTCACACACTGTGATGGTCCAGAGGGGGTCCCTGTCCACCATCAAATAAGACCTGAGGAGGACGGTGGTGGCTCCAGGACAGGCTTCCCATGTGAACAAAGCAGAGACTGGCGAAGAAACATGGAGTTCTGAAGAGCAACAGCGCACAGCTCTAAGTACACACTCAGACCAAGCGCAGCCCCTGTGGAGGGGGGAGGCGAACACCCGGGTGTGGGAGGCGGGGTGATGCTCGCGTTGCCCCGGGGAGCCTGGTGGGGCTTCCATAACCTTGCAGACTGGCCCGGCAGCGGGCGGCAGCAGCTCCTGCCCTGGGCCTGAGGTCCTGAGCACCTCCCTGCTGCTCAGGGCACCGGGGCCACGTGCTGGGCAGGGTGCTGCCTCACGGCCAGGTGCTGCAGAGGGTGTGCTGTGCCTGCAGGAGCGCTCCTGGGCACCAGCCCGGCAGGCCCGTGGCCACGCTGCCTCTCACTGTGTGCCTGCAGCTGTGCAGCCATCTCGCTGTCCCATGGCTCTGGTCTGAGTGCCTTCTGAAGAAGACTGGGTGGGTCAGAAGCTGAGCTAGTGGACCCCAGCGGGCCTGGGCAGCCTGCCCAGCCTCCCCCAGTGCCGCCCACCAGCCAGGAGACCCTGGGTGCAAGGGCAGGCAGGAGCAGCCTGCTCAGGCCCTCGGGACTCACTAACCCTCAGGCAGATGTGACCCTGCTGGAGGGCACGTGTCCTAGACCTGCACCTCCACCCCCAGGATATCTGATTAAAAACCACTCAGGTAGATACACAACAGGCAAGTGCAAAATTCACCACCACCTAATGTACCACAAAAACTAAAGAACAGCCAGGCGTGGTGCGCACCTATAGTCCCAGCTAGTTGGGAGGCTGAGGCAGAGGATCACCTGAGCCTGAGGGTCTGAGAATAGCCTGGCAACATATGAAGATCCCATCTCAAAGACAAACTAAGCATCAAAACAAAACCAAGACTCCACGTATAGTACGATTCCAAGTTTTGAGGCTACATACACAAATACGTCAAAATTTAATTGTGACGATTTTTAAAAACCACTTAAAAATATTTTTGTATTTTCCACAGTTCTCACCGCTGTTGAGACGGACTTGTGTCTAGTTGCTGCACTTGAGCTTTGAGGGAACTGGCCAACCCTGAGTGCTGAGCTGCTGCCCATGCAGTAGGGGCAGAGCCGGTGATGGGGCCCTCCCACTCTCACCTGGGGCTGGGGGCACTATGGTCCAGGAACTTGTTAGAACTCAGGGTGGGGATGAGGGAGACAGTGAGCCCCCAGCAAGGAGGGTCCCCCAGGTCCCCTGCCTGAGCCACAGACCTTCCCTGCCATCCTGGGCACACCACCATCTGCAGAAAGCTGGTGGCAGAGCCAAGCAGAGTGAGGAGGAGGCAAGAGGGCCTGGGGGCCGAAGAGGAGGGAGGTGGAGGGCTCTGCACCCCAGGCCTCTCCTGGCAGAGAGAGCAGTGGCCGCAGGGAGGAGCAAGGCAAAGGGCAGGACAGGACCTTCACACCCAGCAGCACAGACACAGGCTGCTCGAGACAGGAGTGCCGGTGCCCACACGGGGGAGGAGGGGCAGTTACCTGGATGAGGTCTGGAAAATGGCCCATCTTTGGCTTGTGTGACTCCAAAACATAAGAAAACCAAGATACTGGCCACAATACCTCTGCAAACAAAGAACAAACAGCCCCTCAGTGTGTGCAGACTTCTCTCAGGTGGGGCGGAACGTGGCTGGGACCAGGGGACACTCAAAGGGCAGGGCCGAGGGAGGAGCTGGGCTGGAGCTGGACTACCTCCCCACCCAGCAGCTGCCTCTGTAGACACCTCTGGTGTCTTCTCTGGGACACCGTGCCTCAGGCATGGTGTCACCACATGAAGTCCCAACTCCACAATTCACGATCAGGGCACACTGGTGCTCCTAGAGGCCAAGAGCCAGAGGCCGGGGACGCTGGCCAGAGGCCCAGCTCTTGCCTGTTGGGGTATCTCCTTCAACACCACAAGGCTCACCAGCTATCTGTGGAAGTGCCACACCTACAAATATATCCAACTCAACGCACAGGTGCACGGTGGTGGCACAGCCCAGGGGGGAGCCAGGGGCCTCAGGGTGGGTGCCCACCTTGGCAAGGCTCCCCGGGACAGCCTCTAGCCCAGAGGCCCACTACCTCTGCTGGAAAAATGGCCCAGGCCAGTGGATGTGCAGATGGCCCATCTGTTCTACAGCAGGCCTGCCCTGGCTGAATGTCCCTCCCACTCCATCTCACCTGACCTGCGGTCATGAGGTTAAGCCCTGCCAAGTGGCCAGCACAGGACTGGAAGGACTGAGGCTTACACACAGGCTGCCTGCCCGCTTGACAGACAGTACCCTGCCTGGCCATTCAGGGACAGAAGAGCTCTCTCAGTCCAGGTTTGAGGGTCCCAACTCTGGCAGGACATCTGAGGGCACACAGGAACTCCTGGACATTCCCACACCAAGCCCTGCTTCCACACCCCTTCTGCCAGGACAGGAGCCTCAGGCAGGGTGGAGACTTGCAGGGCACCTGAAAGGTCCACCCAACAGGCACAGTCCCTGCGCTGCTGGGGAGAGGAACACTGACCAAGTGAGGTGGCTAACAGGCACCCCAGACAAACCTGTGACACCCACCAGGGGGCACCACTCAAGGGGTCTCCAGGTGGGCATGCAGAGCCGCCCAGGCCACGTATGTGAGGAGGACTTTTTAAGGTTCTTCTGCAGGAGTATTCAAGGACTCTGGAAGTCCATCGCAGTGGGCAAAGGAAGTAATTTAAAAGGAAAACAATATCCTACATTTTTCAAATATATGTATATATTTTTTTGGTACTAGGGATTAAACCCAGGGAGCTTAACACGGAGCCACATCCCCAGCCCTTTTTATATTTTATTAAGAGACAGGATCTCACCAAGTTGCTTAGGGCCTTGCTAAGTTGCTGAGGCTGGCTTTGAACTCATGATCCTCTGCCTCAGCCTCCTGAGTTGCTGGGACTACATACGTGCACCACTGTCAAATAATTTTTTCTTTTTTAGCTGTAGTTGGACACAATATCTTTGTTTGTTTATTTTTATGTGGTGCTGAGGATCGAACCCAGGATGAGTGCTCTACTGCTGAGCCACAACCACAGGCCCTCAAATAAATTTTTAATCAAATAAAATACATGCTCTGATCACATTTTCTTGGGCTCCCCATTGTCCTTCCCGTCCCCAGTGACGCCTCGTCTCAGTCTCTGCAGGCTCTCTTGCCCACGACAGTGTCCTGCCCTCCCCTTATTTCTGATGACCCACACCTCTAAGGACTGGGAAAGTGGCTTCAGAGCCGTCTGCTGTTTCCTCATGGTAGATGGGGGCTGCAGGGTGTGGGGAGACCTTGGGGTGTGACTGTGGTGTTGACCCTGTGTGCTGGGCTGAGGTGAGGCGGCCAGGGCCCTCTTGTGCAGCACCTCCTTCCCCTCCTGACCTGTCTCAGCACTCACTGGGGACCCTGCACTGGGGCGTTTGTCCCTCCTCCACCATTCATTCATTCAGGTCCCGGGACCCAGGGGTGCTCCAGCACTGAGTTATATCCCCGGTCCTTTTCACGTTCTGAGACGGGATCTCACTAAATTGCCAAGGCAAGCTTTGAACTTGCCACCCTCCTGTCTCAGCTTTCCAGGGTGCTGGGATGACAGGTGTGGCCACAGCACCCGGGGGCTTATTGGCTTATTTGATCACACATCAGCATGAAGCACAGATATTGATTCCAACACTACTTGATGAGTTTGTGCTCCCATTGTCCCCTCTTTTGAGCATGGGGGGTCTTTTGGTCGGCTTCTGTGTTACTCCAACAGGACCCACTGGTGGGTTTTGCTTTGCTTTGTGCTCCTGCTTCCTGGCACCCTGGGACGTTCTGGGAACATCTCGGGCACTCCCTGCAGCCTGGTCCTTTACTGAGGGTGCCAGAAGCTGATAAGCACTGGTGTGCTTGCTCTGCTAGGGGAGGCTGGCTCTAGGCCTCAGTGCACACCCACACACCCACTGGGACACACCTGTATCTGCACATACAATCATCCTGGGTGTCCACGGGAGGCAGTGTCAGGATCCCCAGGAGATACCAGAATCCCTTATGGAAAAGGGCACAGTCTTTGTAGAGAACCCTAAAATCACCCACAGATGGCCTACATTGCCTGCTCCTAGAGAACTTGTAAATAGTTGCTACACTGTATCAGTCAGAGGACAAAGATGAGAAATCTCCATGTTCAGAACAGATGTGAGTTTTTCCTCAATGAAAGGTGTGTTGAATCCTCAGATATGGAACCCATGGACACAGAAAGCCAAAATATCGTTCCTATTTCTATCTGTAACTATTTGTCCCTGTTTCAAGCTAACCCTAAGCACCTCCTACCACACGATCATTCTAACCCTTGCACCTCCAGCCCGCCTGGCTTCAGCAACCTCAGCACGCCACAGCACAGGGCGGCTGGGGTCATGATGACTGGGTACCTCACAGCCACGGTGGCTCTCTTGCCTCTGCCTCCGCACCTGCCATCCACAGCCTCTCGGCACCTGCCCAGTGCTCCAGGAAAGCCTCAGTGCATCCGTGAGCGTCTGCCACAGTCTGCCTGCAATTCCCTGGATGCCTAGACGTGTTTGTAATTTGCACAGTTAGGGTTCACTCTTTATTCTATGGGTCTGACAAATACGTCGTGCCAAACATCCACCAGTAGAGTACCAGAGGGAGTAGTCTCACTGCCATAAAAATGCCCAGTGCTTGCCTGGCATCTGCTGGACCTTGCGTTCATCCCTGGCACTGAAAAGGGTGAAAATAAAGTCACGTATGATTTCAGGGTGGCTGCTGAGGTCAAACTAGGCTACTCTGAGGTCCTCAGAAAGGAGAACACCCTGTGCGTGGCCTCGTCCTTCCCCTTCAAGAACCACTTCTCCTGCACTCCTCTCGTCGGGTCACGCAGCACCCTGCCTTTCCACCTGGCTCCTCTCGCTCAGGAATGGCCTGAGACCCGTCTTCCCAGCTGACAGCTGCCTCCATGCTGCAGAGAGCACAGCACCATCCAGGCCCACACTCTTTCCTCCATTCACTACTGAAGGGTGTTGTGGTCACTTCCAGTTTTGGGCAGTACAAATAAAGTTGCCATAAATATTCGCCTGCAGGCTTCTGTGTGGATGAAAGTTTTTAGCTCAATGGGACACCTGGGAGGGTGACTGCTGGGTTGGGTTCTCTGTGGCTCCCCTGCTGTGCACAAGCTGTTGAGACCTCCCAGCACCGCCATGGTCAGGTTACGGTCAGCCCTTCTGACAGGGTTCAGTACTGTGCTGTCTTGTCAGCAGTTTGCAATTCTCTCGACACATGACACAGGCCATCACTTACATGGTATGTGCCTCATACATATCCTCCTTGGTGAGGTGTCTGTTGGAGTCTTCCACCCTGTTTTTATATGTTGTTATTCTAAATCAGGGTCTCACTTTGTTGCCCAGGCTGGCTGCAAAATCACGGACTCAAGTGATCCTCCCACCACAGCCTCCGGACCAGCAAGGACACAGGTGTGGGCGCACCTGGCTTGCCCAGTGTTCACCTGTACCGCTTCTGTTCTTATTAGTCTGCTTTAGGAGTTTCCAACGTGCTTTGAATACAAGTCTCTGTCCGGTGCATGCTGTGCCAACTTTCTAATAGCCTGCCTCCCTACTCACTTCACCGTGTCTTTGGCAAACCCTGATTTTTCAGTTTAATGAAGTCCAACCTATCACCACGTCTTTCACCAATGGTCCACGGATGGCTGATATCCATCATGGCCACTCATGGACACTGGCATCTACTGAGGTTCACCAACATCCACTGTTAATTATGATGCTGACTGATGTCTATGGACACTCACTGAGGTCCAATGGTGACCTACCTACACAGGCATCTCAAGACTTAGGGGCACAAGGCACTGTCTCCCTAAAATGTCCCATAGACTGGGGGTGCTGCCCCCTAAGACGTCCCATGGACCTGGGCGCCCTGTCTCCCCAACAACGTCTCATAGCTGTGCATCTTACACTGGCTGACCTGTAACCCAATCTGAAAATGTCTGTGAAGAGCACAGGTCAGTGTCTGTGGTGTCCTCTGCAGCAGATGTACAGCTGCTGCAGTGCCAGTCGTGCAAGACCACCCTCTCTGTGCACTGCTCTGTGTGGGTCTGCTGCTGAGCCCTCTGCTGTCCAGGGCCTGCTCTGTCCAGTCCCGACCCGCAACTGGCTGAGCAGGAGGTGCGGGAGCATGTCAATCTCAGGTTCTGCCCCCTTCAGGACTGTGAAGTGCTGTCTCTGTGTCATCCATGTGAAGAGCAATCCGCACTTTCAATGCACGTCTATTTTTGCATCTGCTAGTTATGTGTACTTTGTACAATTAAAACGTATAAAGAAGTTTAACTTATTAAATTGTAGAAAATTAATTAAATGTGAGGGTGAGAAAATCTGGAATCTCTCCCAAGGTTCCCACATATAAATGGGCTGAAGCTCATGAGTGAGCAACCCACAGACATGGCCACACAACGTCACAGGCCATCATCCTCAGGAAGACAGAGTACATGAAGCAACTCCATTTTACCAAACCAGAACAGAGTGAGAAACCCAGCTGCCTATGCCAAGTGCAGTGCCCTGCCACAGGGTCAGAGGCCACTAGGCTGAGGAAGTGTCCACATCTCCACACCGCAGAGGGCACACAGTAATGGGCGCTGACCCAAACTCACGGGGCTGTGTCATTTAATTACAGGACAGTAAAGTTGACTTGAGAAGAGACAACTGGGCACACTGATACACGACTACGCTACCAGCTGCTCCAGAGACACCGGGAGGAGGACGTGAGCCCAGGAGCTAGAGACCAGCCTGGGCAGCACAGTGATATCCCACCTTAAAAACAAAACAGAAAACACCAAAACCCAAACCAACCAACAAAAACCCAACATGACCAGGTGCAATGGAAGCAGGAGGGGCACAAGTTCAAGTCCATCCTGGAAACTTAGTACAACCCTGTCTCAAGATCAAATTTAAAAGGGTGGGGAGCCAGACGCCATGGTGCATGCCTGTAATCCCAGCGGCTGGGGAGGCTGAGGCAGGAGGATCGGGCGTTCAAAGCCAGCCTCAACAAAAGCGAGGCACTAAGCAACTCAGTGAGACCCTGTCTCTAAATAAAATGCAAAATAGGGCTGGGGATGTGGCTCAATGGCCAAGTGCCCCTGAGTTCAATTCCTAGTAAACAACAACAAAGCAAAGCAAAACAAAACAAAACACAAAAAACACAGTTGGGGGTATAGCTTAGTGGTGGAGCACCTGACTAGCACGTGTGAGACCCCAGGTTCAATCCCTAGGTATCACAAAAGAAAATGACCATGGGGGAAAAAAAAAACAAGGTGGGCACAGTGGCCAGCAACTTAGGAGGCAGAGGCAGGGGTACTTCAAGTTCAAGGCCAGCCTTGGCAATTTAGCAAGACCCTGCCTCAAAACAAAAAAGAAAGAAAAGGCTAGGGATATGGTTCAGTGGTAAAATGCCCCTGGGTTCCATCCCCAGTACCACCAAAAACAACAACAAAAAATGTGAGTCCTAGGTTCCATCCCCAGTACAGTGTAAGCAATATGAAACCTATCTTCAAGGACACCAAAAAAATTCTCATGTGCCATGTATGGTGACACATGGCTGTAATTCCAGCAAGACCCCGTCTCAACAACAAAAAGCCTAAGGACGTGGATCAGTGGTAAAGTGACCCTGAGTTTAACTCTGAATCCCCTAAACAAAAACAACTCCAATATAATTAAAGCGAGCGTTTGCTCGTAGCCTCTCAGAGGCCCGAAAGGGCCTAGGCAGCAAGACTGCGCCAGTCTGATGGATATGGGGCCCCTGGTGTGACGCATGGGAGTCCAGAGAGGGTGCCAGTGGACAGGACGGGCACACGCATTGCAGCCATGGACAGCAAAGGCATCCCAGGCAGAAGTCAAGAGCAGGCCCAGGCAACACCAGCCAAATTATGGGCCATGAGGCACAGTCCCTCGGTGCCTAAGAAGGACCAAGGGACAGAGTGTTCCCCCATGCACAACTTCAAAGAAACAGTGCTCAGGAGTCCCTGGGATTCACATACCCTGCCCTCTCCCCCGCAGGCTATGCGGGGCTCCCCTAGGAGGGGCCAGTGCTGGGTGAAGAGGCCCCTGTAGGTCTGAGCTCTGGGACCCTCTGGGTCTGGGCTGTTCACAGCAGGAACCAGGAATTGGTGGGCAGAGCCTGGGGGTAGTGCAGCTCTGTGACTCACCTGACAGGTGTCTGGTGACACAGGCCTACTCTTCATGGGCAGGGGCTCACTCCTCCCTGTGACAATTCTTGCCCAGTGACAACAGGACGACTCATCTCTGGTTAATTTTACTTCCCATATAGAGGAACCCCTTCTGTTTTTTCAGTGCTGGAGAATGAACCAGAGGCCCTCCTCCCCTACTGCCCAGGGAACACTTCTCAAGGTATGGCCAAGTCCTGCTTCCTGAGGCTCTCTTCCCATGTGTCCAACAGACACCACAGACCACCCCCCCATGCCCAGGCACTGTCAGATGAACCCACAGAAAAGACCCAGTTCCACTTGGAAATTCCCTCTGGGCAGATGCAGGCTGCTGCCAACAGCCTCACAGCCACACGTTCAGCACCCACAGGCAGCCCCTTTACAGGCACCGGTGCAGAACCAAGGCCCAGCCCAGAGGCTCCTGGGCTCGCTCTCTCCTGCTGTCTCCAACTTCCCAGGAAACACAAGCTTGCAGGCTCTACCTGCAAATGAGGCAGGGGGCTGCCTGAGGCCCAGGTGGTCCTGCAGATGAGGAGAGGCACCAACAAGGCACACAAAGGGCCAGAGAGAGGCTGGTGGGCCTGGGAGCAAGCTGACACCTAAGGCTTGGAGAACAGAAGAAGAGTTAGCCAAGCTGACTGGGAGGAACACCCAGAGCGTGAGGCAGGAGTGGGCAGGATGCCAGGCAGGGAGAGACCTGCCTGTGCAGTGAAGGCTAGGGGTCTTGGGGGCTGGCTGCTCCCAGGCCCAGCAGCTGGACAGCAACTTCTCACCAGAGTGCCTGGCTGCACCCAAGGACATGAGCCCCATTATGAGGTCTACTGTGGGTAGCTCCAGTGTCCTGGACAGACAGGCTGAGCACCCAGGTGTACCATAGCTTCCCACGCTCATGGTGAGCAACGTGGCATGGATATGGTCACCTAGCAGGGCCTGGCATCATCTACGGTGGCATACTATACATACCATCTGTCTACCTAATTCTCACGGCAGATACTAACACCCACATTTTTCAAAATCAACAAAGCACTACCAAGAACTGTGACCACGAGACCCCACAAGCCCAAGGCCCACAACCAGGGCTGACTCATGGCCCCAGCTCAAATGGTCATGAGCACCTCCCTCTGCTTCTGTCCCCATCAGACCCATCTGGCTTCCTTGGGCTGTCCTACTGCAGAAGTGGGGCTTGGGCCTCAAAGGGAACAGCAGCTTTGCACCAGCCTGAGACTCCCAGGAGCAAGAGCCGAGTACACCTAGTGCAAAGAGTGAAGACTAGGGACTGCTCTCGAGGCCAGCTCACCCCACTCGCTGAGACTAGGTCAGTCTCGGAGTGCATGCACTGGATGCAAGCAAAGCCTTGTGACCAGTCTGCCTTGGAGAATCCTGAGAAATGAGGTCACAGGTGGCCACTGGGCATCCACCTGGTATGTCAAAGTCATTTAAATATTTAAAAAGTGTTAGTTTCAACACCACCGGAGAACTGTGCCAGCTAGGGGGCAGCCACAGACTCGGCAGCCCACCCTGGAGGCTGTTGTAGCACAAGCGGCAAGTGATTTAGGAGGTGACATGAATTCTGGGAAACTGGTGGCCAGTTCCAGGGCAAGAATTGCCACAGAGGTTTAAGAGCCGCTGTGGAGCCGGGGGGATACAGACACACCTGAGGGAAGGTGGGGAGCCCAGCCCAGGACAGCCAGGACCCACGCCCTCCATGCCAACATCTACCTCTTGGTGTTGTAGGCTGTGTCCTGAGGCGTTTCTTCCAGGAGAGTCACGTAGCCCAGCGCACAGGTGAGGATGAACAGCACAGTTAAGGTGTGGGCTCGCCTGAAATCCAAACACAGGCAGTGTCAGGGCATGGCCTGCAGTACGCACCCAGCCTCTTGCATGGGAGGGCTTGGCCTTCACCACCAGCCGACTGGGCATCTCTGGCTGGCAGCAGAGCACTCTGCACACGTTAGCCCCACATCTGCTGAGTGCTGGAATGTACAGAAACATGGTGGCATTACTTCACAAGTAAAGTTAAAACCCGGAAGCCATTTCCCCATGTCTTAAAAGAGACTTCAGCCTTTGGCTTCTTTACCATGACTTTCCACTAACCTAATGATCTCCCTGTGGTCTTTAAGGGGTCAGCCCAGGGCAACCTTACTGTTTATCAGCCTCCTCAGAGAACACTATCTTTCCATTCTCCTGAAGACATAAAGATCACCTGAAAAACCTGACTCTATGCCCTTGAGGTAGGTGGCCACACTGTCTTTCAAGCAGTCACTGAGTGCTCGTCCTCCCCTCCTGACCTCAGGAAAAAAGGAGCAGGAACAAGAAAGACCCATCACTGTCCTGTCCAAGGCAGGAAGGAGGGTCAGGAACCCTGAGGAGGGACATCAGCCCACAGGCTTGCAGCAGGACAGACTTCAGAACTGCTGACACCCATGCTGCCTGAGAGCGAGACCCTTCCTTTCCCCCATGTTTTTAATTGGTGCACTATAGCTGTACACAACAAGGGACTGTTGTTACATATCCATATGTGCACACAATTTAACAATATGATTGGCCAATGTCACTCCCCAGCACTTTCCCCTTCCCTCCCGGTCTCCCTCCCAGTCCCTTTCCTCTACACATCTCCCTTTTCATGAGATCTTCCCCACCCTTATTTTTTTCCTCTCTAGCTTCTGCATACAAGAGAAAACACTGGACCTTGACCTTCTGACCCTCTGAGTTTGACTTATTTCTCCTAACACAATGTTTTCGGTTCCATCCATTTTCCTGCAAATGCCATAATTTGATTCTTCTTTACAGCTGAATAAAGCCCATTGTGTACCTATACCTCATTTCCTTATCCATTCATCTGTTGATGGACACCCAGGCTGGTTCCACAGTTTGGCTACTGTGAGTTGTGCTGCTGTCAACATGTGTACTCATGTATCACTGCTGACTTTAACTCTTCATGATAAATACAAGACCCACCTTTTTGCTCCCTGTCTTGCACACAGAATGTGTGCCTCCACACATTGTGGGGTCTGGAGGTAACAGACTCCAGAGGCAGACCTCCTGGCCCTCCCAGGATGACAGGTCTGCTCAGTGGTGCCTCCCACCACCTTCCCAGTACAGTGCCAGGGCAAACAGGAAGCTCTGGATCCTGTGATCAGGCACAAGACAAGAGCTGCCATAAATCCTGGGATTTCAGTCAACCCCGAAGGGGAGGGCGCAGGGATGGCTGGCTCCCTGCCATGAGTGGAAAATGCCCAGCTGCCATGCAGCAGGCTTGTTTTGTGAGTGGCTAGGAAGGCAGGCTTGCCAAGCCCAATCAGGAGAACACTGAGGCATCATCAAGAAAGGGCCGGGGCCACCCAGGCCTCCACAAGGCTCCCGGGCTGTGACACTGCCCTCCTGGCCTGCTGGCAGGCAAGACTGTAAAGGCATCAACTGGCCAGTCATGCTTCCCAGACTGGGCGACGCTGGGAAAGCTCTATCCAGCCTGACTGAGAAGCACCCAAGATCAGCCACATGTTCCTGAGTCTAAAGGTTTAAAGACTACTTAAGATGTGTTGATCTCAATCACCGAGAAGGTCCACTGGAGGCTCCAAGTTCTGAGACACATGCATCCAGTAAACATTTTCAAAAAGTCACAGACATCCTCCCTGGTGGGAGCTGGCCAGGAGGGGTGGAACTCCTCCCAGGGCTTTACCATCACTGAAAGTGACAAAGCGCACAGGAGCTGCTCCAGGTGGCGGTCTGCAATCCTTCCAATTTTCAGACACAAGCTGACCCCTCTCCACAGTGAGCCTGCAGCTCTCAATGTTCCCTTACAAGTTCCCTTTCAGAGAGAATCATGAATGGGAGAGGAGGCAGTGCCCTTGACCCCTGGGACACAAACTGCAGGCTCTGTGGTTGCCAAGCAGTCACCAAGACCCAAACCTCTGCTCATGGCAGCCATCACTGGCCCCAGAGAAGCCCAGCTGTCTTTCAAAATGAAAAACCCTGAAAATAAGAAGTTCCTTTTGGGAGTTTTGGAACCTAATGTCATTCCACGAATATAAACTTTTTAAGATTAAACTTTATCTATATTAACTTTTTGTAGCACTCGTGATTAAAATTCTCTAAAACATAGGCTAGGAGAATATCTCAGAGATAACGCTTGCCTAGCATGGAGAGGCCTTGGTTTCAATTCCAGCATTGCAAAAAGAAATAACATTTCTCTAAAAGATAAAAGTCAGCCAGGTGCAGTAGCCCATATCTATAATCCCAGAGACCTGGGAGGCCGAGGCAGGATGATATGAAGTTCAATGCCTGCCTGGGCAACTTAGCAAGACCCTTAGCAACTTAGTGAGACTTATCTCAAAATAAAAACTAGAAAGGACTGAGGATGTAGCTCAGTGGTAAAGCACCCTGGGTGCAATCCCCAGTACAAAACACAACAGAGTTTTGAAAACCCTAGCACAGCATCAGTGAGGAAGACCCAGAAGCAGCTTATGGCATGACCCTGCAGGCAGCATCAATAATCCTCTACCAGGCACCTGTCACCTTCATAGGGAAACATGAAGTTCCCCCACCCCCCACTCCAAGGTTTACTAAGAACATGCCCCATGCTCCTATGAGCACACACAGGGTTGGGGGGAAGCAGAACACCACCCAGGACACTCAGGCAGGTGGTATCTGAAGCCAGCCAGCCGGCCCTGCATCTCCTCTGTAAAGCCTCCTGATCCCCAGCCTCCTCACAGGCAAGCTCTGCTTCCGCCAGGCACTTGCACCCCAAACACCCCTGTAGCCAAGCTCCAAGTGCCTCTGGTCTGCACTTCCAAAGAAACTAGCACCTGCCTTTCTTGGAGTTGCTACAGCTGCCATGGCACTGGGAGAGGAGTGTGCTCCGGCTTCTGCTGACCCTGCACACTCAGTATTCCTCTGGCCAGCACCTTCATGCCTTCTCAAGTTCCAGGACAGTGACAGAAGCTAAGCTCTTGTAGAGTTCTCTGCCCTCTTCCCTACAACAGTGACGGCACCCAGCAGGGATCCCCAAAATATGTGCTATATGACTGGCCAAATTAACATGAGTGTGAAACAAGGCGAACACGCCCCCATCTCCTCTAAGACTCTGTGGCTCTGGCCATCACCAGTAGTGTAGTGAGAGAATAGTGCCTCCCTCCTGGCCGGGGGCACACAGGAACTGATGGAGAGGCCTGATGCCTAAAGGGCTCTGGAGACTGAAGAAGTCCATGTGGCACTGGCTCTGGGGCCATACCTCTAACGACCTGTGGCAATCCCACACACATCTCTTCCTCCAGGTAGCTCCATGGTCATACCATTCTCAAAGCAGGGCTTGTGGGCCAACCCCCTACAGAAGCTATCCACACCCAGGGAAGATACTAACACCATCCAGAAGCAGGCCACTCCCCCACCCCCACCCCTCTTCCCACCAATTTCAAAGGTTATCTCTCAGCTGCCACTCCCCCACTTGCAAGCTGGAGATAGACCTCACAGGTCCCTCTGTGGGTGGTGGCACATACCATGAAAGGTCCAGTCACTCCCCTGCCAGGTTCCCTTCACTCCCTGATCAGATGTGCTCTCCAACAAGGCCCAGCTCACTTCTCCTGGAGCTGCTTCTGTACAGTATCCTTTCCAAAAGGCCATGCGTCTGTCTCTTTGAGGGCTTGCCCAGGGCCCACCCCAGGACTCATTGCTCCACTGGATGAGAACTGAGTCTCCTGCAGCAAAGAAGGGCCACACACTTGCTCTCATGAATTGTACTTTCTGGTGTATGAATTTGTCTTTCTCACAAATAAGAGGGGTTAGTCCAAGGTCATGGAATCATGCCTGGCACCTGTCAGTCAGGGCTAATATCCTCAGCCCTACAACAGAGCACAGGTAGTTCCAACTATACCTGGGCCCCCACCACAGTAAAGACCTAGGAGCCAGCCTGCCCCCAAGTCTTGGCTGCACCCTTGCTTTACCAGCAGAGGCACTGAAGCAACACCACAGCCTTTGCTCCACAGAGCTCAGCAAACCCTGGCACACAGAGACATGCCATGCTTGTTAAGCCAGTTCAGACTGCTGCCACAGGCCAGGGCCTCCAAGCCTGTCCAGCAGAGTGGAAATGCCAGAGGTGTGTATGTGTGAATTGACTTCGAGGCCGGGGAAAGCCTCTCTGAGCTGCCTTGGAGCAGGCAGGGGACTCTGGGAAAGCTTCACCAGTACTGACGGCTTGGGAGACCCGACCTCACCTGATCCAGATCCACCCAGTGGTGTCCTCTCCCTGGCCCGTGGTCCCACCACCCCAATCCCGACCCCACCCGGGCCCCTGTCTCAGGCCCCGACCCACAAGGAGTGCACCCACCCCACCCAGCCGGCCACCGACCCCGGCCGACCCTGACAGGGGTGCACCCTCCCCTCCGACACGGCCACCGACTCCGGGGGACCCGACAGGGGGCACCTTCTCCGCTCT
>NW_026000001.1:6798646-6801778 GCF_001458135.2 Marmota marmota marmota
TGGGAGGACGCCGCCGGTTGCTAGGTGACGGAGAGGCCCACGCGCGCCCGCCGCGGCATTGGTGTCTTAAAATCTAGGCCAGAGAACACAGTGGGTCACCCCAGAATCACAGGTGTCAGGGGGCGTCCCGCGGCGCCGACGCGCGGGTCGGCTTTGGTCAGAGCCGCTGTGAACGCTGAAGGGCCACGAAATGAAGCGAGAGGAGGCTGCTGCCGGGTGTCGGGGTCCTTCGAGGAGGTGGAAACGCTCCAAGTGCGCCACGGTGGTAGCTGGACGCCTCAACTCGGTTATTAATTGTTACTATTATTGTTCTGAGGATTGAACGCAGGGTGGCTGAGCCACAGCCCCGTTCCTTTTTATTTTTTATTTTGAGGCAGGGCCTCCCTAAGGTGCCACCTTGCGATCCTCTTGCCTCAGCCTCCAGAGCTTCTGGGGTTACAGGTGTGCACCTGGGCTCCGGGTTCACACCTGCCCACTTGAAAGTGAAACGGAGCTCCCTTTTGAAGAGAGTGGGGTGGGGCTCACCTGATCCCCAGGCCCTCAACCGAGGAGGGGGCATAAAGAAGCTAGCAGCTCAGGCTCGGTGGGGCGACTGGAGGGTCCTGTTTCAACAGGAGACATGGCAAGATTGTTGATAATGCAGCATCAGGAATCTGACGATGCAGATGAAGATGTGCAAGAGATTGGGGCCTCTTGCTAAGAATTTCGTCGCATTTATTTATTTATTTTCTGTGCTGGGGATGGAACCCTGACCCTCCTCCTTAAGCAAAGGCATTGAGCCACATCCTCGGCCCTCCTACGAAAATTGGATCCTTTCCTCAGTGGTTAAAAGTAAGAGGTGATCTGGAAGGTATTCCCAGGAAGATAGGATTCAGAAAGAAAAGGTGTTAAGTCCAAGAAGGGCGATTCCGAGGGCAGTGACGATGTAAAGAAGATGAGAAAAATATGCAAAAGCTTCTAACAGATGCTCAGGGACAGGAGGGTGGCACCCACCAGGAAAGCACTTCCCAATGGGAGACATCAAGGAAAGCAACCGTGGCAGTTCCAAAAAGGAAAATGGTCAAGAAGTCCAAACTCTAGAGGAGAGAAACCCCACCAAGCCCAGGGGAAGGGGAAGGGGAGTGGGTCACCCCAGAATCAAAAGAAAAGACTCCTTATCCCAAAGAAGATACCTGCAAGTGCCCCTCCCCCTCAAACCTGGGGAGGGTTGAAAGCAATGGTGAATTTGTTAGCAGAGGGTCAGACTGAGAAGGCAGGGTGCAGGCTTCTCGCCTCCAGCAGCCAGGGGAAGGCAGGAGGCAGACCGTCTCCCCATTCTGTACCCTGAGCCCTAAAATAAAATTAATTTTCAGAAATATGTTCCAAAAGCTAACTTTCACCAGAAAATACTGTTGAAATTTACTTCATTATAATATCAAAATTTGGGGGCCATGGGGATGGGAAGGATGGTAAAATGAGACAGACATTATTAACCTATATACATGTGTGATGACACTACTGGAGTGACTCTGTACCATGCACAGCCAGAGGAATGAGAAGTTGTGCTCAAAATGCATTCTACTGTCATGTACAACTAATTAGAATAAATAAAAATACTGCCAAAATATCCCTCTAAAAAATAAATAATTTGTAATTAAAAAATGATGTTTACATGTTATCTGGCATTTGTGTGTCTTAAAATCTATGCCAAAGAACACAGATGTGAGAGGCAGCTCCTAGCTTTTGGAAGGGTAAGGCAGTCACTGACTGACCAGGTACAAGGAGAAGTGGAATTGGAATTGTGTGTAGATACAGTTTCTAGTCACTGGAGGCATGGCAAACACAGAGTCACACATTTAAAGAACATAATTTTATGGGTTCTGTTAAGCTGGGTCAGGTGTTGGGAGATTTCTGTCAACATTCAAAGTCAGATTTGATTATGTTACTTTTGTCCTGAATTCATGTGAGAGATGATTTTAAATTCAAGAAAGCCCTAAGTTTTGATTGCTGTATCATTGTTAATTCATTCTGGTGAGGTTCCCACATTATGTTTTTCCTTTCTTATTTGCAAATCTTGCAGTTTTCTACTTGGTGGTTGGAATTCTGAAGTCGGCTTCCCCTTGAGCACACCAGGTTTCCTTACTTTCTTATTTTCTGACCCCCTCCCCCAAGGTTGGGTGAGGGCTACAAGGACTGGATGTGAGGTCAAAGGCAACATATGACCACTCTAGTTTTACATGAGATTCTCCTCCATTTCTAAAGACCCAGAGCCCAGGGAAGGAGAGATAGTGCTTGAAATCATGCAGAGTGGTTATCTTTCCATCTGCACTGCTGTGTGTAGTTTTGCTTCCAAGTCTTATTTGAGATGGATTATTCTTACTTGGTCTTGGAGGTGGCCTCGGCAACATCTATTGGATTCCTGTATTGTTGTGATTTGGTTCTCTCTTATTTCCCTAACAATTCTAGAAAAATGGAACAGTGCTTTCTTAAGACTGTAGCTCAATATATACTCATGCTATTAATGAGTGGCAGTGAAGGACAGGTGGATAGGAGGATGGACAGACACCTGGAGGGTAGAACCATAAAGCATGTTGAGTTTTCCTACTAGTTTCATTATTAGCTGTGCAGTAAAGATAACAAAATCTAACAAGTATTTTGAATTTATAAAACATATACATTCAAAATATATTTTAAATAAAAATGGCCTGGAGAATAAAAAATAATAATATCAAAACTTCCACCCAGGGAAGAGCTGAAGCCTCATTTCCATGGGAAATACACAGGAGCATGCTGTCAGACTGTCTGGGCCATCATTCCCAGCTGGGTCTGGGAGAATGCCTTCCCTCCTGTATCTGCACTCCCTTTCCAAATGACCTGCAGCTGGCCCTGGCATCACAGGGTCCAGCTCTGGGAGTGATTGTTCCTGACCTTATTTGCAGCAAATAATTCTCAGTGCTCTGTTCTGATTCAGTTCCCACCAAGAGGCAAACCCATTAAATCTGATGACAGTTTGGAGAGATTTTTTTTAATTTAATTTTTTTTTTTTTTTTTTTTTTGTAGTTGTAGATGGACAGCATGCCTTTATCTGTTTTTTAAGGGTTTTTTTTTTTTTTTTTTCAACCTTAACTAGAATTATCCTTTTCACTTTCTAGG
>NW_026000001.1:6803979-6817219 GCF_001458135.2 Marmota marmota marmota
TTTTTTTTTTTTTTTTTTTTTTTAACACGACTAGGTAGAGTCCATGTGTCAATGGCCTGTCTCCAGTTTGTTCTAACTTCTTACCGCACATTTGTAGATCTAGGACCAAAGACCTTTGCTGTATCATCATAATCACAACTAATGTCCATCCTAACTTATGATTCATATTCTGTGCCTGGAAACAGTCCCTGTATTTAACAATAATACCTACACATAAAACAATCCACTGTTACAACTTATATGGTCACAAAACATTAATGATCTTCTATAGACCAAGCAAATGTTTTTAACCATAATTGTCCTGCTTCAAATTCACAGCCAGAATCCCCAAGATCAAAAAAAAAAAAAAATTGCACAATACAAATAGTAACTTAAAATATACATACACATACATACACCCACTCTCACACACACTTCTTACAGAACTGTGCTTGGGGAAACTGCATTTGTTGAGTGCCACTGAAGGCATATTTTGCTAAACTGCTGCTCCAGGTATTTTTGTCTGGAAAATCTATCACAGTAGGGCACAGCTGTTTATTGGATGAGCAGAAAAGAAAGATATGCTTGTGGCAACCAGAAAGTTTTAAGGTCTTTCAAGTTGTATAAAATGGACCTGCAGAAACGTTTAAGTGTTCTCAGGATGCAAAGTTTTGGAGCTGAAATGTGATATCAAACCAGTTGCAAAAAGTGTACAGCAGCCATCTCTTGAGGTCAAACCTGGTACCCAGATAACGCAAGAAAGCTTCAGGATACACAGCTTGTTGGTCTTGTCCCATATCGCCGCAGAATCTGATCCTGTGTGAATTTCACAAAAGATTCGTACTGTTCTGCTAGTTGGGTGTTGAGGATTTGCTCATACTCCTCCCGAATTTCATCTTCATCGTCTTTTAGAAGCCTCTCACATGTCATCCCAACTTGTCGAAGGGTAAAGGTGGGCCGGTCCTTCCTCATCCAGGAGGAGCCTGGAGAACTCGGGGCTGTGAGTGCTGCGGCGCGAGGCTGCCTTTCCGAAGTGCAAGCTTCACTCTGATTGAGAACAACTGCTAAAAGTCTCCACCCCGGATAACGACTACATTCTTGCTTGATGTTCTGAAAAATTCGCTCGGGAGTTGGAAGGCGCCGCTCGCTGCCGGGCGGGGCGGGCTGGTCGGCGTCGGGGGCCTGAGGCCCGGAGTGGGGCCGGGGACCCGGGGCGGAGGCGGCGGCGGCGGCGGCCCCAGCTCCGGCTCCCCCGCGGGGCTCGCAACCAAGCCGGCTCCAATGGCGCCTCCAGCGCGCGGCGGCCCCTGGGTGTTCTAAAAATGCCTCTGTCGGGCTGGGGTTGCGGCTCAGCGGTAGGCCCTGGGTTTGATTCTCAGCTCCACAGAAAAATAAATAAAGATATTGTGTCCAACTACAGCTAAAAAATGAGTATTAACAGAATGGGATCCCCCATTCCTCTGGAAGGGCGCCTCCGCTGGCATGGATGCGACGGAAGAATCCGCGGTTTGCTGGGCCCGTTGGCGTCCGTGGGACGATTTTGATCCCGAGCAGGCCGCAGGTGGAGGAGCTGGAGGAGCACTTCCTGAAGGACCCCTTTCCCTCCCACAGTACCCGGGTGGCGCTGGCCTCCCGCCTCGGCCTCGAGGAGCCACACGTGCGACACGTGCAGGATGGGTTTGGTGTGCCACGCAAGGTAAACCCGAACCCCGAAGGAGGCCATCATCCCTATGCCCTCGCGCTCTTCCCACTCAACCTGGGCGGGCCCATCCTGGTCCAGATTCTGTTGTATAGGCCCATCCTGCAGAGATGGCCACTCCCCCAACCCCAGAAGACCCAGAAGGTTCTCCATTCAGGCCCAGGCCTGTGGGAACCTCGGCGTTCCCAGCAGAGTTCCTGCCCCTCAGGGGAGACAAGAGGAACTAGAAGCCGCCTTGAAGAGACTCTCCACTGCAGCGCCTGAGGAAGGTGACCTTGAAGGCGCAGACAAATCAGCCCGGTGCAGCGGTTGCCTGCATCTCCAGGAATGAAGGACTTCTGTTCCCCCACAAGGATTTTCCCACATTCTCTACTGACAGCCACACCCACATCAGATCCCCACCCGCAGCTGCATCCCTTAGATTCCACATCCAATACAATTTCCTCATTCTGAAATAGTCTGGAGCTTTGTCTTAATTTGGGTATTTTTTTTCCCTCTTATTTCCTTTTAGTCGTTGCTTTGTTACTTGTTTGAGGTCTGTTTGATTTTCCTCGATTTTCAATAAAGTTTCTTAGCTTCAGTGAGAAATAAAATAAATAAAAGTGCAGATGTAGCCTGTTTTTTGGATAAAATTTTACTGAAACCAAACAAAAACCATCCTATGATCGATTTTTCCCCCTCTGACAATAAGACATTTATCTCAGGCTAATTAGAATTGCAGTCAGGGTAAACACATCCCAGCAATCTTGAAAATATGCTCTCCACCTTAGGATTTGTTTGTTTGTTTGTTTGTTTATTTTGGGGTACCAGGGATTGAACTCAGGGGCACTCAACCACTGAGTCACAGCCTCAGCCTGTTTTGCATTTTATTTAGAAGCGGGATCTCACTGAGTTGCTTAGCACTTTGCCATTGCTGAGACTGGCTTTGAAGTCTTGATCCTCCTGTCTCAGCCTCCCCAGCCACTGGGATTACATTACAGGTGTGCACTGCGCCCTAAGATTTAAATGGCAAGAGCCATTTACATGTCACAGTAGATTTCTGCAAACTGACAATGTTAAAGTTTTAAGCAAATAAAGTGCGGGTTGATCTGAAAAAGAAGTGAAACTCAGAGACACAAATTTTCTACAACTAAGGTCTTATTACAGGAATACAAAAGGGACTCTACCCAGGAGGTTATACTGCTATAGTGGCAAAGAAACCAAGACAAAGTTCACTTTTGAAGAAGAGGGTCAAGGCAAACAGCTTTGAAACAGAGCACAAGTCCGGAACTGGTGGCTGCTGAGGCCCAATGTATGTTCCCTGGTGGAGATAGTATATCTGAAAATTGCATCTCAAAGGGGCCCTTGGATAATCTCCTTAAACCTGGGTTGTGCAGGTATTCCAGGAATGCTTTCTGGAGGGCTTCATCACCACTGGACACTTGGGCTAGGGCTTTAGGGACAGTGATTTCATTTTGGTGCTAGCAACAATCCCACCTATCTGTGAATATAACAAAAACCAGGGAAACTAAGTGAGGATGGGTGAATTGCATGGTACGAATGCTGTCTCAATGAAGCTGGTGTCCTAATAGGCCAGCTTGCCTGTGGGCTCCTGCTACTGTGGGGATCTGGAGGCCAGAGTTGGCTTGCCCTGGAGGCACCCTGCGGGGCCTTCACAGGCCAGGATGCTGCCCTGTGCCCAGAGCCAAGCAGGAGCCTGGGTGGTCAAGGCAGCTAGCTACACTGTGGTGATCCTCAAGGATATAGGTGAGAGTCCAAGTGGTGGAGAGGATGTCCCTCCAGTGCAGATCAGGAACCTGTTCTTGTTTCCTGGTGTTGAAGATGAAACACCCAAGAGATGCTGAGGCATGCAGAGACAGCAAGTTTAATTTAAGAAAGTGATACAGATTTCTCCAAAGAGAAGGGGCCTCAATGCCAAAAGCCCGTGGGAGGGGTTGCAACTCGCTTTTTTTAATAGACCCCAGAACCCCCCTCCCTCTGGGCTAGGCGAGTGCTCAACCGCTGAGCCACAACCCCAACCCCACATACTTGACCAAGGGCAGGAGCATGGAGGTTAATGGTTAGCAACCCTGAGTGCTGAGGAGCACAATTCTGGAGGTGGACCCTTAGCAAATCCCATCATTCATTGCCTACACCGACTGCCTGGCCTTTGGCCCTGCTTCAGTTTGTTGAGGAATGTGACATATCCTGTTCACCTAGGCCAGGTGGGAATGCGGGCGAATTGCTTTTTGGCAAAGAAAGTAAAGTGGGGGTCAGCACAGTGGGCCCATTTTATTTATTATTTATTTATTTATTATTATTTATTTATTATTTTCTTAACCTGGCGTTCCCACCATTCTCACCTATCTGTTCCGTTACAGAGATAGGACCGAACCCGAGGACCAGTCTGGACCTGGTCTCCATCCTGCAGGAGCCCTGAAGAGAGCGCGCGCCGGGTTGGACTGGACAGCATCCCCACTGCTTTGTGCTGAGGAGACCTGTAGTGCCCCAGCGCGACCTGACGCTCTTCAGGGAGCCAATGCTGGACTGCAGGAGGAAGAGCCCAGCAGGCCAGCTCCCGCCCACCCCAACCAAGGAGCAGCGTCTTGCAGGTGGGGTTCCCTGCTGGCCACTCTTCGGCTGCCACCCTGCCTTTCCCCGCGGCTTGCTGGCACGCTCACTTACGGAGGCGCTCTTGGTAGGGTGGGGACTGTCCTGGGTATGGACAGTTCTCCCACACTAACTGTCCACACCCAGGACAATCTCCACCCCACCGAGAGCACCTCCGTAAAGTCCTGATAACTCTAGTTTTCTTCGGAGCGTGTAAATCTATTTGGCCTTTTACCCAAAAGCGCCCTGAGTCCTCCTCCCTAGGCAGACCCGGCACCGCTGCCCTTCCAGAGCGCCGAGGCGGGCGGGGAAAGCACCTGCGCCTTGCAGTGGGAGGGGCGCCCGGGACGCTCAGCGAGGCAGCTTCTGGCTGCGGGGCGGTGAGCAGGGCGTGGCGACCCCTGCCGGCCCGAGTAGGCTGGGGCGGGCCCTGGGGGGCGTCTCTCAGGGCCAGGTCTGGAAGCGCGGAGAGGCTTGGTCCATCTGCGCAGCCAGGTGCGAGCTGCCGGCGGTTGGGTAAAGTGTCACTACCGAGCCCAGGCCGAGCGCTATAGGAATTTCAAACGCTTTACAAGTGTTGTGGTCTTCACTACTCCTTGAATTAGCCCGCTCCTTCCCTCGCTGGAGTCCAGAGCCTCTCCTCTGCACCCCGCCCTCTGCAGGAGCCCTCCACCAGGCTTTGCACCTGGAGCCTGACACCTGCTTCTCGCCTCCGCCCTGTCCCGGCGACTTGCTGCCTCTCCTGGGCACGTGGGGACCAGCGGATTCTGACAGCTCTGGGTGGAAGAAAGTGGAGGCTGCAGGACCTGGGGCCATCTGGAGAAGGGGACACGGGACAGCACCTTTCCTCAGCTGCGGAACCACCCACCAGAGACCAAGGTGCTGGAGCAACGAGGGTAAATGGCCAAATCCTGTCTCACCCAGGAACAGATCAGGCCAGAGCTCAGTGTGGGTACGGCCTGACCTCGGAGCCTGGTTCCCTTGAGCTGAGGAGCAGTTACATCTTGGTGGTAAACAGTGGGATGCTTGGGGAAATGCTTTCTGAAAAAACACACTTGCACAGAAAGGAGAGAAAGCCTGTGAACCTGTAAAAGAATAAAGACTGCTTTTCATTTTTGTGGCAAATCTGTGAAGGTGAATGAATCCCAGAGAACTCACCTGCCTAGGCACACCTGCTGCCTGGATGTTTTCTCAGGGAGCCTGCACGGCAGGTTTGAGAGGACAGGAAGGGGGAACTGGGCCAGATCCAGGCCGACCTGAGGGCCGGGGAAAGAGCCTGGAAAGAACGGCCCTAGAGAGGACCGGAAGCAGGTTCTCCAGAGGCACCGCCAGCCCCACTGGAGGAGCAGTCTCTGTGAAGAAAGTAACTTCAGCCACATCCAGGCCATCTGGGCTGGAGATGCAGGATAGGTCCAGGGTCAGGCGACAGGGGCTCACTCCTATCTGAAGACCTCGCCTGGGCTCCCTAACCCTGGTTGACCTTCTCACAACAGGCCCCGGGCCATCCAACTAATGAACCACTGAAATGGAGAGCTGCCTCTAGCTGCACTTTGGCCCTTGTGGGGAAGATAAGAGAAGACAAGGTCTTCTGGACTTAGGAGGAAGAAGAGGGTGGCAGGGTCCAGGGTCCGCAGGGTCCATGTGACTTGGACCAAAGTTCTCTGCCAAGAAGGCAGCTGGCCACAGTGCCTTCCCCTCTATCCCAGGGGCAGTCCAGACACAGGCCAAAGAGTAAGGCCAAGTTTGGGGGAAACAAGGTTTATAATCCAGACTGTAATATGATAATAAAGAAATTTTAAAATAAAATGAAGTTTATAACAGTGATCTACATGTTAACAGTAGAAATTGAAAGGAGAAACTTATTCCTTAATGACTGTGGTTCCCTCACACTTGGGAAGAAAACCATAACCCACCGGTAATAGTGCACAGGGTTATCAAGTATGACAAACACGAACCTGCTTTTCAGTACTTTAAAGCATTTTAAGTTAGTTGAAATGAAAAAGTCACATGTTTGTAACCTACATTATATTGTAAGCATCCTTCTGTGTTCTCAGGGGTGTTCTACTGCTGAACTGTATCCCCTGCCTTTTTGCTTTATTTTGAGATAGAGTCTTGCTGAGTTGCCCAGGCTGGCCCCACATTTATGATCCTTCTGCCTTAGGCTCCCAAGTATCCCCATCCCCTGGATCTTTTTTATCTTTCTTTCTTTCTGTGCTGGGGATTGAGCCCCAGTCCTTTTTTGAAATACTGAAACAAGATATTGCTGGGTTTTTTATTTTTTTTTATTGCAGTTGGAAACAATAACATTGTTTTATTTATTTATTTTTATGTGGCGCTGAGGATCAAATCCTGGGCTAGGCAAGTGCTCAACTGCTGAGCCACAACCCCAACCCCAAGATATTGCTAAGTTCTTGAGGCTGGTCTCCAACTTGTGATCCTCCTGCCTCAATCTCCCAAGTTGCTGGGATTACAGGCTGTACCACTGTGCAAGTCCTGAAATGTAACTTTATTTAACATTTATTTTTTAGCTGTAGTTGGACACAATATCTTTATTTTATTTTTTTATGTGGTGCTGAGGATCAAACCCAGGGCCTCGTACATACTAGCAAGTAATCCAGACTTTAGGGATGGCACCAGAAGATCTCAGCAATGACTATCTCCCAGATTAACAAGTGAATTACAACTCTAACAGAGAACACTTGGAATCTAGACTTTGAGTCTTTTTTTTTTTTTTTTTGGTACTGGGAATTAGACTCAGGGACACTTGACCACTGAGCCACAGCCCCAGCCTAATTTGTATTTTGTTTAGATGTTTAGAGACAGGGTCTCACTGAGTTGCTTAGCACCTCACTTTTGCTGAGGCTGGCTTTGAAAGAGATCCTCCTGTCTGAGCCTCCTGAGCTGCTAGGATTACAGGCCTGTGCCACCAAGCCTGGCTTTTGAGTCATCTCTTTAAAAAAAACCTCCTATTCCCCGGGATGGGCAGAATCACAGCCTGTGGGACAGGAACAAAGTAATTTCTGTTTCTCTTTTGCTAGCAATAAAACTTCTTTTTCCTTTTTCTCAAAAACGGGTCCTTGTTATTGGATTTGCATTGGGTACAAGGATGGAGCTTTCAGTGATAGCACTCCTCTGGGAAACTCAGACAAACACACGACCCAAGGCCTGAACCAAAGCAGAGGGTTGCAGGGCCGCATGGTGCCCCGCCCCTCCTCACACCGCGGATGGCCCGCCTCCACACCAGGTGCCCTGCCTTTAGTGTCCCTGGCTGCTGGTGGCTTCCTGTGACCCTCCCCTACTCTCAGGCCTGCATGTTCAGCTTGGGCCTTCTGGCAGCACCGTGATGGTGCCCATCCTCTGCGCCACCAGCCTGTACGGAGCTCCCTCCGGGCACTCCACTCTCCCCCTCCTCTGTGAACCCTGTCCACGCCCACAGGCTGGTCACTCAGGCCACCCAGAGCCTCTCCAGCTGCTGCTCTCAAGACCTCAGGGTGTGGCAAACCCTTCCCTCCTAGCCAGCCCCAAGATGACACCACCCTCCCTCCAGGGCAGAGGCTCTGGTGGGGGAAGCAGCTGGCTTTGGGGTGTCTCCCCCTGGCCCAGATTACCTTCTGGGGGAACAAAGCCCAGGTTTGGGGTGCCAGGAGTTGGACTATGGAGGGAGTATGGGGGTGAATTGTCCTGGGGTCTGGGTTCTGACCTGGTGCTCTGTGCCCTCTCTGCCCACCCTGCTTCCCCCAGAAGGGGGTGCCAGGAAGTCCCATCCTGAGCCTTCTGCAGGGGAGGGCAATCGAGGGTCTAGGAGAGTTCTGACCTGGGGTTCCCTTCTTGCTGTTCTCACCCATCCCCAGGTTCCCAGGAAGATGTCCAAGGCTCCTGGGGGGCTGGGAGGGGCTTTCCTGGCTGAGCCTCAGGCTCCTCCCAGTGTACCTGGGCGCGGCAGCAGAGGAGAGAGGGAAGGTACGTCCCACACGGAAGTCAGGGAGGCCAGCCTGCGCCTTGCAGCCAGCCACTCTCCTGCCGGCACTGTGAGCAGCAGCCCAACCAGACTCCAGGACAGTGTGCACAGCCAGCATGCAGGTGAGCCCTGCCCCGCGGGTCTGCAGCCCCCACCCCTGTGGTCGCCACCACCCTCGCCAGGAAGGTGCCTGTAGAGGGGCCCAGCAGCTTGCCAGGTGGAGTGTGGGTGGCTTGGGCCAGGCAGAGTCAGCTACAGGACCCCCGGGGTCAGTCTGTGCTGGGCTGGGGCACACGCGCGGGCAGCTTCCTTCCCCCAGCCTGGGCTCCTGGTGCGGTGTGACCCTGACCTCATGGCCACAGTCCTCCAGGTGCCTGGGGTGCTGGTGCGCCCTCCAGAACTGCAGCTCTGCTCTGAAGGTGGTACCTGGGGGAGGGGCTCAAGCAGGGGCTGCTCTGGTGGGAGGCCCTGTGTGGCTGGGAGGATGTGGCTGTGCTCTGGGAGGGTCCTGCCCAGGCAGAGGCCCACTGCAGGCTGCTGGATCCTGGTTCTGGGGCAGAGCAGAGGTGGGGTCGAGGAACTCCAGGAAGACACCCCATCTCCCTGCCCGCCAAGGTGTCAGCTGGGCTGGAGCCAGCCCCTGGCGGCCCAGGGAGGAGGTCTGAGTGGGGGTGGAGAGTGAAACCAGCCCCCCAGCTGGCCTCCAGGCCTCCAGGAGTGGGCGAGTTGGCAGCCGCTCCCACCACCTCCACCCAGGGCTCTCACTGGCCCTTCCTCCATCTGGCTGCCCGGCCATACTGTGGAGGCCCTTGGCCTGACCCAGGGCCCCGCCAGCCTTTCCTCCCTGACAGTCCACGCTGGGGTGGAGTGGTTGGGCTGGCTAGGGATGAGTGGGGGAGCAGCCCTGTTGGCTGAGGAGAGCGAATCAGTCCTTGAAACTCAGAGACTTGGTGGTCCCCGCCGCTGGCTGGGTCTGAGCATGCCCTCCCCTGTTCTCATTCCTTCCATGGCTCCCCTTTGCTGCTGCTGAAGTCCCAGCTCCCAGCTGCCTGACCAGCTTTCCCTGATCTGGCTTGTGCCATCCTCAGGCCCAGGGAGGGCTTACCTCCTGGTGGCTCCTTGCTTGCCCTTTATGCTTCTGCAAAGCTGAAGTGCTAAGGACTGATTCACCAGGAGTAGTCACTACAAAGTCCCCAGAGGTGCTGAGGACTGAGTTCTTTGGAGGTACTGAGGACTTAGTCCTTGGGATTAGTAAACTACCAATCCTTTAGTGAACTGCCAGGAGTGCCAATTACCTTGTCCTCAGAGGTGCTTAGGACCCAGTCCTTGGGATTAGGAAATATCAAGTCTCAGAAGTACTAGATGAGGGAGCTGGTGTTGTGGCTCAGTGGTAGAGTGCATGCCTAGCATGTGGAGGCACTAGGTGTGATTCTCAGCACCACATATAAATAAATGAACAAAATAAAGGCCCATCAACATAGGAAAAAAATATTTTTAAAAAGAGGAATTAAATTAGTGAGTGGTAACTACCTCATCCTCAGAGGTGCTAAGAACTGAGTCCCTGGGAGTATTAATTGCTAAGTCTGTAGAGGTGCTGAGGACTTTGTCCCAGACACGAATTGCACCCTAACCCTCAGGGCTGGCCCATGCACATTTCTCTCAGGAATGCTGCCTCCACTTTTTTTTGCCTCTTGACAACCTTTTGCCCTATAAGGCCAGACTCTGGACCACCTCCCTGCCAAGTAGACGCCTGCCCCTCCGGCCCCAGCATCCGCTCACACCGGGCACTGCCCTTAAGGGCAGCACAGAGCCAGCTACCACATCAGTATTTTGGGGATGGGTGAGTGGGCACACAGACAGATGGCTTCGGTGGCTCAGAGGAGGCAGGTGGGTTCTCTCAGGGAGGGAGGTCAGAGGGTCCTGGGCGGGGCAGGTGGAGCCCTGGGCAGCAAGGGTGGCCTCCGTGCTGCTGTGTGATGGTGGGGGTGGGGCCCCCTTGGAGGACGGTGAAGCTGCAAAGTGATCAAGGGCTCGAGCCCCAAGGGCCCTGGGCACTGGCCAGAGCCACCCTGTAGCTCTCAGCGAGATGGCCCGGGGAGAGGGAGCCAACAGCCGTCCTCTGCAGCCAGAATGGCGTCATGTGTGCGTATCACGCAGCCTGCCAGGCAGGCCTGGTCCAGAGCTGGGCAGCAGCTGCCCGCCTGGCCTGTAGGCTGAACAGGGCCACAGCGGGGACAGGCGCTGAGGAAGGAGGGTAACTGGACTGCTGCATGTTAGGTTTCCACGTAGGAGCCAGTGGGTGATGTCCACGGGGTACAAAAGCCAGCTTGGGGACAGCCCTGTCCCTGCCCTGGGGCCTGGAACCTGGGGTCTTGGTCTTGTGGAGGGAGTCCAGTGGATGAGGACACAGGTCCTGGGCACCCTGATTCGTGCCCTGAGCAGTCTGCTGGACTGGAGGTGGGGCAACCTCAGGCAGGCTGGGCTCCCACTCATGAAGGCCCAGTGGCCACACTGAGAAGCCATGGGAGTCAGGCCTGCGACCAGAGGACCATGGTCCTGTAGGACAGAAGGGCAGAGGGGCAGCGTGACCCTGGAGGCCGGGGGCTGTGGCCAGGGCGAGGAGTGGTGAGCCTAGTATACAGGCAGCAGGATGTCGGGATCTGGTGCCTCAGGTGGGTGGAGGGTGCTGGACCAGAGCCAGTGGACATCTGAGCTGGCTGATGGAGGGGCTGCTGTCCAAAGCTGAGGTGGTGGCTGAGAGTAGCCAGAGCTGATGGCGCTGCACCCCGAGGGCCTCCTTATCCAGTGACCGCTTAATGCCTGTCTGGGCTGCGGGCACCCCCTCCACTGTGCAGCATCTATGGGGTCGGGGTTGCTGTGCCTCGATTCTCAGGCCAAAAAACAGCCTCTTACCCTGACCTTTGAGGTGCCCTGTGGACTCTCCCCTCTTCTCGGGCTCCTCCTGGTCTGGGGTCTCGGGGGCCCCTCCGGTCCCATTCCTGGCCCCTGCCCTGTTTGTCTCACTTGTTCTTCATCTTTGAGCCCATGCTGGGGTTGAGGGTCCTGGACACAAGGGCACAGGGTGGGGGCTCCACAGGGCCTGAGGTCAGCTCGTGAGGATTCGTTTCACTCTCATCCCACGTGGCACGGAGCCATGGTGGTGAGCAGGCCACAGTCTACCCGAGTCACCTGTCCCATTGGCTTGTGGCCACACCCACTTTCGCGGCCCAGGTGCAGGTGCCCGCCCCGCCAGGCTGTCCTTCTGGGAATTCAGGTTCCTCCCTGACCCAGGATGGGGAAAAGTCCAGTTACCACACACACCTGGGCGCGGGTGTAGTGGGCTGTTGGCAGAGGGTGGGGTGTGCCCTGGCATCTGAGTGGGGCGTTGGAGGGAAGGGGCTGCAGGGTGGTTGTGGGCCTGAGCCATGTCTGGGTCAGCCCTGACCCCTGAGGACTCAGTTCACTCTCTTGGTTGGACTGGAAGCATTTCCTGGCTTCTGAGCCTGAGGCAGAGGGAGAGAGCCAGGAAGACCCAATCCTGCCCTGGACCCACTCCTGGTGTGTGTGCAGTGTGTGGTGTTGGAGTGGGGTTACAACCAGCCAGACCAGATCAAAAGCAGAACCGTCTTACAAATGAATTTCAGAGAAGCGTGTTTTTTTCCCAGTATAAGTACATCCCAGGCAATCACTGAATATACTCACACTAAAAAGCATCTCTTGTTTCCCTGAGCTTTGAATGTGACTGAGTGGCCCCTGTGTTCCCTGGCAGTCCTTGGAGTGAGGCTTTCTGGAGGAGGTTGCAGGAATGTGGTTGGGGAAGGGGAGGGAGTGCAGCTCGGGGCCCAGAGGAACAGAGGCCTGGCAGGAGGAGACCGTGGAGGGACACCTGCAGCACAGGAGGAGACGATGGAGGGGCACCTGCAGCACGGGGAGGGGGTCTGGCAGGAGGCCAGGTGAGTCAGGCCTGGTGGGAAGCAGCTTGGCCTTAGTCCTCCCCATCCCCTTAGTCCTCAGGTGTCACTAGGAGAGAAAGGGTGTGGTGCTTGGAAGGACACCAGCCAGGGTCCCTGCCCCTGGGACAGCAATGCTGTGAGGCCCAGGCCTGCCCAGCAGCTGCCCACTAGGACGTGGGCAGGCCCCTCTCACCCATGTATGGCCTCAGGACGTACTATGTGTCTCATAAAGCTCTTGGTCAGTTAGGCTGTGTTTCCTAAGTCAGCATTTCTGCCTAGGACCAGCTCTCTTAGCCCACCAGTAAATCTGGGAAGGCTGGACCTGCTCTGACCACCTGGGTGATCTCTTCTCCCCCCTGGCCCCAGCTCGCTCCCACCACTCCATGAAGGAGCTGAGCTCCAGCCTCAGATGCCTTCCTGCTAGTTGGGAGGAAATGAGTCCCACCAGCCTAGCACCCAGGACCCACCTAGACTTGGCACAGCACCCTTCCTGCTCTCTACCTGCTGCATTGTGGTGCAGTATCTCCTGTCTAGAAGTGTCCCAGAAGCAGGGCCACATTTGTCAGTGCTTTTCACTGCTGCAGGAGGGTTGCATGCAGCAGCAGCAGGGTCCCATGCAGCAGGAGGGTCCCATGCAGCAGGAGGGACCCACGCAGCAGGAGGGTCACATGCAACGGGAGGTTCGCATGCAGCAAGAGGGTCCCATGCTGTAGGAGGGGCGCAGGCAGCAGGAAGGCCGCATGCAGTAGGAGGGTCGCATGATGCAGGAGGGTCGCATGCAGCAGGAGGATCCCATGCAGTGAAAGGTTCCCATGCTGCAGGAGGGTTGTATTTATCAGGAGGGTTGCATGCTGCAGTCAATATTCAGGCATTTTTTGGTGTGCCTGTGGTGCTGGGGAATGAGCTCAGGGCCGCACACAGGTGAGGCCTTTTATTTCCCTTCCTTCCTCCCATCCTCCCATTTCCCCCTTCCTCCCCTTCCCCCGTTCCTCCCCTTCCTCCCCTTCCTCCCTTCCTCCCTTCCTCCCATCTTCCATTTCCCCCTTCCTCCCCTTCCTCCCC
>NW_026000001.1:6820541-6838636 GCF_001458135.2 Marmota marmota marmota
TCCCTTCCTCCCTTCCTCCCTTCCTCCCTTCCTCCCTTATCCAAGATAGTTTTAGATTTGCAGTGAACATGGGCTTTCCCCACCCTCTGCCGCTTGTCCTCCTCCTGCTTCCCTTGATGATGGGTCTCGTGGAGACTCACACTGCCCAGCACATCCCACCTTGGATGACCGCTTATGCCAGCTTTGCTCTTGTCCCTTCTGAGTTGCCCAGGGTCCCTCACATCTTTGTCTCCTGAGCTCCACTCATGGGGCCCCTCTGTCCCCTTGTGACGATGACCTACCTTGTGAGCCCTGGAGTCCTGCAGGCACCCTCTTGTCTGTGGGCTTTTTGCTGTGAAATGGAGGTAGCTCTTGGGGGGACCTCATCCTCTTCCACATCTGGACAGCCTTGGCCTTCCTTGCCTGGCCAGCCATCTGCCAGTGTCCCTCTGTATGGTGGCCTTCTTGTTTCTCCCTCTTCTGCCATCACAGGCAGGAAGGACCGCTAGTGGGTGTGCTGGAGGGAGGGCCGATGCTTACCCCTTTGGCATCAGCCACCGCAGGTCCTGAGGCTCACGTGCTGATGTCAGCACCTCTGTCCTTTAGCAGTGCCTGAACCAGATCCATCCTACAGCCACCATGAGCCCCCCTGTCTGTGTCCTTGAGGGAAGATGGCCAGCTGGAGGGTTCAGGGTGCTCAAGTCAGTGTGGCCCTGGCCCCCTCCCTCCCCATGTCCACACCTGCCCCATTCTGTCCCCCAAGTTCCTGCACCAATGTTCACAGCCAGCAGCACTCAGCTGGGTCTGTAGCCAGATCCCTGAGGCCAGGGCAGCTGCCTCACCGGCCAATCTGCGTCTCCCCCGTCGCTAGGCTCCCACCTCTTCTTGGTCCTGGCTGTTGGGGCTCCTGGTGTGTGAATCCCCTGGGTGCCCTTCCTGCGGCTTCAGCAGGCGCGCTTAGGCCCCAAGGCTGCTTCTGCACCTCTCCTGGCTGGTGACCTGGTGGAGCCTCACCTCTCACCACGACCCTGCTGGCTGTGTCCTCGGCCTCATGCAGCCGGAATCACCTGGCCACTGGCCAACTTGATTCTGGCCTTGCCTCTAGTTCTGGATGTGTGGGGTCTTACCTCCAAGGTGTTGGGGCTCAGAGGCTGCAGGAAGGAGCCAGCAGGGACCCGACCTTCTCCTACCCTCATCTGTCCTTCCCTCTGTCTCTCCTCCAGGAGCAAGAGAGCCTCCGGATCCTGGTAGGGACAGAAGGGGAGAGCTTCCCCTTGGAGGAAATGGGCACATGTGAGGTGGGAACTTCTGGACTTGCCAGGCTGGGTCCCTCCTGCTCCTCATCGTCCCCGAGTCACACACCTGCCCTGTCCCTGGCCCCCTCCCTCTCTGTGTCCCATACCTGCCCTGTCCCTGGCCCCCTCCCTCTCTGTGTCCCTCACCTGCCCCGTCCTGTCCCTGGCCCCCTCTCTGCACTGCCCCAGCCCACGCCTTCTTCCCCAGGCCCCCGAGCAGTGGGACTTTGTGCTCGTGGCTGCTCAGCACACCCAGAAGAAGCAGGAGCAGAGGCAGCGGCTGCATGGGTTCCTGGAGGAGCTCAGGACGAAGGGCTTCGATGTGAAGGTGGGCTGCTGGCTGGTGGCAGGGATCTTTGGGCCAGAGAGTCCTGGGGATGGGACCAAGGCCTGTGCCCAGGTGCAGGGGACAGGTGGTGAAGGGAGGGCTCCAGGTGAAATGGAGGTCCCTTCTGACTGCTCCCCCAGGAGAGAGAGGGCCAGAAGCAGGTGTTCTTTGGGATCCGAGCCGACAACAGGATCTTTGAGCTGTACCGCACCCTCCTCATGGAGCCTGACAGTCCTACCCCTGGAGTTCAGCTGGCCAGGCCGACCTCTGTCCCAGACACCACGAGGTGAGGGCCATGCCCAGCACTAGAGCAGAGGACCCCTGTCCACCCCAGTGCCTGGTCCCGGCAGAGCAGAGAGGTCCCCAAGTCTCTGGCCGCCACGCGAGGCAGCCTGGAACCACATGGTCTCAGCACAGGCCACGGCAGGGCAGACCCCACAGTTGTGCCTCAGTTCCATGCCTGTGACAAGGGGAGGTGACAGTCCCACCTCTTGGAGCATTCTGAAAGCACATGTGACCAGCTCCCGGGGATACAGTCAGAGTGGCTATGAAGGGTGGAGAGGCCCAGAGCCCCCAAGCCGCCCCGCACGGTGAGGGCATCATCTCCCACAGACCCTCCTGTCCAGCTTGGGGGCCCTCACTGGATGTGCAGACCCAAAGGCCCAGCAGAAAGGGCCTCCTGTGTCCCCAGGAGCCTGCTATTCCAAGTTCGCTGCTCACCCTCCCTTTCCCTGATCCGTCGCTGCTTAGCCCTGACTGGGTCCTAGAGCCCAGCTGGCCTGCTCAGCTGACACCTCTGGATGAGGCTCTGGGAACTTGGTTATGAGGCCCTGGAGGGGCATCTGTGAACACAGAGATGGCCAGTCTCCCCGAGGAGTGAGGGGGATTCAGTGGAGTAGCAGCACCTTGAGGGACTGAGAGGAGGAGCTGGCCTGGGGGCATGCATTCAGGGGCCCTGTCTGTCTCGGGAAGAGTGTGCCTCTGCAGTCAAGTGCCTGGCTGTGTGGCCTTGGGCAAGGCACACAACCTCTCCGAGTTCTGTTTCTGCATAGGCAAAATGGGTCCCAGGGACGTAAAGAGGGCTTCTGCACCTAAGTCACGGGAGGATGTGCAGCGGGGAGTGCAGGGAGCAGGGGGCCCCAGCAGATCCATCCTGGGGGACTTTGGGGAAGGTGGGATGGATCCTAGCCCGTTTGTGGGTTCTTGGCTTGGTCAGCTGGAAGCCTGGGTCCCCTGAGCCTTGTGGAGCTGTCCTGACCCCGATCTTGGGTTTCAGAATCCGAATTGTAAACTTCATCTTGAGCAATATGAAGACGGCATCTGGCGGTGAGGCGGGTCAGGCAGGTGGTGAGAGGGCGCCCGGGCAGGGGGTCCTTCCTCGCTCTCCTCTGCCCTGACCGGAGGCCCCTGGTGACCCCCAGACACCTTTGAGAATTTGAAGAAGGACGGGATCTTTGAGGCCAGGTTCCCACTGCACCAGGTGAGGGGTGGGCTGGCCCAGGGCCCTGAGGGCAGGACCCCGGGGCTGGAGGTGCTCATGCCGCTTGTCTGGGGGCAGGGG
The DNA here is from genome assembly GCF_001458135.2 of Marmota marmota marmota. NCBI lineage: Eukaryota > Metazoa > Chordata > Mammalia > Rodentia > Sciuridae > Marmota > Marmota marmota. Next base: position 6,823,705 of record NW_026000001.1, read on the forward strand.
GAGGAGGATCTGAAGAACAAATGGGCCCGATGGAGAAACCTGGCACGCAGGCAGCCCATCGATGACATCAGGTAAGGCTGCCCAGGAGGCACTGGTGCCCAGCACACCCACCACACGTCCCCGCATTCTGACACTGCTTGCCTGCAGGAACTACTTCGGGGAGAAGGTGGCTCTGTACTTTGCCTGGCTGGGCTGGTACACCTACATGCTGGTGCCCGCCGCGCTGGTGGGCCTCCTCGTCTTCCTGAGTGGGTTTGCCCTGTTTGATGCCAGCCAGATCAGGTGGGCTGGGTGGGGGCCGTGGCTGGGGCCAGGGTAGGGGCAGGGGGAGCCAGTGCCAGCCCTGTCCCTGTACCCCAGCAAGGAGATCTGTGAGGCCCAGGATATCCTCCTGTGTCCCCTGGGCCACCAGAGCCGCAGCTTTCAGCCGCTCTCCAGCACCTGCACGTTTGCCAAGGTTTGTCACTGTGGGCCACCAGGGCTGCCAGGGGGCACAGAGGTGGGAGCAGACGGTGGGGCCCTGGGGAGCAGGCTCTCCCTTCCCCTGGGACACTGTGGGGGCCAGCCAAGCCCACCAGCCCTCTCCCTAGCTCACCCACCTCTTCGACAACGAGGGCACCGTGCTGTTCGCCATCTTCATGGCTCTGTGGGGTAAGTGGCTGTGGGTGCCCCAGGGACCTGGGACACCAGTCTGTGCTGTCCCTAGGTGACCATGATGCCCTCCTCACCCTGCTGCAGCCACCGTGTTCCTGGAGATCTGGAAGCGGCAACGAGCCCGTGTGGTCTTGCACTGGGACCTGTACGGGTGGGACGAGGACCAGGTGAGGCAGACCTGTGACCAGGGCCTTCTGCCTCAGCGTCCGTGTGGCCCACACCTATGTTCCGTGTCTGAGCTGTATTTATGTCTGAGACCTGTCCCCCCATCTGAGGCTTGTGACCCCAAGTCTGAACCATGACCCATATCTGAGGTGTGTCACCATGTCTGAGGCTTGTCCCAGGTCTGAGGTGTGTCCTCTGAGGTGTGTAACTGTCTGAGCTGTGTCCCACTGAGGTGTGTATCTGGGGTCCTCCTCAGGAGGAGATGATGAGTGCCTGGTGTCGCGTCCCATGAATAAACACGGTCACTCCAGGTGAACTGGGCTGCATGAAATAATCACGCAGAGACAGAGGAGTACCTTTTCTTTGGGTCTTGCGATAGATCTTCTGACCCTAGGGGTCCATGGAAGGAGAGAGAGCCAGGAGCACTGCTGAAGCCTTTCATTGGGGAGAAGCCATTCAAATGAGGCAAAGGGTCAGGTTTCCGGGGGTCGAGTCTAGCTTGGTGATGTCTGCTGTCAGCAGGTTGACTGACATCTAGGAAGGCCACACCCATCTCATGTGCTGAGTGGGATCAAAGGCAGAGCCAGAGAAGGGGACACACAAAGGGAGTTTCCATGGAACATTCTATCCCAAACAGGGCAAAGGGGTAGGATTACAAAGGAACAGGTGAGTGTCGTGATGGGCCAAGGTGCGACTCATGCAGTCAAGGGGGAGAAATAAAGAATGTCCACGCACTTCTGCCCTTTTCAATGCTTTATTCACTCAAATCACTCAATGCAATTTCACTGTATAGGTTTTTTTTTTTTTTTTTTGTAGATGGACACAACACAATGCCTTTATTTTTATGTGGTGCTGAGGATCGAACCCGGGTCCCACCCTTGCTAGGCGAGCGCTCTACCGCTGAGCCACCATCCCAGCCCACTCTATAGGTTCTTAATCAAGAGAATGACAATTCTTAGTGCTGGGCATGGCAATAGACATAATCAATTCACAGCAAACAATTCTAGGTTACTTAATTCTAAGCACTGCAAACACACTTAATCATGACAGGCTCATGACAGACATTCCCTCTGCACGCTAGGTTCAAGTGCCAGATCTAAAGTCTCAAGCCTTGGGCTCTAAGTCCACAGATGCCTGTGGAGATCAGGTCAGGGACCAAGGCAGGCTTCTCCTGGGATGGAGCTGATGGCTGGCCAAGGAGACCAGGGTCAAGATGTGGCATAGGGTTTGAGAGCCGTGAGGACCACAGAGAGGATCAGCAGACGGTGACAGTGAAGGGATGTCAGTCCAGGTCCTCACCAGGCTCTCCAGCTGTGGGCATCCGTGTCGGCCGGCTGAATGTCTGTTCCTTTGCTCTATTATTTATACTAAATTTGGGGGCTTCTGACCCCCTTTCAATCCTTATCAGCTGCAGCGGGATCTCTCAGTGACCTCATTTACCCTGGGGTTAAAGCATCTGGCCTGGTGGTCCCCACCCTGATCTTTTCGCCTTTCAGGCGAGATCAGCCTGCCAGATGCTTCACTGAGTGTTTATCAGGGAGGGGGAAGTGACTTGTTTGTGCCTGAGGCCACACTGGAGGTGTGCCTGGTGAGACTGAAGGTATTAAACCAGAGTTTTAAAAATGGAGTTGCTTTGGCTCAGGCCTCAGGCCATCCTCACAGTGAGTGTAGCTCAACCCCTGCGGGTGGCGCCTCTACCTGGAGCCATGCCTTGCTGTCCTGTGTCTGAGGCGTGTATCTGGGGTCCTCTGCAGGAGGAGATGGCGCTCCAGCTCATTAACTGCCCCCACTACCAGCTCCGGCCGCACCAGCACTCTTACCTGCGCAGCACCGTTATCCTGGTCCTGTCTGTGTTGATGGTACTCCCGGGAGCCCTGTGGGGTGGAGACCGTGGCTCCTCTGAGTGCCTGCCCACCCACCCTGGTGCCTCTGCAGATCTGCCTCATGATTGGCATGGCCCATTTGCTGGTGGTCTACCGTGTGCTGGCCGCTGCCCTCCTCGGCACACTGCCCTTCTTGGAGTACCAGGTGACCACGGCTGTGGTGGTGACAGGGGCCCTGGTGCACTACCTGATCATCGTCGTCATGACCAAGGTCGGGGACGGGCAGGGGGTGGTGGTGGTGTGAGGCCACAGGCGAGGGGGTCTCGTGGGAGGCCACAGGCAGGCCCTCAGGCACCCTCCTCCTCCAGGTCAACAAGGCTGTGGCCCTGAAGCTCTGTGAGTTTGGTGAGTGGAGGCCCTGCCGTCTTGGTTGGAGGAGGGCGTGGGCGGGAGCCGAGTGCTTGGCAGGACCCCAGGCATGCTCTTGTTGCAGAGCAGCCCCGGACCTTCTCGGAGCGGGAGAGAAAGTTCACCATCAGGTTCTTCATCCTGCAGTTCTTCGCCCACTTTTCCTCCCTCGTCTACATCGCCTTCATCCTGGGCAGGTGTGCTCCCTGCCGCTCCTCCTCGTGGAGACCCAGAGAGTGACCCACTCCCTGCCCCTACTGAGGTTCTCCACCCAGGCATCCAGGGCCCTCCGCAGGTGTAGATGGACACAACACAATGCCTTTATTTTCATGTGGTGCTGAGGATCGAACCCAGGTCCTGCCTGTGCTAGGCGAGCGCTCTACCGCTGAGCCATGATCCCAGCCCGAGACCCTGGTCTCATGGTGTCAGTGCTCTCTGATCAGAGGCCCCTGTGGTCCCAGCAGCTAACCCAGGAGAATCTCCTGCAAGGCCATCTGCCACAACAGGTTGGGTAGCACAGCCACAGGCTGTCTTTGAGCATGCCACACATGAGTCCTCAGCCTCCCTGTCGAAGAACAAGGCTCCTCTGCATTCCTTTGTGTTCCCTAGGACAGTCTCTATCCTCTTCATGTAGGTCCACAGACTTCTTTCTTTTTTTTTAGAGAGAGAGAGAGACAGAATTTTTTTTTAATATTTATTTTTTAGTTTTCGGTGGACACAACATCTTTGTTTGTATGTGGTGCTGAGGATGGAACCCGGGCTGCACGCATGCCAGGCGAGCGCGCTACCGCTGGAGCCACATCCTAGCCCTCCACAGATTTCTTGTGAATTTCATTCTGGTGTGGGTAACTGAGCTTTTCTCCAACCCCATTTTCCAGGCTTGTGCTGCGTAGAGCAAAGCCAAGGCAGCCTGACACCGTGTGTCTTCTTTCTGGGTGACTCTCAGTTGATTTGACACTTAGTCTTTCAATGGTTTATTTTGATTTTCCAGGCATATGATCATATTTCCTAAAACAGTGATTTTTTTTCTTTTCACATTTATACTATTTACACTTTGTGTTTTCTTGCCCATTTGCAAGTAGCTCCAGCATGATCTCAAGTCATCGCTCCTGTGAACTATAATGGGGATCCTTCCCAAGTTCAACATCAGCCCTGAGCCCCTTTGGTTTAAGATAGCTTGCATTTGCTGTAGTGTTGAGGAAAAGCAGATGATTTTGAACAACATGACACAGCATGCGGTTTGCACGGGGAGAAACTGAGGCCAGGTCCAGCGACCTCGCCTGGAATGCATGTCCTGGTCTGTAGAAGCTGGGCAGGCCCGCTTCTCTCCTGTCTCTCCACACCTATGGTGACCATGGCCCACCCTGTCAGAGGCAGGGTGCTGCCCCCATGCCCACCTAGGATCACTCTTCTCCCTAGGATCAATGGTCACCCTGGGAAGTCCACGCGCCTGGCTGGTCTGTGGAAGCTGGAGGAGGTCTGTCTGCCCTGAGCCCTGTCACTCTGTCCCTGTGCCCTTCCTCCCCTGTACTCGGCCCTCCCTGACCTGGTGCCTGCCCCACAGTGCCATCTCAGCGGCTGCATGATGGACCTGTTTGTGCAGATGGCTATCATCATGGGTCTGAAGCAAACACTGAGCAACTGCATGGAGTACCTGCGCCCGTGAGGACCAGCCCGCCCTGCCTCCTGGAGCACCCGTCCCTGATGCTCTAGGCCCCCAGGGCTACCCATCTACCCCACACACTCTCCCCGCTCACAGGTGGCTGGCCCACAAGTTCCGTTTGATGACAGCCTGCACCCGCAGCCATCAGCCCTGTGATCCCCAGCTCCAGGACTGGCAGCGCAACTACCTACTGAACCCTGTCACCACCTTTAGCCTGTTTGACGAGTTCATGGAGATGAGTATGTGGCGGCAGGTGGGGCGGGCAGGTGCTGCCAGCCACGCAGGTGACCCCTCTGCCCTGCAGTGATCCAGTACGGCTTCACCACCATCTTTGTGGCCGCTTTCCCCCTGGCTCCGCTGCTGGCGCTCTTCAGCAACCTCGTGGAGATCCGCCTGGATGCAGTCAAGATGGTCTGGCTGCAGCGGCGCCTGGTGCCACGCAAAGCCAAGGACATCGGTCAGGACGTGATGCCGTGGGCAGCTTCATGGGCTCTCTGTTGACCCACACCAGGCCACCTTGAAACAATCTCACAGTGGCCCCCAGCCCTTCTTAGGGTCTGCCCAGGAAGGGTTGAGCCCGGTGGGCTCAGGAAAAGGCAGGGAGGGTGCGCCTTGCAGCCCTTCCCTGGAGCCCGGCATCTGGCTGCAGGCTTGCAGCCTGCTGGGGAGTCCAGGCAGAAGAGCTGGCTTCTGAGGGCCTGGCAGGGAGAGGGGTTAGTCATCCAGCATGGCCACACTGAGATGGACAGTGTCAGCGGGGCTGGGGGACTGGAAGTGGGGAGAGGGTGGGAACCCCAGCCTTGGGCTCAGGGGTGGGGGTCCTGCCCAGGAGGGGATGGACGCAGGGCTGGAGCAGTCTGGGGGTGGCTGAGGGACTTAGGAGGAAGATGGAGAGGGACACTGGAGTTCCTCCCATCTGTCAGGTGGGGTTCAGGAAGTAGAGCAAGGCTGCACTCTTAGCTGGGGTTTCCTAGTGAACATCTTGGCCCCCATGACTGCAGTGGGGTACCCTGGGCAGAGCCGTAACAAGGCCCCGTGGCACTCAGGCCCCCAGCCTTTGGTGGGGGGGGGTGCCGAAAGAATGGGGCTTAGGAGCCAGACCCCATCACCCTCTTACTCTGGCTCAGGGACCTGGCTGCAGGTGCTGGAGACCATCGGTGTTCTGGCGGTCATTGCCAACGGGATGGTCATTGCCTTCACGTCTGAGTTCATCCCCCGAGTCGTCTACAAGTACCGCTATGGCCCGTGTCGACAGGGGAATCAGTCTGCAGAAGAGTAAGGCCTCAAACCATCTAGACACCCCTGAGATAATGGCCCTGTTACTGCTAAGCCCCAGGGGAGCCTGGGCCCTCTCTCCTGGGAATGGCTGGATGCTGTTAATGTGACCTAGGGCTTTGGTGAGGCTGAGACACGGGGGATATGTACTGCCTTTATGCAGCAGCCTACAAACCCTGGCTGGAGCCCAGAAATAACTGACTGGACCTGACAGGGGGTTGGTCTGGGCCCTAGACGTTTTCTGAGCAGGCACTCTCAGAATGACCCCCTCCCAAAGGTGGGCCTCCTGTGTCCTGCTTCCAGCATAGGAGGGCAGAGCTCAGCCACCTCCAGTTCCTTTGACCCTCAAGAGGCCCGTGTGCCTGCAGACTGGTCTCCTGGGACAGGCTCTGGAATGCTGTGTCCAGGCCCTGGCAGAGAAGGCAGCTGGTAGCATTCCTGAGGCCCCTCCACCATCCCTAGACTCCCAGGCACAGCCATGTTCTAGACCAGTGCCCCACCCCCACACACAGGGAAGTGGAAGAGGCTAGTGGTGTGCCACCACCAGATACAGGGCAGCTCCTGGGAGCAACCCTGGGGAATGAGAGGCCACCCTGGCTCCACCCTGGCCCCATGTTTCTCTCCTCTCCTCCCCAGCTGCCTCAAGGGTTACGTTAACCACAGCCTGTCCGTCTTCTACACCAAGGACTTCCAGGACCCTGTTGAGACAGAGGGCTTTGAAAATGTGACCGAGTGCAGGTTTGGAGCTCCCCACCACCCATGAATTCCCTCGGAACTCCTGACTCCTGGCTGCAGACACCTCCCTCCCCCAGGTACCGGGATTACCGCAATGCACAGGACTACAACTTCTCAGAGCAGTTCTGGTTCCTCCTGGCCATCCGCCTCGCCTTCGTCATCCTCTTTGAGGTAGGGAGACCTGGGCGAAGGCCCTCTTCCCAACCCCCAACCCTCCAGACCCTGTGCAGCCCGTGACCCCGCTGGCTCTATGTGTTCCTATCCCTGCCCCCAGCATGTGGCCTTGTGCATCAAGCTTATTGCCGCGTGGTATGTGCCTGATGTTCCCCAGTCGGTGAAGAACAAGGTTCTGGAGGAGAAGTATCGGATATTGCGGGATAAGATGGGGTAGGCAGGCGGAAGCTGGCTGGGTGGGGGCAGGTCCAGACCTGGGGAGAGCCTCTGGCCTCTGGTCCCCACCAACCCCACCCTACCTCCAGCTCCAGCTCCAAGAGCACAGATGTGTAGGCGACCTGGAGCAGGTGGAGAGGTGCTGGTGCCAGAGACCTGATCCTGCAGCTGTCACTGTCTCCACGTCCTGGCCCTGCCCGTGGCTGTGTGTGTGTGCGAGTGTGTGTGGGGCTTGTAAGAAGCTGTGTATACGTGGAGTCCTAGGAGATCTGTGATAGGTGGGTGGTCTTAGGGGTCCATGTTCACGATGTATACGTGGCTATATGAGGGTCCTGGGAGGCCCTGGAGTATGTGGGGGTCACAGGCGTTCCATGTGTGTTTGGGTCATCTCTGAACCATACACGTGTGTCTGTGGGGCCTGCTCCATCTCTGTTAGGGCTCATGCTTGGGACCACCCTGACCTGAATCCTGGGTGATCCTGGCACCCACAGAATTGGGAGGACTTCGTATGCAGTTCCAATGCATGAAAATTGGCCCAAGTTTCCTGGGCTTCCTTCTGACATCTGGGCCCCAGATCCTGCTTTGCCCCATTCTGGAGGATGGGGAGCCCCAAGTCCACTGTTTTGGCTCCCCACTGGATGGGACTGGTTCCCCTCAGCCAGTAGAACTTTCTATAATAAAATTAAACATCACAGTGTTCATTTATGAGTTGTTGATTGAAATTAAACATGACAGTGTTGATTTCAGGTTTCTGGTGGGTTATGTCTGCCCTGGGCTATATGCAATTCAGAAGCCCAGAGTGTGGAAGATCAGGTATTCAGTAGCCTCAGGTGGTCTGGCCTTCCTCTGGTTTGAAAATGTGACCGAGTGCAGGTTTGGAGCTCGGCCTAGCAGCATGAGGCACTGGGTTCCATCCTCAGCACCACATAAAAACAAAATAAAGATATTGTGTCCACCTACAACTAAAAAATAAATATTATAAAAAAAGACATCAGGGCCAATTACAGGTGGGATGAGGGTCAAGACAGGCTTCCTGGAGGAAAGGTAAGTGTGGGAGTAGTAGGGAAAGGCCACAAAGTCACCTTGGGACATCAGAATCTCCGAGGATTCCCTCGGGCTCTGAGCTTCTCTGCGGGTGGGTTGGGCCGGTTTGGCTCCTGTTTCTGTGCCTGGGTCGCGCGGCTCTGGGCTCCTGGCTGAGCCCAGGACAGTCTCCAGCGCCTGCCTCAGGGGTAAAGCAGGACACTTGGGTCCGCCCTCTCCTGGCCGCGGGGCGGGGCTGCACCTGCCGCCACCGCCAGGGCGGTCGCTGCTGAGCACCTGGGCCAGGTGAGCTGCCCCGCCCCCGCGCGAGCCCCAGGTCTGGCAGCAGGTGAGTGGCACGACTCAGACCCGCGGAGGTGAGTGGAAGTCGCCGTCCTCTTGAGTCGTTCCAGGCCTGGAGTTGGGGGCTCAGGGCGCTCCTGGCTCGGAAGAACCTCGGGCGGCGGCGGGCGCGGCCCCGCAGGAAGTGGCTGGGAGCCAGGCGGGCTTCCGCGTCGCCCGGAAGCCAGAGCGCGCCCGCGTCCCGGCCCCTCAAGGCCTTGCGGGTGGGGGGCTGCTTTTTCCCGCTCTGCCTGACGTGGTCAGTGGCTTCCTCAGGACCCTCAGTGCAAGAGAGCCGAGTGGGGCCAGGAGCCGAGGACCCCACACCCGCCGCCAGCCCGGATCCCAAACCTGGGATCTCCTCAGGCCCCGGGGCGGACGGGTAAACTGGCTGGGGCCGGGGTTCGCGGGGGTCCCTGGCGGAGTGTCCGCCACCGGCGCTCTGCGGCCCTCGGGGCGCTCCCAGACTCGCCGTCTGCACGCTCCCGCCCTCAGCGCGTCCCCGAACCACCTGCTAACTGCACCTTGGAGGGTAGCGGTACCAAGGCGGTGCACCTCTCCGGAAGGCCGAGCGCGCCACACGGAGGCGTGGTCTGGGAGAGCTGAGTGTCCTTTTACCCGAGTTCCTTCACCTGCTTTTACCCTGTACCCGCCTATACACGGGTTCCTTCCTTCAGGAAAGACGTCTGGGATCTCTGTACGACGTAGTAGCAGAGGGGCCGCGCGTGGGAGATGAGCAGGAGACGCTCCTAGACTGGCGTGCTGAGCAGCAAGCCAGACGGGGCGGGCAGGGGAGCCGTCCCTGGCCCGCGGGGCCAGGCCATCTCAGGCTGGGAGCTGCAGCCCAGGGCGCACAGCGCTCAGCCAAGAAGCAGAGCGGGCAGAGCTCCAGAGGCGCGGGCACTTTCCGCGCACTGCAGGGTGAGGGGCTAGGCTTGGATTTAGATTCCGGGGACCCGGAGCACCTCAGAAAGGCTGTAGGGGTGAGCATGAGATATGGTTGACTTGGAGGTGCGTGGTGGGGGCGTGGTGGAGGCGTGGTGGACCTTAGCAGTGGGAGGAAGGAAAGGGGCATCCATTCACAAAGGTGGCAGGTGGCTCTGAGAGATAGGGACACACAGAGATGCACACACAGAGTCTCAGAAAGTTTGACAAGGGCTTCTAGAGGTGGTGAGGCTGGCTGGGGCATAGCCTCCATGAAGAGTCGACCAGTTATCATGGCCCATCAGGCACCTGCAAATACTAAGTCAGAAGCACTGAGGAGCTGGGTGTGGTGGCGCACGCCTGTGATCCCATAGCTGTCCTGTGATCCCAGTGGCTGGGGAGTCTGAGGCAGGAAGATTGCAACTTCAAAGCCAGCCTCAGAAACTGAGAGAGGCCCTAAGCAACTTAGTGAGAACCTGTCTCAAAATGAAAAATAAAAAGGACTTGGGATGTGGCTCAGTGGTTAAGTTTCCTGGATTTTTTTTTATCCCTGGTATTAAAAAAAAAAAAAAAAAGGCACTGAGGAAATCAAGGCTGGAGGGGCACATATGTTCCCTCCAGCTCTTCCAGCCCAGAGCCTAAGATGTGCTGTCACCTGAGTCACCTGAGGGTCTTGTGTACCAGGCCACCTGGGTTTGGGTAGGCCTGGGTATAAGAAAACCTGCCGCTATAATGAGGACACTGCCCTGCTGGGCCCAGTTGGGGACTGAAAGGGAGTCCTCCAGGATGAGGCCCTCCCCCTCTGCAGGTGATGGCAGGGCCAGGTGTTGGAGGAGACCCCTTCCTGGTCCATGGCAGTGCCAACTACCTGTCACTGGCCCCAAAGCCCAGGATTGTTTGGGAGAGTCAATGGTGCAGCAGGAGACAGCAGTGGCCTCCACCTACACTCAGAGCCTGTGGCCTCCTGTTTCTGCCTCCTTACCTGGAAAACTGGGAGTGCTCCTTGACCCGGCCTGCAGCTAAGGTCCCGAAGATGCCATGACCCTCTGCTATGCCTGGGAGGTGGTCAGGGAGAGGATCAGAGAGCCCATTCTAGGCCTCATTATTGGCCCAGAGTTTCTGAAGGATCCCTCACCCAGGCACATCAGAGGTCACAGGTGCCTAGGTATGCTCACTTTTGCAGGGAGCAAGAGACATCTCCTCTGCTCCTGAATGTGGCCCTCCTGCCCCACTGTCTCTCCTGAGATTCTGGATAGGAATCTCCTTGTCAAGATCCCGAACCTCTGCTCCTGTGAGCACTCCACATCCACTCTGCATAGGGCCTCTGTGCAGTGCCTGGGGGGCTGGGACAGGCCCCAAAGGAAGGGGCTGTCTGACTCAGAGTTACAGGAAGAACGAGGCAGGCGGGGCAAGAGCCACTAATTGCCCGCCCCCGGGAAGGGGTGGGTGCCTGGGTGGGGTTTAGGGTTAGGAGAGGATGTGACTGCAAGGCCAGGAAACTACTAGGAAAGTTCTGATTAAAATACATCAACAAAAGCCAGGTCCTCACTGAGCTTGGTGATGCATCTGCAGTACTGTGGCCGCTCCCTGGGACCTGGCTGAGGTGGAGTGTGCTCCTAGAGTAAAGCAATGACCTCAGTGACCAGCTACCCCTGGGAGGAAAGAGCTGGAACCAGGTGACTGCCCTCGCTGCTGCTCTAAATGAGCCTGTGGCTTTAGGGCCTATTGTTGGAGCTGGGCCTGGCTGAGGGAGGCCCGTAGTGCTTGGGGTGCATATACGTGTGTGTGTGTGTGTGTGTTGGGGGGGTGGGCGCAGCAGGAGGTGCCATGTGTGCTGTGGGGTGCTCTTGGTCCTGAGTTCGTGGGAGCGTCACAAGCGTGTGCCCTGGAGGTGTGGGAGGTGCGTGCACCTAAGCCCTGTGCAATAGTGGGAGGGGTGTGTGGTAGGAAGCATACTGTGTAGAGGATGCATGTGTGCATGCCAGCCAAGGTGAGCTCAGTGTAGGTGTGTGGGGGCCAGAGAGGTGTGGGGGTGCTGGGGAAGAGGTGTGGGGAGGCCACCTGCTGCCTCGCTGTGTCATATCCTGGTGGTTTGGCCTTGACTTCTAGGAGGGTCTGAGGCTGCCTTTGCAGGGATTCAAGGTCTTCTGAGCTTGGGGAGGTCTAGAGGCCACTAAAGGAGATGTCCTGGGACCTGCTGGGCTGAAGGCACAATCTCTGACATCAGGGCACAACCTGACGAGTCTTCCACAGACCCTCAGTGGTCAGTTCTTTTGCTTCAAGGACTTCCCTAGGACTGACCTCCACTCCCAAGTTCTTATGGAAAGACCCCTGGTCAGACTGATAGGAATGTGCTCATGCTGTAGAGCCCTTTTTTTTTGGTACGGAGGATTGAACTCAGGGGCACTCAGTCACTGAGCCACAACCCCAGCCCTTTTTTGTATTTTATTTAGAGACAGGGTCTCACTGAGTTGCTTAGTGCCTTACTTTTGCCGAGGCTGTTTTTGGACTTGCAATCCTCCTGCCTCAGCCAGGTACATGGAGGCCTGTAAAGCCCAGGAATACCCAGTGTGGGGTGGTAGATGAGGACTGGTGGGAGACTACACTACTGAGCTGGGATTACAGGCGTGTGCCACCATGGCCGGTCTGCAGAGCCTTTTGAGTCATGAGGTGTGTGGGCTGCTGTGGACTGTGAACAGTCCAGGACTCTGTATGGGAGATCATGCTGGGAGCTAGGAGAAGGGGTGCCCAGGAGGCCCCTCCATATCTCTATGCAAGTTTGATCCTGCTGAGCCTCCACAGGTGTGATGTGTCCCCTCCCTGCCCGCTGTGTCCTGTGAAGCAGTGCCTACTCTGGCCATGCTGCTGTCTGGGAGATCCCCTGGCACCTATGAGGCTGACCCTGGTGGCAAGGCAGCTGCCTGGTACAGGGCCAGTGAGCCTGTGGCTAACGGTTAACTCATCTCATTCCTGTTTAATTTGTTCCCTGGGGATGGCAGCAGCTTCTGACCTGTCCAGGAACTCTCTCCAACTGGTCACAAGAACAGAGAGGGGTCCTGCTTAGCCATCAGTGGACCAGTCTGCTTGGTTAAGGATCCCTGTGGAGCCAGGGGTAACACCAGTGTCCAGCCTACCCTGACGAGGCCCAGGCCAGAGCCATGGCAGGTAGGTGGGTCAGAGAGGGACAGGCATTGAGTCTTGACTCCCACTTCCTGTCCTCAGGCTGGCTCCAGGCCATGCCCTTCGCTCTCTACTGGGATGCACACCCGGGGTACAAAGGCCTCTGCTCTTCCATGCCCCAGCCTTTGCCACTGAGCCCAGGACAGGTAGTGAGGTTGAGCCTGAAGTCCTCACTGTCCCAAGGCCACAGACCAGGTGCATGGGGGCTAAGAGATGGAATTCCACTGGGAAATGCATGGATATCCAGTGTGGGGTGGTAGATGAGGACTGGTGGGAGACTACACTACTGAGCTGATGGAGTCTACTCCTCTGACCTCCTGCCAGGGCTCATTACCCTGATTCAAAGACCAGAGGGTCAAGGCCTTTAGGGAGGCAGGCGGGTTCCCAGCCCTTTCCACTGGTGTCCACATTTCCTGCCTCCTCCAGCAGGGGCAGGCCAGGTGAGGGGTGCAGTGACCCTCTTCTAGGATGGGAAATGGGGCTGGACTCATGTCCTGTATGGACAAGCAGCCAGATGGATCCTGTGTCACTTCCCTCCCTTCTAATGTCCCCTCCAAGCACAGGGTGGTCACATCTAGGACAGGCAGAACACAGACTGGCCACTGTTGGGGGAAGAGTGTCAAATGCTAGGTCCTGTCCCCATGGGATTCATGGATGATTGTAGCAGGAACACAGAGCACACCCCTCATCTGCTGCCTTGTCTTCCTAGACCACAGACCACCTGTGGATGAACTGACCCACTGTGTCCTCTCTCTACAGGAGTCTGTGACAGGGCCCCTGACTTCCTCTCCCCCTCTGAAGACCAGCTCCTGGGGCCTTCCCTGGGTAGTACAGTCACACTGAACTGCACAGCTTGGGTGGTCCCTGGGCCTTCTTGCCCACAGCCTTCAGTCCAGTGGCTAAAAGATGGGCTTCCACTGGGCAATGGAAGTGACTACGTCCTCCATGAGGATTTCTGGTAAGAGATTGGGGTGTCCAGGGTCAAAGCAACCACACCCTTGTCTGTAACCACCTGGATATGGGCTGAATACTGACTGGCCAGTCTGACATGGGCAGAGTGCCCCTGTGGATACAGATGAAGGTCAGTGACCACAGGGACAGATCTTGGCATTTTCATGACCCTGTAGACATTCATCTTATAGACTGCCCAGGGCTGTGTGTGCCATCAGAATCCTAGGACTTGAGTGAGGTATTGACCCTCCAGTCAAATCTGAGCTCAGAGGAGCCCCCTGGATCCAGACTCAGTTTTAAGGTAACTGTCTTAGAACAGACACTTCTAGGTTCTGGCCATTTCTCTTAGCTTATGGCTCAAGAACTACCCAGGAAGCCCAAATCTGCAGCTTCCTGGATGAGTCCCAGACAGAAGGATCCCTGGGACATCCAGTGATGCTTTCAGGCCCCAAGAGTTTAGCTTGGTTTTCCCAGGGTCAAGGCGAACTTCTCAGAGATGCTCGTATCCAGTATTCTGGGGGTCAACTTGACCAGCGATGAGGACTATGGGGCCTACACCTGCTCTGTCCAGAATGTCAGCTCCTCTTCCTTCATTCTCCAGAGAGTTGGTGAGGAGGGCATATGGGGACATAAGATAGGGGGTACCTAGGGACCTTGAGTCTGGAGGGGCAGCCATTCAGGTCCACACTGTCTACAGGCCCCGCAGGCCACGTAGCTGCGGTACTGGCCTCCCTCCTAGTCCTGCTGGCTCTGCTGTTGGCTGTGCTGCTCTACGTTAAGTGTCGCCTCAATGTGCTACTTTGGTACCAAGACACTTACGGGGAGGTGGAGGTGAACGGTGAGTTCAGGGAGGTGGAGGTGAACGGTGCCCATGGGCGGTGGATGTGCTGGGTTCCGCTGGGACAAGAAAGGAAGCAGTGTCCCCCTCAGTCCTGAAGAGGCAGGGCCAGGCTCAGCCCTGGGTAGAGGGAGTTCTTCCTTGCAGGTAGGGGCAGGAAGGCACCCCTGAGGGTTTGGGGTGCGCAAGCCGGAAGGGGTGTGTGACTCCGTGTGGCCCGGGAGAGCAGACACAGCGCTTGGGTGGAAAGCAGGGGAAAAAGTCCAGGACCTGGTGTATAAGTTGGGAGAGGTGCCTGGCCTGGGGACTCTGAGGCATGGGGAGAGGGCGACACAAGGTCTTGGAAGTGGCTGCGGCTGACTGGCCCCTGTCCACAGACGGGAAGCTCTACGACGCCTACGTCTCCTACAGCGACTGTCCCGAGGACCGCAAGTTTGTGAACTTCATCCTGAAGCCACAGCTGGAGCGTCGTCGCGGCTACAAGCTCTTCCTGGATGACCGCGACCTCCTGCCTCACGCGGGTAGCGCCCCGCCCTCTCCGCCGGCCCCGCCCCCCACAGA
>NW_026000001.1:6840298-6848518 GCF_001458135.2 Marmota marmota marmota
GCCGCGCCACGCCTGACGGTCCCACTCCCGCAGGGAGGGCCTGTGCAGACTGCTGGAGCTCACGCGCAGACCCATCTTCGTCACCTTCGAGGGCCAGAGGCGCGACCCCACGCACCCCGCGCTGCACCTGCTGCGCCAGCACCGCCACCTGGTGACCCTGCTGCTCTGGAGGCCTGGCTCTGTGGTGCGCGCTGGTGGGCAGGAGGTGTGGGAAGCGCAGGGTGGGGTTTTGATAGTACACTGCCAGACCTGGGGACCTCTGGGTCAGCACTGGCATTGTTCTTTGGGACCAGGGTGGCCAGGGCTTCGGATTTGCATGCACATATTCACGCTGACACCCCCCCCACACACACACTCTTGGCCCCCAGACACCTTCCTCCGACTTTTGGAAAGAGCTACAGCTTGCGCTGCCGCGGAAGGTGCAGTACAGGCCAGTGGAGGGAGACCCTCAGACGCGGCTACAGGAGGACAAGGACCCCATGCTGATCGTGCGAGGCCCTGTGGAGGGCGGGGCCCTGGAGCCTGAGCTGGACCCTGACCCTGAGGGAGACCTGGGTATGCCCATCCGTCCCCATCCCTGACCTGAGGCACCCAGCCTGGGGTGAAGGGGTGGAGGACTTCCCCCCATGGAAAGCCCCTGCAGCCCATGAGGTTTGATTCCCCCACCCCAGCCCCAGAAGTTTCTCACTGCCTCTCCCAGAAGTTGCTGTGGCCCAAGGCCTCCCTGGGCCTCTGGTGCCACCATGGCTGGGGGTAAGCAGGTGTGAACCCCAGGCAGTGGGGCAGGCTGTAGACAGCCCAGCCTCATGCCTTGTGGTCCCTGGCAGGTGTACAAGGACCTGTCTTTGGGGAGCCACCAGCTCCACTGCGTACAGGTGGTGTCTCACTGGGAGAGGGCCACGGCAATGAGGTGGATGTCTCGGACCTCGGCTCCCGAAACTATAGTGCTCGCACAGACTTCTACTGCCTGGTGTCTGAGGACGATGTGTAGCCCTGGCCCCAGCCTGGAGCACAGGACCACAGGGGACAGCTGTGAGGGCGGGCGCTGGCAGGTTTCTGCTAGGCAGGACCACAACCCCAGCCTGTAGCCCTGGGCCTCTCAGGGAAGGAATGCCAGAAAATAAAGTCCTTTGGCTTTTGCCTAGGCCTTGTTGGCCTCCTCTGGCTGGTGTCTTCTTCAAGCCCTCCACCCTACCTCTGGTCCTCCCCAGAACCCTGTCTCCAGCCTGGCCATCCATTCTCTCCCTCTTTCCCATCCTGAGCTAGCTCAGTAGCCCCAAGCTCCCTGCCTGATCCCTGGCTGGAGGTGTGCCTGTCCCAACCCTCCTGATCTGAACAGATTCTGGAGGGGACATTCCCCTTAGAGTTCTCAAGTTCTGGGCTTTGAAAGGACCAAGAGGGCTCTGGGTCAGATGGGTGGGAGTCCTAGGCCTCCCAGAGGCCAAGCCTTGAGAGGCCAGTATGAGAACACCTGGTTGGGGTACCTCCAGGCCTGTGAGCAGGGCTGAGCCCCCTGGAACCAGCCTGGGTTGGGTGGAGGGTGTGGGATATTTGCCAAATGAGTACCACCCCCCACCCCCATCCCTCCTTTGCTCCTGCTGCGTTTGTACCTCAGGTGGCACAGAGGCCATCTCTGCTGTTCACTCCTCTGTTGCTTCTGACCTTGGAAAATATATGGGTGAACCCAGGGGTGAGAGTCCTCAGAGGCAGGTGAGTGTGCTTGGGGACACTACAAGTCCTGGGATTGGAGGCCACCTATGGAAGCTCATGGGGCGCTGGCTGTGTTCATGGCCACCTTTATTCCCAGTGCTGCCATCCTGAGGCACTGCCAGGCCATGGCCAGCCCCATTTATGACCAGGTCACCACCCATATACCAGACCAACCTCAACCCCTGCCCGATCCCCTGCCCGCAGAAGCCAAATCCCCAGCTGCAAGCCCTGTCCCTCGGGGTGGCCCAGGCCCCTTGAAGGTGCATGTGGGGTTCTGTGGAGAGATGCCAGCAGCCTCCTCCTCCAGGCCAATGGCAAGCAGCTGTAGCTGAGCCTGTTCCTCGGAAGCTGGGCTCACACCTTCTCCAGGAGGTCCTCGTCTATGGACCCAGGAAGTCCTCCTTCCGATAGCCCTTCTGCAGTGGAAAGGGGTCTTGGGTCAGGGCCCACATGTGTTTGCCCTGCTGTCGCCAAGACCCCTGTCTTCCCCACAGTGTGCTAGGTGTGACCTGGAGCCCTAATCTCTAGGCCCAGATCTCCTACTCCACATGGGTTCTGTGTCCCCCCCCCCCAACATTCCATACCTTGCACTTGGGCTGTGCCCCATGACCCTGCCTGCCTCACTTTGTAGAACGTACCGCCCGGAAGTCACGGTGGAGCTTGCTGTACTGCCATAAGTTGGCCAAGAGGCTGGAGGCTGCTCTGGAGGACTTCTCACTGTCAGGGCTAGGGTAGTCAGAGGGTCAGGTTCAGGAGGCAGGGTGACTGGGTGCCCTGGCCAGGCTGCTGCAGATTGGGCTTGGCCTTACCTGTCTCGCTTCTTCTTGATGAAGACCAGCTTTCGGAGCCCGTCAAAGTAGAGTAGGTCTCGGGCAGCTATGGGACTGGCCACCACCAGATTATTGAGCACAGCTATGATGTTGACCAGCACCTCAGCCGGGGGGCACTTCTCGCCCACACTGCCAGGGAGCTTCTCAATCAGATGGCTTACCACCTTGGTGGCTGCGGGAGTCAGGAGACTGTTAGTGTCCCGTCCCAGCTGCCCACATCCTGGCTGCCTGCCCGCCTGGGGCAGTGAGAAGCCAACAGAGGTGCTCCACTGCAGGCTGGGCAGGGTGTGGCAGAACCCAGCTGGGGTGGCCCCACTCACACATCTCGTCCTTGTTCCTGGCATTCCGAGACAGGTTTCGAATGAGGCCGGTCAGTGAGCGCAACTGGTGAGGGTCTGCAGTCCGCACTCGGTCTAGCAGTGGGTTCAGGATGCGCTCCTGCTCCAGGGCCAGGCGGCTCAGCACACCTGCCCACTGCAGGGAAGGACGGGGAAGGACCGTGAGGGTGGAACCAGCCGGCCCTGTCTGGGCAAAGATGGCTGCTTCTCTACCTCCTACCGCCCCCCTCTGCCTTTGCCCCGACCACAGCCTGACCAGGCAGCCCCTCTGCTCAGACCTCCCAGAGCCCGGTCCCTGGGACAACTGTGAGCCTGGCCATGGGTCCTTCTCAGTGTCCCTCCCCCAACAGGGTGGACTCCTGGGGAGTAGCTCCTGTCCTGTGTCCAGTACACCACAGGGAAGACAGGGGTCTTGGGGACAGCAGGCCCACTGACCCTGCGGTCACCGGCGGTGATGTTCTGCAGAGCCCCTGCGGCTGCCTCAGTCGTGTGCCGGTTCAGCTCACAGCGCTGCAGCAGCCGGTTGTAGAGGCCCACAATCTGGGGGCTCCACAGCCACTCGAGGCCCTTGGGGTCCTTGGACACCTCTGCGAATGTGAGTGCGTCGGCCGCCAGAGGCAGCTGGGTGAGAGGTGTGGTCAGCCAGGGCTGGAGCATCAGGCTGGACTCCCTGCCCCTGGCCACCCAGGACCGTGCCCACCTCACGCAGCCGCCGGCTCTGTGGTGTGAAGCAGCCCACCACCTCTCCCGGTGGTGCCCCAGTCAGGTCTCTGCGGCCCCGGCCCTCCAGCCGCTGCAGGGCTGAGGGAGGCATCTCATCGTACAGGCGGTAGGACAAGTTCCTCAACACGCACACGGCATTCTCCACACTCTGCAGAGGGCAGAAGTGGGTCAGAGTGGGCTGGAGCCTTGGCCCCCAGGGCCCAGCCGGCCCTCACCTTGTCCTCGCACTTTCCTACGTCCAGGGCATGGTTGATGTAGGTGACCAGTGCGTCCACTAGCCCGTGGCACTCCCGCATCTTCTGGCGAGTGGCCTGGGAGGCTGAGCTGAGGTTCCTGGGGACAGAGGCAGATCAGAGCCCCCCAGAGACCTTGACAGAACCCATCCCCCGAGGGTCCCAACCCCAAGCCACTGCCCTAGGTATGAGATCCTGAGGCACTAGTACCTTCTCCATCCAAAGTGGGCTGGCCCTTGGGTACTTCCTATTCCTAGTCCCCAGGGACACTGCTGGCCCTGTCCCTCATGCCCGTCCCCCAGCCTCTCCTTGCAGTTTGGGAAGAAGAGAAATGTGGATCAAGGAACCTGACTTAATGAAACCTGAGCCTGCAGCCAGGGCTGTGACACCCACACCTAGTGACCACACCTGGCCTGAGTCTTACCCAACTTTCCACTTCTCCCAGCCCCTTGGCCAGCTCCACCTTGTCATTCAGGCCTCAGACGACAAGCTGCTGTAGACATTCTCCACCCCTCAGCACCTGGCTCTGCCATGGCCTCTCCCACCCCCCACCTGACACACCTAAGGAAGCCCGTGGCATTGTAGAAGATCTCGGCCTCAGAGGCATTCTGCTGGATGAGGGGGGGCCCCCCTGCCCCTGACAAGGGGCTCAGCACCAGGTCTGTGAGTTGTTCCAGCGTGTCCCGGGCCAGGCGGTCCTTCAGGTGGTCGCTGGACGACAGGTTCCACAGGATGCCTGGGTAGGTGCCAGAGGCTGTGGTCAGGATGGGTTGCCTGCTTCCCCTCCGGCTCTTCTGAGGACAGGCAGAGGACACTCCCCACTCCTCTTGGATGTTTTGTGTCTTAACCAAGAATCCCACTGGGGACACCCTCATATGACCATCAGAGTGACGGGGCTGGGGATGGAGGTGGCTGGGGTGCAGCTCAGTGGCTGGCTTGTCTATCATGGGGGAGGCCCTGGGTTCAATCCCCAACATGGCAATAACACAAGGCAAGAGATGGGAATGGAGGGGCAAGACCAGAGACAGTGGAGATGGGGAAGGGAAGGAGAGGGACGTCGTGGGCAGGAGGCGGGGAGGGGGACAGAGTGGAGGAGGGGACAGTTGCTAGGGGTACAACATGGAGGAGGGGACAGTGTCAGCAGGGGAGGGGGACATGCTGGGGAGAGGACAGTGTGGGAGGGCAAGTGGGACAGGGGACACCTGTGACATTCTTGCGGAGCTCATCATCCTGCTCTCTCAGTGTGCGCAGCAGCTCGAAGATGCCATTCTCCTCCACCAGGGCCAGCTTGTTGTCGGCATTGTCATAGATGAGGTTGCGCATGGCACCTGTGGCGTGGCGCTGCACCTCTTGGTTGGCGTGGTTGAAGAGCTTCACCAGCCTAGGCACAGCCTGGAGGCTACGGGCCTGCGGCACACGTGTGCAGATGTGTGTGGGTGTGTGCAGGCTGTGCAGGTACATGCAGACATCCATGTGTGCAAATGAGTGCAGGTATATGCAGGTGACACAGATGTATGCAGGAGACTCAGATATCTCAGGTGAAGGTATATGCAGGTGTATGCAGATGTGTAAATGACACGGGCATATTCAGGCGACAGGTATGTGCAGATGATGCAGGTATGTGCAGGTGTATGCAGGCAACACAGGTATGTGCAGGTAATGCAGATGTGTGCTGATATACAGAAATGACACCTCCCTGCCCCTCTTGCTGAGAAGGTTTCTAAACAGGTTGGGGGTCTGCTCAGTCAGCTTGGAGATTAATGAGGGGTGGTCAAAGACCAGAGGTCAGGGAGAGGTGGGAGATGAGGAAGGTGGTCACCAGGGGAACCCAGGACAAGCAGTGCAATCACCAAGAGGCAGGAGAGCGTGGTCAGTGGGACAGTCACCTGCTTCTTGGCTGCAGCATCACTGTAGCACCTGTGCTGGATGTAGGCTGCTCCCAGCACCTGCAGGTTGGGGTCTGAGGCCATGAGGTACTTGACCGCTGAGGGCAGGTCAATGTCGTCAAAGCTGCAGAGCCAGGGACAGGATCGAGTTGACCTTGGGTTTGTGCCAGGCTGTGTGGCAAAGTCCCCTCCCTGCCCAGACCCCACCGGCTCACCCGCTGCTGAGCCTCTGCAGTGTGCGATGGCCAACATAGCTGTCCAGCCCACGCAAGTCAGGCAGGTGGCCCGAGTCCGCCAGGCTGAGGCTGAGGCTGCGCACGGATGGCGCTCGGGCCACAGGCTCCAGGCCAGCCCCCGGCACTGCCCCAGTGCCCCCGCGACTTCGGTGGCTGCTCTGGAATCTCTGCAGAGTCCGCATGGCTGGGGCACGGATGGTTCGACTGGGGGGCCCCTCACTGGCCTCTGGCCAGTCCAGCCCTCCTGCCCGGCTTGAGCTGGAGCTGGCCTGGCGCTCGTAAGCAAAGGCCCTGTAGGAGGAGGTGGCCGCAGGCTCCAGCTGCTCAGAAATCACACTATAGCGGTCATCCAGGCCCCCAGACCCCAGCCTCAGTGAGCGCAGGGACAGCGTGTCATAGTCAGCTCGGCTGCCCACTCCACCCCGCTCATGGAAGGACACGGGACGGGCGGGCATGGGTGGGGTGGACTGGGGGTACCCCACCCCAAAAGTACTGCCCCCATTGTGGGCAGAGCTCAGCCTCCGACTGCAGCTCAGGTCCACGGCGGAGCGGGAGGACCAGGAGGCCGGGCTATAGGCTGGCGTGGCGATGGGCCGGAAGGTCTGTGGGCGGGAGGAGGTGGTGAGGGGTGCCTGGGTCACCTGGCGCCCATCCCCTCTCACCCCAGAGCCTCCCCCTCGGGGTAGACGGCAGCGCACAGACTGCCCAGCTTGGGCAGGGCCTCACTCACCGAGGGTTTGTCCCCACTGAGGCCCTGGGAGCGGGAGCTGAAGCCAGCCTGCAGTGTGTGGTACTGACCCCTGGAAGTGCCTGTGAGGAGAACAGTGGTACCCTGACCTCGTCAGGCTGCAGAGTGCTGGCTCTCTCCTCCCATCTGCCAGACATCTCTGTCTGTGACACCGGAAGGGTCCTTGGCCCAGGGCAGGGGGCCAGTGGGCTCTGGGGCCAGAGCCTTGGCCCCTCGTCTCCTCCAGTTCCTCTCCCACAGTGCCCTGTGATGTCTCCTGTCTGAGGGAGGACAGGCCACTCACCCCATGACCCTCCTGGCTGCCTGGGGAGTGTGCCAGGATCGTTTGCATCTGCTGCCTGATCCCCACTAGGGCAGAGTGCCCAGCCCCCTCCTCCAGGAAGCCAGCCTAGCCTTCCCTGGCCCATGCTGACCTCTTTGACCTCTTCCTATTCCCAGACCCCGTCTGCGCTACGTTCACACGGGAGTCATGGTGCTCTAGCCGAGGGCGCAGTCTTCCTGGGCCAGTCTGCCCTGATGGGCAGTGCCTCTCCCACCTGGAAGGGCCTGAGGCAGGGGCCACACCCACCGCATTCAGCCACACAGAAGCTAAGGGCAGCAGTGAGTGGACAGAAAGGTGAGTGGGTGGGGACAGAGGGCTGGTTGGCCCCTTAGAAGGATAGGTGGACACTGGGTGCTGTGGCACACGCCTGTAATCCCAGCGGCTTGGGCGGCTGAGGCAGGAGGATGACGAGTTCAACGCCAGCCTCTGCAACTTAGCGAGGCCCCAAGTAACTCAGTGAGACCCTGTCTCAAAATATAAAAAAGAGCTGGGGGCTGGGGTGGTGACTCAGCGGTAAAATGCTCGCTAGCATGTGCGAGGCCCTGGGTTCGATCCTCAGCCCCACATAAAAATAAATGAATAAAATCAAGGTATCGTGTCCAAATACAATTTAAAAAAATTTGCTGGGGATGTGGCTCGGTGTAAGTGGCCCTGGGTTAAATTCCCAGAACCAAAAAAAAAAAAAAAGAAAGAAAGAAAAAAGGTAGGTGGATGGAAGGGGGAAGGAGGGCAGTGAGGGGGTCTTGCTGTGGATGTGGAGGGGCAGCCAGATGAGCAGGTGTGGTGCAGGAGGGGAGCTGGAAACAGACCACCCCACAGGCAGGGTGATGCCGTGGGAGCCTGGGAGCACCAGAGGGTGCGGGCAGGGGCTTGCCTCTGCCAGGGCCCGGGCTAATGGCAAGGGGCTCTCTGGGCAGAGCAACTGGCCAAGGGGGCAGGACGGGGTACAGGAGGGCCTTGCCTCCCAGCTGTGCCCCAGAGCCAGATGGTGTGGGGGACCTCCCCACTCGCCCACTCCCCAGACCCACCCTGGTTAATGGGGCTTCTGAGCAGGACTATTAACCCTTTGAGGCTAGGGAGGCCTAGCCTGGTGGGGGCACACCCCCAGCCTGGGGACTTTACGCCCACCCCCAAATTATAATCCTCCTCTCCCTAATTGGCAGGATAGCTAGGGTGGTAATTAACCCCTCCCTG
>NW_026000001.1:6849536-6855059 GCF_001458135.2 Marmota marmota marmota
GTGTATAAGAGACAGGGGGCGGGGACACCTGGGCCAGGTGGGAGGGAGGGGCCGCGCCTGCTTAAGGTGGAATTTGGGCGGAAGAGCAGGCCCTGTGTGTACCCAAGCGCTGGCCTGGCCTCCCGCCTCCTTTTCTCCCATCCCAAGACAGGGCCACGGGTTTGGGCCCTATTTGCTCTCAGCCTGCAAAGGCCAGAGCTGGCCTCTGTGTTGAGTGTCGTCCTGAGTGTTGGACAGCCAGCTGGGGAGCTCATGCCTGCTGTCCCCGGCCTGAGGCGCGTCCTGGGCTGGGGGCTCTGGAGCTCCATGACCAAGCAGGCTTCAAGACAGCCCACACAAGGCTGGGGAGGCCCCGGGCAGGGTGGGAAGTAGATGCTGTTAGGGCCAGGTCAGTGCTGAGGGCATGGGTGGAAGACAGAGGGCTGGAACTTCAGGGTTGAGGTGGCCCTGTGGGGACCCTTGGATCCCAGGGAGATCTCAGGGGGCGGGGGGGGGGTGTCTGCGGATGGACAGGCCCTCCCCCAGGTCTGTAGCCTCGGGAACTGTGCCCACCGACCCAACTGTGCCCACCGACCCAACGGAGTCCTCAGAAGGCTGCTGGGCCTGTCTGGCACCTCTCCTGGCTCCTGCCCCCCAGGCCTGGGGTGGGAGGCCCGTTCCCAACACATGAGTCAGGGTGCAGCAGGGCTGGCGCCGGCAGGCGGAGCTGCCCCAGGGGGGTGACTCAGAGGGGCCTGGGCTCAAGTCAGTGCCTGCCGGGCTGGGGGGCAGGAGCTGGGGGCAGGGACTTGGATGGAGAGGGTAGATGGCTGGGCAGGGGGATAGCAGAGTTGGTCCCCAGAAGGGCTCCCCGGAGCACCCAGCCAGCTGGGCCAGCAGGCTCTGGTGTTCTTGGGCAGATGGCCTCTAGGACAGGCCCATGATGGGGGTGAGGGTAGGCCCAGCAGGGCTGGAGCGTGGGAGTGGGCCTCCTCAGGTGTCCCTGGGCTGCTGTCCCGATGGCCTCTGCCTCCCTAAGACCTGATTCTGGGCTCTGTCTGAGCTGTCTCCCCCATGGGGACCCGAGACCTGGTCTCTAAAAGCCATTTGCCTTCCTGGGGGCAGCAGCCTGTGGTGAGGAGACAGAGTCCTGGGCAGCACCAGGGGTGAGCTCTGTGCTGGGAAGGCTGGAGGGTGTGGGGGCTAGTGGGAGGAACAGACCCCAGGAAGTGAGGCGCCCCCAGGGAGGGGTCTGGTTGGAGCAGCAGGGTGGGGTGGGGAACCTACCCTGCCTGAGGTCCAGGTCCCGCTGGCCCTGGGACTCACCCCCGGGGACGCTGCTGCCCGCTGAGGCGTCCTGGGCTCCATCCTGGCCCCGCTGCTGTGGGCAGCCTCTGTTGGAGATGGCCCTGTGGGGGCACTGGAGGGAGGGGTGAACAGCGCACACCCAGCTCATCAGACCGGTTGCTTCCCTGGGAGACGCGTTTCGTGTGGAAAAATCCCGGGAGACAAGTTTGTGCGGCGCTGAGCAGCCTGGAGGCACAGGCCTGGCTCCATCTGGGGCCCGCCCTTCACTCAGGCCCACTGTGGATGGTCCAAGGGTCGAGGGGCACAGGGTGGAAGGCCGGAGCACACCTGGTACAAGGGGCTTTGGTGAGGTTGGCGCCTCGGCCAGGAAGAGGCAAGCAGACAAGGAGGTGCAGCCTGGACAGGGCCTGGACAGGAGGCCAGGGCAGCCTGCAGGTCCCCAGGCCAGGACTGCTGGCTTCCCCGACCCTGGCGGAGCCTGAACTCTGGTCACTGCCTCTAATGGCTGCAAGGCTGGAGGGACAGGCCGTGCCTGCTGAGCCCCTTGCCCTCCGGGAGTGTCCCTCTCTCCCTGGAGCCACGGTGTGGCAGGTGCAGTGTAGGAAGGCCAGGCTCCCGCAGCAGGAGGGAGCTGATGAGTAGCCCGCCCTCTCCAGGAGCTCCATGCAGCCAGGCTGAGGACCTGAGGTCAGGGCTCTCCCTGGTGCCAGTGGTGGTTGCCCTGGTCCCCAGGTGGCGGCACCTTGCAGAGAGCAGGGTAAGAGTGGGAGGACTCTCGGTGCCGGGTTTGGTGGGGGGGCTGTCACGGCAGGCAGCAGGGTGGAGCTGCAGGTGTGTGCTGTGGAGTCTGGAGGGATGGAGGGCAAGCCGGCATGGGTCCGGAGCCGGGGTGGAGGGGTCGTGGGAAAGGGGTGACCCTGCTAGGGAGCAGAAGTCAGGAGTGTGCTGGCTGACAGAGAGGTGAAGGAGGCCGCTGCGGCCACCCACCTGCAGGGGTGGGGTGAAAGTGTGTCAGCGCAGCCCTGGTGTCCAGCTGATGCCAGGGATGAGATGGGGCAAAGCTGCTGGGCTCCAGGCGCTGGAGGTGCTTCTGGTCCACAAACCCACGGGTGGCGGTGCTCACACTTGCAAACCTAGCGACATCCCAGGGTCTGGGCTCTGCAGAGTCCAAACTAGCTGCCTCCTCCAAAGAACCTAGCAGGACTTGCTCCCTGGGCAGCATGGCCCCCGGCCCTGGACCCTGGGACTGCTAGTGTGCCAGTTGACCTCTGCTGGTGTCCAGGCCAAATGGGCGTGGAGGCAGCTGAGGAGACCGGGTCCAGTCTGCTCCAGGGTGGCACCTTCTTGGGCACGGGCTG
This sequence comes from Marmota marmota marmota, assembly GCF_001458135.2. Lineage (NCBI taxonomy): Eukaryota > Metazoa > Chordata > Mammalia > Rodentia > Sciuridae > Marmota > Marmota marmota. The sequence goes on from NW_026000001.1 coordinate 6,852,182, forward strand.
ACCCACATCCACTGGTCCCATCACCCCAGTGTTTGTTGGTTCAGGAGTTTCCTGAGCCCTCTGAGCTCTTCTCTGCTCCAGGCATACCCCTGGCTGCACTTCTGTCCGTGGGTGGGGTGGGCAGAGACAGGAACTGGCACAGCCGCCCACAGAACTGCTGCCTGTCAGGCCACAGGGGACCCAAAAGGAGCAGAACAGCTGAGCCGGGGAGGAGTCTGTGGGGAGCAGGTAGCCTCAGGAGCCCTGGGAACCTTCAGATGCTCTTCTGAGGGGGTCCCAGTCTCTGTGAGGAGCAGGAATGTCAGGGCAACGGAGGGAGGGCTGTGGCTGGAGGGGCCCCAGGGCTGGGCTGGGGCTGGAAAGAAGCTCCACCCAGCAGCAGGGCTGTCACCGGGGAGAAACCGAAGGGCTGGGCGGTGGGTGCTGCCTCCAGCTCTCACACTCGAGCACCTCAGCTGAGGTCTGCCCGGCTGGCCAGCTTCCAGGTGCTGCAGAGCCGGCCAGGTGTCTAGAGGAGTTTCTGGTGCTGAGGGCAGCAGAGCGGCAGCGGTCTGGGGACGGGAGCTGACTGGTGGAACCGGGGGTCTTGGCAGAGCCCCCGCTGCTCCCTCGCCAGGTCCGGGCCACTCCCTGGCGTCCTTGCTGCCATGGCTGCGTGCCTTCTCTCGGCAGCCAGCTGACGTCTGGCTGGAGGACAGCGCTCCTGCTCCTGTGAGTCCTTTCCTCCGCTGGGCGTCCTTTGCCCTTCTGTTCTCCATCCCTTGGTTGGCTCCCAGCAGTGCTCCACCCCACCTGGCGGAGTCCCCTGCCCCTACTGGGTCGCAGGTCTCCCACCATCCTGAGGCCACAGGGTCTTGGCTTGGAGCCCAGAAGCTTCATCTACGTATGCACGGGCTCACTTTTTGGCATGCTGTTTTTATTTTTATTTTTGGGAGCAAACCCAGGGCCTCGCACATGCCAGGCAAGAGCTCCACACTGAGCCACACGTCTAGCCCTTTTTTTATTTTGAGACAGGGTCTCTCAAAGTTGCTCAAACTTGCAGTTCCCCTGCCTCAGCCTCTCACACAGCTGGGAACTTAGGTGTGTCAACAGGCCTGGTGGCACTGGGTTCTGAAGACTGTGGTCCCTCCCTACTGACCTCGGAAGTCTTCTTCTGCTGTGTCACAGATGTTTTCTCCTCTGTTGTCTTGGTGCCTGTTGGTGGCTTGCTGTCCATCTTCCCCTTTCTCTTTTATCAGCTTTAAAAAAAAAAAAATCTTTATTTTGTTTTTATGTGGAGCTGAGGATCCAACCCAGTGCCTCATGCATGCGAGGCGAGCGCTCCACCTCTGAGCCCCAGCCCCAGGCCTTTCATCTGCTGTACGTCATTTCCTTCTGTGTGCTTTCTCCTGTACCCTCACCAGGTTCCCAACAACAGCTATTCTTAGAAATTGCTAGAGTGGATTTTATGTCTGTGCAAGTTTTGTTTTCCTCTCCTTCCCGAGTGTAGTAGGTAACTTTCATGTCTATTGTCTTCATCCTTCATTTCCAGTCCCCTCCAGCTGGCGGTGCCCCCCTGCGCCCTCCTGCTGGGCTCCAGCGCTGGGCTCCAGCTTTTCCTGCCCACCCAGTTAGAGATGGACCTCCGGCAAGTCCCCTGCTCCAGTGTTCATGTCCCCTCTGCCTGTTTCTCTGCAGCACTTGCCACCAGCGCAGACAGTGTGTCTGATGTGCCTCCCGACCTGTGCTGGGCTGACTGTCCTTTAGAGACAGGGCCTGACACAAGGGGACGCTCAATGATCCAATGAATTAACAATCTGTGGTGTTTTGCCTCAAGATTTTCTCTGCCGCCAACGGTTCCTCAGTGTGCCCCACCTCTCTCTCCGCATCCCACCGTGCTTGGTAGCTTGTGATCTCAAGTCCAGTGCTGCTTTTCTCATGATGAAACATCTTTGGGGACAACTTGTCTGAACTACCTCTTTGAGAGCAGAGGATAGTACAGGCCTCTGGGGTTCCAACTGAATCTGTGGCTGGCCAGTCTCTGTCCTATGGGTCCTCATTTGTAGGCAGCGAGTCACAGGAAACTTGGTGTCTGCCAGTATCTGCGGGCTGGGCAGTGGCCAGCTGCCCAGGGCTGCTCCTTCCAGCAGTGCCATCCTTGGGATCTCAGGGCTGAACAGGCACCTCTGTCCTTCCAGCTTCGCCTTTCTGGCTGCCCTGTGTACTGAGACCACCCGGGGCTGACCCGCGTGGATCCCGAGGGAGGGCTACACACCACCAACCGGCCTCCTTCCCACCCAGCGTGAGCAAGGAGGCAGACAGAACAGTGGCCCCAGAGGAACCCTCATTCCCAACTTCACGGCCAACCAAAGGAGCTTTGCAGATGTGACTGCATGAAGGATGTGGAGAGGGCAGGGACTCTGAGTTGCCTGGGGGGGGGACCCTGGGTGGCCCCCGTGTAATCACAGGGTTCTTGGAGGGGCAAGGAGTCTGGGTGAGCACAGGAACTTGAGCAAGCCTCACAGCTGCTGGCTTTGAAGATGAAGGAGCATGACTGAGAAGTCCAATGGGAGAAGGCGAGGAAGGGCCAGGCCAGGTCTCCAGAGAAAGCAGCCCTGTTGGGCCATGGCCGTGGGACTTCCGCTCTCAGAACTGGGGGGTGAATCAGTGTCATTTTAAACCACCACCTTTGTGCTGATTTGCTCCCCAGCTGTGGGCACAGCACCTGCTTGGCTCCTGGGCCTGGACCCAGGCTGAGATGAAGCTGAGACACCGAGGACAGAGAGGAAAGAGTGGCCCTCAGTGGCACTGTCCAGGCTCTGGTCCATATACCCTCAGCGTTCTCCCAGCAGGAGCAAATGTCAAACCACCACCCCTTCCCGGCTCCATGATGTAAGCA
>NW_026000001.1:6856888-6868543 GCF_001458135.2 Marmota marmota marmota
GCCCCGCCCCAGTGCTGGGAATGAAGCGGGGACTTTGTGCTTTGTGTGCTCTACCACTGGGCCCTACCCCAACATGAACCGGGTTTCCTATTCCTGGCCACCCAGAGTGCGCACGGATCCAGGCCCCCACCTTGGGAAGATGCAGAAGCACCAGCCCCATGTTCTGCTTTTAAAGCAGAGGGAACCTCTTGGCATGTGTGGGAAGGCCCCCCCAGTCTGTTCTTGTGACCAAAGACTGCACAAGGGGGTGTCGGGGAACAAATGAACTCCTGGGACCCATGCTGAAGGCCAGGCCAGGGCAGGAAGGGTCAAGTGACGGGCACAGGGGCAGGCAGCGCCTCCCTAGAGCACAAGCCACAGAGGACACGGCGGAACTGAAAAAAATATTTCATTTCTTTCTGAATAAAAACTGGGACAGACAGAACTCTTGGAAATCTTGAAAACAATGTCATCGCTACAGAAAATTTCACAGAAATCATTGTGGACTGTGGGGATCACCGTGGCCCACCCCGACCAGCTGTGAAGTCTGCCTCTCGGGCGAGGGCCATCGGGAGCCTTGGTGGGTGCAGAGGGGCAGGCAAGGTTGGTGGCTGTGCCTGGGACAGGGCTCAGAGCACAGCCCTCAGCTGCTGCCACAGGACCCCTTGGGGGCTGCCTCATCCTCAAGACCGCTCCGTGTGGGAGCCCTTCCGGCTGCGTGTGCCCCACATGCCCCGCTTGGAGTGGTAGTGGTGGTAGAAGTTGCGCAGTCGAAGCCGCTCCACCTCCAGCCCTGCCTGCAGGACCCTGGGGTGGGTGGAGGAGTGTCAGCAACCTCGCCCAGAAGCTGGGTGTCAGGACTGCCCTGTTTGCAAGACCCTGAGGGTGGGAAGGGGTTCCAGGGACTGGGGTGAGTCCCCTGGGCCTATAAGATCCTGGGAAGATGGGGGAGGAGGGCAGGGTCTTCTTAGCACATGGGCCCCGTGATTCCACCCTCCCATTGAGGATGGGACTCTCTTCAGTGTGTGGGGGGCAGTCACCTGTCCAGGAGCTCCCAGTCCTCGCCCCCCCACTGGTCCCGGAACTCCTCGGTGTTCATTCCTCCCACGCGGTCAAAGTCTGATTTGTAGATCCCAAAGAGGCCAAAGCCATTCACCTCCCAGTAACCTGAGGGGAGGCCCTTCTTAAGGCTGGTCCTGCCAGGTTCCTTCCCAGAGGGCAAGTGGGAGACCTCAGGAGGGGTCTGGTGCAGGGTCCCATCACTCTGTGGCTCTCGGGGACCACCCTCTGGTGTTGGGCACAGTCCATGATGAGGGCACTGGGGAGGTGCTCATGGGTCTGGCACAAAACTGGGGGCTCTGGTGTCGTCTGGGCACTCTGGGGGCCCCGGTGGGGTCCCAGGCCTGTGGTGGAGGTTGGGAGAGGTCCCCAGGCTCCTGGACTTTACCCTGGCATCACGGGGGCATCCAGGGCATTACCATGTGGGTTTCGAGGGGAGCTCCCGCAGCCCAGGCGCATGACCACAGGTGCGAACGCCAGCGAGCCCTCCACGCAGTGCTTGCGGATGCCATCCAGAATGTTGGGTGGGAAATGGATGTGCAGGTCACAGAGGAAAACGATGCTGCTGGGGTCCTGGAGGTTAGGAGTGCTGAGCCCTGCACTCTCCTCCCACAGATGGACTCCTCCCCGGGCCGCCCCATCTCGTTGCCCCAAACCTGTCTGGCCCGCACCTCCACTGCGTCCACTCCGGCTTGCAGCCCAGCAGAGCGCTCAAAGTTTCCAGTGCGTCTCAGGTACTGGTACCTGTGGGAGGGGAAGTCACAGGCACCAATCCTAGAGGTGGCCTTGGCAGGAAAACACACCTCCCAAGGAGAAAAGATGTGCCACCCCCAGGTGGTGGTGGTTGAGGATGCCATTACCGGGGCAGCCGTGCCACACGCAGGGCGCTCTCCACGTCCATATCGTCGCTCTCAAAGTCCACCAGGACCACGCTGAAGTGTGAGTCACCAGTGCGCGCATGCAGTGCGGTCATGTCTGCTAGAAACTGCGCCACCCATCGGGCCTGGTTCTTCACTGGAGGAGTGGGCACCACTGAGCCTACTGCCCCGGACCCAGGGCTCCGCAGAACCTCCTCCCAGCCACCCCACACCCTGTCCTGGCATCAGCACCCCCATTCTGTCCCGAGGCCTCCGGCGGCCTTGGTGGCCCCACCTGCCCATGCCCACCCACCACACCCGTACCTGGTACAATGAAGTGCACCATGACGTCCTGGCGCCAGGCCAGGCGCCGCGGTCGGCAGAGCTCCGGGCGGCCATCGGGTCGCGCAGAGGCAGCCGGAGGGGGCTCGGGACTCTCCCCGTCCGCGTCTCCTGCGCGGGCTGCTGGCAGTGGCAGAAAGACGTACTCCGAGAGGCGCAGGCGGCCACCCCCGCGCTCCTGCAACTCCAGCTCCAGAAGGAAGCGGCTGCCCCGCGCCGAGTCCCGGCGCTTCTCCACATTCACTATGCGAAGAAGCGCAAAGCGCCTACGAGGCGGGTGGGGTTAGCCCAGGGCTGGGCGCGCCGAGACGCTGCCACTAAGGATGGGGACTTCAGGGGCACATCACACCCCAACCCTGCCCTGGAGTTCCCAGAAAGGAGGTAGGTTGACCTGTGTTTTCCTGCCCCAGGGCAGAGCAGCCCACACTCGGGGGCTCCCCCTGCCCAGCGCTGACCCCTCCTCCAGGTGCCCTCCATTCTCTGGGGTGTACCCTGTCTGGATGCTGCTGCTCTCAGACAGGGCTCCCACCTTCCCTTGGGGGCCAGCACTCCCTTCCTCGGGAGCCACCCGCATGACCTGGGGGGCCTAGATTTCCCCTTCGACTCCTGCCCCTTTACCACTCTGTCCCAGTCAGGAGTCTTTTGCCCCAAATGCTCTGGATCCTCTGTGTGGTAACCTGCACCTTCACACCCAAGTGGGCAAAAGTGGAGTCACAGCCTGGCCCTCTCATACTCATGGGACAATGAGGTGCTCTCAGGAAGCCTAGAGGAAGGCAGACTTGCCCTCTGAGCCACCTGGAGTCACCGCAGGGTCCATCACTGCCCTAGACCAGGCCTGTCAGGATCCCCACCCTTCCCCCAGGCAGCAGCACATCTGTATACAGCCCGGGACCCAACTCTGGCCCTGCTCGGAACCTTCCAGGTCTCTATCTTCTGCATGGCCTCCTGTCCCCAGCCATCCTTGGCCCACCTGCCTATTCAATGCAGATCTGCTATCTCCTCGTGGCTACCACACATCATGGCCTTCAGGAAACTCCCCAGAGGAAGAAACAGGGCCGCGGTAGGGTGAAGGTGAGTTGGATGCCTGGGCCTGTGGCAGGCAGTAGGGCAGGAACCCTGCACCCTCTCTTAGAGTCAAGACTGGACCCCTGGTAAAGACTCTGTAGCATTGTATAGGGGAGGAGGGGTCTAGGGGTCTTGAGCTTGACCCTTGGTGTCTGTCTGGCTCCTTTTTCAGTATCTGGCTGAGACTGACCATTAACCCCTGAAACTTGGATTCATCCTTGAGTTCAGGTCCACAGTGACAGATGTGGGATTTACAGGTAAAGCTTTATGCAGCCAGCTCTTGGTAGGCTCCAGGGAGGCCCTGAACCTGGACAAGGGCCCAGAGTAGTTAGGACCAAGGGGAGAGGAGCCCCCTAGGGCTTCCCTAGGGTGGAGTGCATCAGGGCTAGGTGGCATATGCTGTGTGCCCAGAGACTGAGGCAGGAGGATGGCAAGTTCAAAGCCAGCCTCAGCAACTTAGCAAGACCTTGTCTCAAAATATAAAATAAAAAGGGCTGGGAATGTGGTTCAGTGGTTACACACCCCTGGGTTCAATCCCTAGGACCCAAAAGCTCAGGGTGGAGTGCACACTGCTGAGCTCCGGGGAATGTGCGAGACCAGCATTTCCTCTCCCCGGCACCTCGTACCCACTGTGGCGGGCATTGAGCCGCTCCATGTACTGGGCTACCACGTCCACAGCCTCAGCCTCGGGCAGCTGCAGGTTCCCCGACACGTTGCAGCGAAGGTCGTTCCAGTCTGAGCGCAGCAGCTCGAAGTCCACGGCACCCACGCTGAAGGTGCGCTGCCAGTCGATGGCGTCCTCTCGCCAGCGGCCCAGAGCCCTAGTGGCCTCCTCCTCACTGTCCTCTGAGGCCTCGTCTCCCAGGGCCCCCTCATCCTTCCCTTCCTCCTCCTCCTCGCCCTCCCCAGGCAGCTGCGGCCTGGATACCTGGGACAAGCTCAGGAAGGAGGTCACCGGTTGCGCCTCGGCTGATGAGTTCGAGTCCACCGAGAGCGCTGCCAGTCCCGGCACAAGTGCCTGGCCCTCCCGATCCCCCTGGGTGGCCTGCGCCCGGGTTGGGGGCCTCAGCTCTGTGGCATGGGAGCCTCCGGTCCTCCGGCCCCACCGTGGTGAGTGTGGGGGAACTCGCAGCTGCACTCTGGGCAGGGGCCTGGGGCGCAGGAAGACACCAGGGAAGGGAGGCCAAAGAGGGCTGCGAGGCGCCCTTGGGGAGGCCCGCTGTCTTGGTCGTACCCTTGTCACATACACCTTAGAGGGTGGCTTCTCTGCGGCACGTGGGGGTGGAGCTCGACCCAAGAAGAGGGGCAGGGGGCGGCCGGCCTGGGCAGCCCAGCTCAGGCCCCGGGAGTGTCTGGGGGTGTGCTGGTCCAGGGGGCTGGGTGGTGTCGGTGGGACAGGGGTGACAGCAGTCTCCGTGGGCGTTGCTGGGGTGGGAGACCTGTGGCTGCCCTGTGGCAGGGACACTTCAGTGGGCTCCAGACTGTCCAGCAACTCTCCCTCTTCCTCCTCCGCCAGGAAGTCTGCAGGGAAGCAGGTCAGCTGGCCACGCCCAGGCGGGCAGGCCGGGGGTGCTGGGGTGCTGGGATGCAGCACTCACCGTCAGGGTTGAGGAAGAGGAAGGCACGGCGCTGCACCTCGTCCTCTTCACCTTCCTCCCCCTCTTCCTTGTCCATCTTCATGTATTTATAGAACCCAAACCTGGGGCCGGTAGTGCAGGGCATCAGATACCTGCCCGGCCAAGGCCCCGCCTCACTTCCAGAAGGACTGCCCACCCACCTTTCCAGGTATAGTGGCGACTCCCGGTAGAAGCACTTGTTGTCAGTCTCCATGTGAGTGAGGCGCGTGTAGTCGTTGGGGTAGACGAAGGAGAGGTACACCTGGGGGCGGGGCTGAGGTCAGGGTGGTCTCCGGGAAGGCTGGAGGCGGGTCTCCCGAAGCCTTGTCAGGTGCACTTACGAACTGCAGTCCCTGATATCTGGCGATCGGAAAGTCCTTGAGGACGTAGGTAGGGGCATAGGTGCAGGGCTCCAGCACATTCTCCAGGCTCGAAGGCTCCATCCGAGGGGCTGTGGGAGGGGCGGTCAAACTGGAGCCTGGCCTGGCCCCCGCCCTCACCCCTTGTGGGTCCCGTCTCACTGAGGAAGAAGGTGTCCCGTGGGTCTGGCCGTAGCATGTCGGCACTGGGCTCCTCCTGTGGCAGGCGACCTCCTGTGTGGCTGGCTGGAGACTGGGGAACGTGGGCCACGTGGTCCATCTTCAGGGTGGACTCATCTGCTGGCAGAAGGAGGTGAAGGGGATCCTCCTAGCCTGTCCCCACCCAAACCCAGAGCTGGTCCATCAGAAGCTGCCCCCTCCCGTGACGAGGTATCTAGCCCCGTACCTGTGTATAGGGAAATGTGAGCAGAGCCGATGACCTCGAACTTCAGGCCAGGCAGGAAAGCTCGCCACTGGGGTTAGAGACAGGGAAGACTGGGTTCAGGGAGAAGAGGAAGGGTCTTCCCTGGCTTGGGGCTGGGGGAGTGGAAGCGATCCCTCAAAGAATACAGGAAGTTCTTGGGAGGGAGTATGTGGGGGGCGTCCTACCTTCTGGAGCAGGGCTAACTGGCAGGAGGTGCAAAAGGCTGCGGGTCCCCCCGGGGCAGACCCAGACCCACCCTGGATCTTCCTGGCCTGCTGGATGTGGCTCCAGATCCCAGCTGCTGCCTGGGTTTGTACTACTGCCCTCTGGAGGTCACTGCCAGCTGTCCAAGGGCCAGGCCCAGCATCTCCTGCTAGAGTGCCCTCCCAGTGCCCCACCCCAGGGCTGTTCTTTCTGCTCTCCTTTGCAGAGGTGACCCCTGTCTTGCTCTTCCGACTGAGGTTCCCAGGGGCTGATCCTGGACCCCCTCAGTCTTCCCAGGGTCACTCCAAACTCTCTCCAGCCTGCCAAGGACACTCACTACACATGCCAGACACATGTAAGTCCATGGGGCTGGGGTTGAGAACCCCTACTCCACCCTGGTGGTGGTCCCCCACCCCAGCAGGGAGGACTCCAGGCCTCTCCCTTATTGTGAACCCCCTCCCTACCTTCAACCTAAGGTCCTCCCTCCCTCTTCCTGGTTTATCTCCCAACCCCCCCCAAATCACCCATCAGCGGCTTGAGGATTCTTCCTGAATGCAAATCCCATTGCCTGTCTCTGAGGATAGGCTGAGCTGTCCAGCCTAACACTGTAGCTCCACCCAACCCCTGACCTGGCCACCAGACCCCCTGGGGTCTCCCAAGATGCTGGAAGATGCGGGCTCCATTCTCCTGTATGGAGTCTACACTCTGCACCTCTTACCCTATATGTGGTCCCCTCCATTGCCTCCCTGGTAAAGGGTCACCCTTCAGAGAAGCCCCCTGTTCCCCAGTGGGCGCCTCAGACCCTCCTGGTCTCCTGGAAACCCCTCTGCCTGGGGACACGTTGCAGTCCGGCAGGGAGTGGAAGGGGAGGGAGGGCAGCTGGGGTCTCTGGAAGCGTCTTGCCCCGGCAGGCCACACTCACCCCCACTTCCACGTGGTCAGATCCCCGGTCATCCTGCTTGTGAAGCAGTTCAAAGTAGTACCTCCGGGAGGCCATGAGCCTGTGGACAGGAGGAGGCAGGGCTGGTTTTCCCCCACGCCCAGGCACCCTAACAGCTAGAGAGCGAGAGAAGGTCAGACTGCTCCCAGGCCCCCTGGCTGGCCCTCAGGACCAGGTTGCTGCTGGTGTGAGCGTGCAAGGGTACACAGGAGGAAATCACCAGCCTCCACACACGCCAACACTTGTGTGCATACACACCCTCACTCACCGCCTGGGCTTCGACACCTGGGAGCTGAACTTGGTGAATTCTCCAGGCGCCGTCCACTCAGAGCCAGTCTGGGGGTGATACAGAAGGGTTATGGGGGTTCATGCTGTCTTTGAGGTCCAGACCCATCCAGTCCCCATTCCAAAGAGGGACAAATAGGGTGTGGATAGAGGGGCACCACGGGAAGGAAGAGACCTGGGGTAGGGGCAGGGAGTACCTTGCCCACGAAGGCCACAAGCTGGGCGGCTGCGGGGGTCTCATCCACGCTCAGCCAGAGCTCAGAGTTGTCGTCAGAAGCCACAGAGAACTGGACGTCTCCTAGTCCATAGGACAGGGGCTCAGCGGAGGCCCTCGTGACACCCCTCCCCCAGCACACCCGACCCACGCACCATCTCTGGCTGGGTGGATGAAGCCGAAAATCCGGAGTCCATAGTTCTTCCATTTAGGGGACACGGCCAACTTCTTCACAGTGGTGCGAGTCTGAGGGGGTAGTGACCACTCATGTGGAAGGCCACTGACCACCCGGCTTGGCAGGCCCGCCTGGCCTCCCTCTCTGGGGCACTCACGTGAGGGAAGAGCGGAAAATGTAGGTTCCTCCTCAGGTGGCCCACGGCACCCCCACACCAGTCCTCAAACACGTGCAGGTTCACCTGCCCCTTGTACTGGGGAGAAGGGGAGTTAGCAAGGCCCCCCTCCCCCAGCCTCCCAGACCCGCACAGAGGGATGCAGGGGTGAGGGGGGGCAGAGCTCACCTCCTCCCGCCAGGGGGGTGCCTGACGGGTGAGGTTCAGTGGAGGCGGCCTCCCCACCCCAACGGGAAGCAGCGTGTTTGGGTCCCGGCCGTCAGGCTGTATGAGAGGAAGGGTGGCAGTTCAGAGCTCAAAGGGCCACACGCGGTGGGACAGCTTCATTAAGTCCCGTGTTCACACAGCTGTGTAAACTCCAGCCCCACTGGGGCCTGGACACTCTCGCCTCACATCTGCCTAGGCAGACGTGGCCACCCACACGACAGGCCAGTACACACGCACACCACTGTGTCCACCCAGACCCGGGCCACCAGGCCAGGATGCTGGAGCTCTGGGACAGACTGTGGCCAGGCCTGCCAGTCCACACATGTGGCCACCCCCCTGGGGGTTCGCCCCTAGTCCCCACTCACTGTCTGCTCCTCCTCACGACTCTCACTGGAGTCCTCTGCCCTCTGTGTGGATGGCATAGCCCGGACACCCCGGCCATCTGTCACACCGGTTAGCTTTTCACCATCTGTGGGTGGAAGGTGAAGCACATCTGGGGCCCAGGCTCTCATAAGGCCAGAGACCACACGGCCAGAGCAGATGGGGTCAGCTGGGGGCAGGGACCTATCCCACCTGGCCAGAGCAGGGCAGGAAGCTGTGGTGTCTCTGCTCCAGGAAGATGCTCCCTGCGCCTGCTTGCTCAGCAGAGGCCCCACCTCTCACCCGGCAGCTGCCCTCACCTGAGCCCTGAGGCCTTCTACATCTACATCTTACCTAGGTGGACAGCCTGGCAGAAGCACTCCACCTGGCTGGGGTGAGAGAGCGCAGGCGGTGTGTATCTGCTTGTGCTTGCACACCCACACCCACCCGGCTGTGCTCGCCCAGCGGTCCTGCCTTGGGAGGACCTGAGGGAGGCCTGGCACCCTCAGCACTTCTACCCTGTGCTGAACCGTCTCCCTCACTCCAGAACAGAGAGCTAAGGGTCGCTGCAGGGTCTCGTGGTCAGGAAAGCCTGCACTGTGGTCCTGGGCCAAGCCACATCTGGCCCACGGCATAGGAGCCCTGGAACTGGCCTGGGCAGAGACGAGATGGTCACGCTGTCCTGTCTGCCAGAGGACCTGGTGCCAAGGTGGTCCTGGAGGGAGACTGTCCCTCAGGGCAACCCTTTCCAGTCTGTCCTTTCCCAGGCCTGGGGCAGACCTCTGAATCTGCTCCACTTCTGGGACGTCCTTCCTAAGCTGTGAACCTCAACATCCCACTGCATCCTGGGAGGGAGGGTCCCATGCTTTGGGATCTGTCTCTGAAGGGAGAAGCTTCATTATACCCCGTTTCTGCCCCACTGAGGAACCACCAATGAAGCTAGGAGACCCCTCTGCTTCAGAGCCAACCCTGGGCTTCAACATCCATGCCTGTCACCTTCATCCAGACCTCAGGAGCTAGAATCCCCTACGGGCACGACTGAGACAAACTGGACTGGGCTGTTTCTCTGGGGGAGACAAGATGTCCTGCTTTCCTCCCTGTGGAGACTCCTGCAGTGCCTACTCACCTGCTCCTCATTCCAGCTCCTTTCCCAGCTCATCCCTCCCTGACCAGCTGGGAGATGAGCAACTGAGAAACTCCCAGACCCATCCCCACAGCTTGGCCCAGATGCCCAGAGCCTGCCGAGCTAAGTCCAGGCATCCATGGCATTGGGAACCTTCTGTGTGAAGTCCCAGCTCGGGCTGCCACCACTGTCCTGCAGAGGCTGAGCCCTAACACAGTGAATATCCAGACAGGCCTCTGAACTAACACTTGCTGGGCACCACCTGCATGCTGCCTCACTGACTGGACAGCCAGAAAAGCCTCAACCATGTCCACTGCTCAACATCTAACAGGCCCTGGCTTGGGAGCCCAGGTGGCCGGACAGGGGATGGGCCTCAGCCCAGAGCCAAGTGTGCAGGGCTGGTGCCTGCCCACGCAGCCCAGGTTGCTCCTGGCAGCGCCACTGGCAGCTTTGGTCTCCCAGGACCAACTCAGGAGCAGCCAGGGCCAACTGAACCAGCTTCCCGGCTGGCCCAAGTGAGAACAGAGATCAGATCTTCAGCAGTGGGGTTCCTAGGCCCCTGCCCCCTCCTGGTTGGGTTCAGACTCCTCAGTCGCTCAGGAAGTCAGACTGGGGGAGCCTGTGGCTGCTGAGAAACCACAGAGGCAGTCGACAGGGGATGGTGTATTGTATTGCTGGGTCAGCTCTGAGCCCTGCATATCTGCTGACTGCTGGGGATGGGATGGGGCTTCTTTTAGGGAAGGGACAGCGCTGGGGTGGGGGTCTCTTGAGCTGTTTCAGCTGTGAGATACATGGGTTGGGACAATCCACAGACCCTCTTGGGGGTGAGAACAGCCCCCAGCCCTGGGTCTGCGGAGCCAGTGTTCTAGTCTCTGGGAGGAAAGACACTTGTTTCCCTGCCCCCACATCTTTGACAAGGGTCCAGGTCAACCTGGTTGGGGTTGGTCCTGCCCTGGTGGGGCTTCTACTCTGGCCTCTTCACGCTCCCCGACCTGGGGGCACTCTCCTTCTGTCTCTCTCCCCACCAGCTCAGCTCTTCCCCACCGAGTGTGTGTCAAAGGTCACCATCTCAGAGGCCCTTCCTTGGCCACGACCTGAACTGCTTTGTGGGTTCTACTGCCCCACTTGGTGTGTGAGCACCAGGATATGGGGGTGTGCTCCAGGCAGCACCAGCCTCAGCTCCATCGTGCACAGGTGTACCCAGGGCACCCTTCCAGAAGCATTCCAAACGCAGGGGTCACTCCCGCGGCTCTGCCCTCGAGTCAGGATCTCTGGGTGTCCCCCTAGCAGATGGAGAAACTGAGGTCCTGCTAAGTAGGCAAGTGGTGGAGGTCTGGCCCGATAGGCCTCTTGGGCTGGGGTGGAGAACTTGCCAAGATCCCACCTTTAACCCCATCGCTACGGGATCCAGCCAGATCCTAGGTTCCGCCCAGGTCTGGGACGAACCCCAAGAGGGTCGAGCGCGTCATGGCTGACGTCATCCGGCGTCCCGCCAGGCCAAACCGTGCCCCCTCCCCCACACAGTGGGGCTGTCCTGCTGCAGCCATCCACTTCTGGGCGGATGCCATGCAGAACTGTCTGTGCTCAGGATGAGTTTTCTTTTTCTTCTTTTAGTTGTAGATGGACACAATACCTTTTTTATTTTATTTATATAAAATTTCTGTTTGTATTTTATTTATTTTATTATTTCTTATTTTATTTATCTTTATGTGGTGCTGAGGATCAAACCCAGAGCCTCACACATGCTGGGCAAGTGCTCTACAGAGCCCCAGCCCCAGCCCTCAGGATGAGTTTTCTCTGGCTGCCCATGAAGCCATTGGTGTGCATGGCTTCAGAGGGCTGGAGCACTGTGATAGGAGTGCTTGTTCATGACCCACAGCCTCCAGTCCCTCACCTGGGGCTCCAGGACCTGCCTGAGCTGATCACTGTGGGGTGCTGCCTCTCATATTAGCCCTGTGGCTTGGTGGCTAGGCTCTTATGATGGTGGCCCAGGATGGGTGTTCAGCCTCAGGGTCTGGCAGAGTCATCACCTTCCAGCCGGGCCGTGCCTGTTGAGTCTGTCGGTGACTCACCTGAAGGGAGGCCAAGGCTTCTTGGACATGGGTGGGCCTGTGCCACGCCTGATCCTGACCCAGAACCTTCTCTTGCTTTGGGTTACTAAGTTATGGGGTTGCAGCAGCATTTCCAAGTGAGGCAGGTAAAACTCCGTCCCAGATAAGGGCCAGACCGGCTCCTGCTGGTCTTCAACACCCAGAGGCCTGGGTGCAGCCA
>NW_026000001.1:6868980-6876819 GCF_001458135.2 Marmota marmota marmota
ATCCACCTGGGCTGCGCCGACCCGCGCGCGCGGGGACGAGACCGGGACGTGCGGGGGTCGAGGGACGCAGGGTCCGTTTGGTACGGTGCAGGGTACTAGGGGCTTGGGGCGATGAGGACAGCGGAGGGCTGGGGAACTCCAGGAGCCTGGCCAAGGTGCCTGGCGGCCGGAGATGCGCAAGCCTGGTCTGGGAGTTTGGGGAAAACCTGGACACAGTGAGACCAGAAAGAATGGGGCTCAGATGAGAGGGGGAAGAGAGGGACTGGAGGACACGTGGGGTGGAGGGATGAGGAGTGGGGCTGTCTGCGGTGCTGGGTGCAGGTCAGGCCGTGAAGGGTCCCCAAAGCACCGGCCTCCCCCTGGAGGGCAAGGGCCCTGCCTGGCAGCTGGTGTTTGGGGGCAGCAGAGGGAGGCAGTTAGAGGCCTACTGGCACAGGGGATGGGCCAAGGGGCTGACCTCTCTTGAGCGTGGGCTGAGGATGCTGAGGTCTTACCTGCAGGAGGGTTGCTTAGCTCAGCCCTCATTCTGACTTGGGAACTTTGCGGGGAGGACCCCCGTGTGGATGGTGCTCTGTTCGTCTTGCTTATCCCCTTCTTGTTGTTCCCATTCCCAGCCGGAGACATGATCCCACCCAGGGCTGGGAAGAGTGTTCAAGAGGTTGCCTTCTTGTTCTAACACTGCCCCACCATCCCTCAAAATTCAAGTTGGTTACCGTCTGCTGTTTGTGTCATTTTTGTCCTCTGTCTTGCAAGTTGTATCTTTTCAAAACCTTTCCTTCCTGTCAATTGTCTACTTTTCACGTTCATGTTGTCTGCATATCAAATTGTATTTTAAATATTATTTTAATTACAGTGTTCTGTATGTCACTCTTCTTACATTTCACATGTTGCCCTGAATACACTTAATGTTTTTTTCCTGATATAAAATTCAGCCAAGAGAGATTACCTAGTATTTTTAGGAACCAGATACCATAAGGGCACAGTAGTGAACAAGGCAGATAAGGTTCCTTCTTCCTAACATTCTATCTTCTCCTCCTTCTTCATACTGGGGATTAAACCTGGAGATGCTCTACCACTGAGCCATATCCCCAACATTTTTTTTTTTTTGTATTTTATTTAGAGACAAGGTCTCACTGAGTTGATTAGTGCCTTGCTTTTTGCTGAGGCTGGTTTTGAACTCACGATCCTCCTGCCTCAGCCTCCTGAGCTGCTGGGATTATAGGTTGTGTGCCACCGTGCCCAGCCCTTTTAATTTTTTATTTTGAGACAGGATCTTGCTAAGTTGCTGAGGGTCCTGCCAAGTTGCTGAGGCTGTCTTTGACCTTGCCATCCTCCTACTGTAGCCTCCCGAGTCACGATTACCGGTGTGTGCCACTGTGTCTGAGGGGGTCCCTCCTTTCATGGAATTTAAGTTTTTCTAGGCAGCAACAGACAGATGGCATAGAGTGGAGAGGGCTTACTCCAGCTAGCATGGTCACTCTTTGAGGGCCACTAATGCAATCTTTAGAAAGCAAACATTGGAAAGTGGGTGCTGAAAGAGAATTTTTTGGAACCCCATTGCCTTTGAAGGACCCCAGCCAGGGAATTTACTCTGTATATCTGGAAACTAGCGGGTGGGATGAAGGGCCGGGGGCAGAGCACTGGGAGAACAAGGTGGGACTCTGGCCCAGCACACTTGTTCCACCTGCCATCACATCTGGCTGGGACAGCCTTTTGGAGATTAATGGTCTGTCCAGCCCCGACCACAGAGGGAAGGGGCCCAGCCTAAGTAGCTTTTCATAAGAACCACCTGCAGCAGCCCCTCCTGAAAACTCAGCATGCATGCACATGGCTGTTGAAAACCACATTCAACTTCCAAATAACAACAACAGCACATTCATGCCTCTGCTTAATACACAACTCTCTCAACCAACAGGCTGCCTCTCCAGAGGGGGCTGAGCCCGGGTTTCTATTTACCTTTGATATTCAGATATTCAGGTTGAGTGGCACTTCTTGAGAGTGTTTGAGAGTCAAACGGCTCAAACAGGGAGATACAATGTTAACCAGTGTTAATATTTTTGTTAGGTGATAGGGGAATGAAGAGGGGAAGAGGAAGAAAAAGAACTGGTCAGTACAAGTGCACACAGCTCACAGGGGTAAGGGGCAGGGCGCTCCCTCGCCTGCAGCAAGCATCTGGCTCTCTGCTTGTGGGGTGACCCAAGCCCTCATTGCTGCAGGGCCTTTGCTGTTAGCAGTTTTGCCTGTAGTCCCTTCCTGTGGGAAGAAGGCGTGCCAAGACACATCCTTGAGGAACCTCCTGCCTTCCATGTACCTCCTTATCCCATCTGGGATAAAGTCTGGGGTTCCCCTCCATTGGACCAAGCACCCTGGCCAGTAGAGGGACCCTCTGTCAAACCTCAGGTGTGATAGCCAGGTGGCCAGGTCTTGCCCAGGACTGCAGGGATTTCCAGGACTGGAACTTTCACTTAAACCCAGAAAAGTCCTGGAAAAACCAGGATGAGTTGGTCCCTTGGATACCTAAGGCCTCCAGATCAGCAGAATCCAAAAGTCACAGGGACAGGAAGCAAAAATGTCATCAGCAAATCTCAAGGGATAATGACAGTTGAGAAAACATTGCCATTTCTACTCCATGATACCTGGACCCGGACCCAGACCCAAGAATCCTGCCTGGGGGAAGCCCTGGATTGGACACTGCCAAGGGGCACCTGCCACCCCAGGGCAGTGAGGAAATGAATGGATTGCCACTCAGCTGGGGTCTGCAGTAAACCTGCAGAGGGGGTCCACCATTCTGTGGGAACCCGAGAGGCCACGAGCCTGGAGACAGACTGCTGTTTGGAGCACCGTGGTGTGGGTGAGCACTCTGTATGTCCCTCCATGGTAGTTTTGGCAGAAGTGAAGCAGGCAGGAAGGTGCATCCTTGGCTCAAATGCCTGCCTGAGACTTGCAGGGTGCAGGAGGGGCCTGGGCATCTCTGCCATCAGCCCAGGTGCCCAGCGAGTGCAGGTAGCGAGGCCACCCCTGGCCTCCATTCCTACTGCCCAACCTTGACTAAGGAGGTGGCCCTGGGAAGGAGACCATCCTGCCCCCTCTCTACCCCCCAGTTATCAAGATCCCTTCTGAAGTGGCTCTTTGGTCACGCACGTGCTTTGCACTCTGCACATTCAGGGATGTTTCTGTGTGTACCAGACTGGGGGGCCCCAGGCCTTGTCACTGATTTTATATACCATGCCGAGGTCAGTCCTGCCTATCAGCCAGCAGAGATCTATGCCTCTCCCTGTCTCCCTTCCAGGCAGAAGGCACAACCAGGCACACTGTACACTGTCCTGCCCTCTCCAGAGATTTGGGCTCTACCTATCCTCACCCTCCCCCACACAGTGGGGCTGTCCTGCTGCAGCCATCCACTTCTGGGCGGATGCCATGCAGAACTGTCTGTGCTCAGGATGAGTTTTCTTTTTCTTCTTTTAGTTGTAGATGGACACAATACCTTTTTTATTTTATTTATATAAAATTTCTGTTTGTATTTTATTTATTTTATTATTTCTTATTTTATTTATCTTTATGTGGTGCTGAGGATCAAACCCAGAGCCTCACACATGCTGGGCAAGTGCTCTACAGAGCCCCAGCCCCAGCCCTCAGGATGAGTTTTCTCTGGCTGCCCATGAAGCCATTGGTGTGCATGGCTTCAGAGGGCTGGAGCACTGTGATAGGAGTGCTTGTTCATGACCCACAGCCTCCAGTCCCTCACCTGGGGCTCCAGGACCTGCCTGAGCTGATCACTGTGGGGTGCTGCCTCTCATATTAGCCCTGTGGCTTGGTGGCTAGGCTCTTATGATGGTGGCCCAGGATGGGTGTTCAGCCTCAGGGTCTGGCAGAGTCATCACCTTCCAGCCGGGCCGTGCCTGTTGAGTCTGTCGGTGACTCACCTGAAGGGAGGCCAAGGCTTCTTGGACATGGGTGGGCCTGTGCCACGCCTGATCCTGACCCAGAACCTTCTCTTGCTTTGGGTTACTAAGTTATGGGGTTGCAGCAGCATTTCCAAGTGAGGCAGGTAAAACTCCGTCCCAGATAAGGGCCAGACCGGCTCCTGCTGGTCTTCAACACCCAGAGGCCTGGGTGCAGCCACCTGCTTCCATCCGGGAAGGACTGTCGAGGCACACTGCCTGCTGGGCCCGGGTTCTGGAGGTGGGGGATCCCAGGCTGTTGTGGAATTTACCTCCCACTCTTCACCACATATGTGTCCTACTAAAGTGTCAAGGGTGGTTGCTGCTCTTTACCCATCAGATCCAAACAACATGATGTCACCACCGTAGAAGATGACGTGTGCTGTGGAAGGGACAGGTGACGGATCCCTGTGAGCCAAATGAAATGCTGGGCTGGTGTGCCTGGGAGTCAGGGCAACAGGTTGCAGTTAGGGTTCCTTGGCGTTTCTAACTGGGCTGGAGAAAAAGCCTCCACCTCTCAGGGTGCTGGCGGGGCACCAGGGGCCATGTGGATCTGCTACAGCACTGTCCGCGCTCTCTCTGTTCTGAAATGGGAATAGCCACAGGATGGGCTCAGGGGCCATAGACACTGAGAGGCGGGCCAGAGCTAAAGCCCCATAGTCTACCTGACCACCACAAGCCCCTGTCCAACTGGCAGGCCCTGTCCAACAATTCAGGTCTCCAGGGTCAGCCACTGTCTGCATCTGTACTCCCCTTCTCTCTTCACGGCTCCCTGTGAGTGGTGCTTGGGGCCTTCCAGGAGGGCTGGGAGGAAGAGGTACAGTGACATTCTGGCCCTGTGACTAGGTCCTTGCCCTCATCTGAGGGGCACTTGTTCAGACTGGAGACGGCCCAGGGCCACACAACATCTGCTTCCCCACCCCAGTTTGTAGGTTGGAGTCCTCACCCTCAGTGCCACGGCAGTGGGGTGTCATTAGCTGAGGTGAGGCCATGGGGGTGGGGCCTGCCCTGATGGGTCTGTGCCCTGGCAAGGGAGCTCAGCGCCCTCCCCACACACACTGGGGGAAGGCCAGGCTATTAGGAGAGCGAAGCAGAGGCCACCTGCCGGCCAGAAGTTTGCTCACCAAGACCTGGCCATGCAGGCCCCTGACCCAGGACTTCCAGCTTCCAGGGCAGTGAGGAGATGAATGTCTTTGCACGTGCAGGGTGTAACGGTGAGTAAGTGGTGAGAGGGTGCCCTCGCCTCTCTGGACCTTAGGGGGTCCCCATCTCTCTTTGTTGAGTCTGATGTCAGCGAGCATTTTGGGGTGTTCCTAGTCTTTGTTTCAGTCATGAGTGGATGTTGGATTTTGCCAAGTATTGCCCCAACTTGTAAGCTCATGTTTCTCTTCCTTGGCTGTGGAAGAGATGGCCTACGTTAGCAGGTTTCAAAGGCCGAATGACCTCACACCTGGAATGAGCCCCTCCTGGTTGGGGTGTCGAATTCGTTTATACACAGTTCCATCAGATTTGCTTCACTGAAACTGGGTGCCGAGGAGGGATGTTGGCCTGTGGCTTTCCATGCTTCTTGTGGCTTTGTCTATTCTTGGTTTTAGGAGAACAATTTGGGAAGTGCCCCCTTCCACTACTTTCTGGAAGAAATGAAAGATAACTGCTAAATTTTCTCTCTTAAATGTTTGGTAGAATTCCAGTGAAGGACTAGGTTCCATCACAACACAATACAAAAGGAAAATAAAAGAAAATCATCAGTGAAACTACTGGACCTGGCTGTTTTCTTGTTTGGGAGATCACTAATCTTTGTTTCAGTGTATTTAGTAGATAAGGTCTGTTCAGTTTACCCATTTCTCTTTGTGTGAATTCGATAGATGTGTAAGTTATCACATTTGCAGGCATGGAATTGTGCCCAGTACTCAGTCCCTGGGGTGAGCACTGACGGCCTTTTATTTCTCACTGTAGTAATTTTCATTTTCTCTTCTTACTTGTGAGAAGCCTGGCTAGAGATTCACAATTTTTTGAATATTTTTTCAAAGAACAGCTTTGGGTTTCATTTTTTCCCCTGTTAATTTACTGTTCTCGTTTTTTCCAAATTCAGCTCAATCCAGTGTTCTTCCTTTCCTTCCACTTACTTTAGGTGTATATTGTGCTACTCTCTTGGTCCCGGGCGGAGGTCCAGGTAAAGGGTTGTAGGTTTTGCTCTTTGGCACCAGTAGATGCTGTAGATTTCCCTCCACACTCAGGTTTCACTACATCCCATGAATTTTGGCAAGTTGGGTTTTCGTTTTCATTTAGTTCCAAGTATTTTCAACTTTCTTGGGACATGTTTTTTGAGTGATGCCCAAGATCTCCTGCATGGAGATCCAGGCTACAAACGTTGATTGAGGGGCTAGGAAAGCTGAAGGCCATACTCTCTGCAGCTGTGCTCCCTCCAGTCTGGGGCTTGCCTGCGGGGTGGCTGGGCCTTCACCGGCTCACTGGAGTTGGGGGCTGTATGTTGGCCACCATCACCTGTGATTATTGGTGTCTGTTGTTGGCTCCCCAGGACAACAGTGTTGTGTGTGAGGTGTGCTCCCTGGAGGAACACAGGTCAGGACCCCACCCAACAGGTCGGTGGGACAGCCCAGCCCCAGGTTGGCATTGTGCTGGGTATCATGATGGACAGCAGATATCCTGGGCCTCCCCTGGCTGAGTCAGGGTCCTTCTGGCTACGTTTGAGTTAATATCACTCAGGCCCTTCAGAGAAGAAGCCAGAGTCCCTGCAATGCGATCCTCATCTGTGACACCACCCACGGTGTGCATGACCTCCATATGGGCCCCCAGGGCGGGACTTGGCGCTGTGGTCTGCGTCTGGCCATCTGCTGTAGAGGAGTGGAAGTAGGAACTGGCACACTCTCTCTAGGAAGTTGCAGGTATTTCTAGCTGGGTGGCCCTCAGCACGGGAAGGCAGATACATTCATCCACTGCCAAGTCCGCATATTCAGGCCAGGCCACTGTCCAGAGGCCAGTACCCTTAGCCCCCATGGTCCCTGTCCGCTTGTACCCTCCAACCACTTCCCTGCAATGGCCCCGCCCTGTCCCAGGCCTTTCCACTGCTGTCTCCTCTAGCCTTGACTGCTCTCCTGGGTCTTCCTTGGGGTCTTTCCCTTTTGGCTCTCACCCAACACTTCCCTGGAGGTCACTAGGCCCCCTTCTCCCCACCACCACAGGCCTTCTCCGTCCTGTCCTTCCCAGCTGGGAAATCACCGCTCACTGTTGCCTCTGCTGCCCTGTGAGCTCCACCAGGATGGGACTTGCCTTTTTCTTCCTGAGTAAACTCTTGGGAAGGCGAATGTCTATTCCTGGGGGTGGGTGGGCTCAGGGACAGCTGTCCAAAATGCCCCTCTGCACCCAGCTCCCTGACGCTAGGCCAGCAGGGTAGACCCCTCCCCCACCTCAGCTTTGGGTGAATAATGGCAGGTTGACGTAGGCCCAGCGACTTTCCCAACTAAATTGCGTCTCTGGTCGGCCCACGGACGCACAGAGATTCGAGCTGACACCGTGGTGAAGTGGGTGCTGCGCCCCAGGGTCCTGTGGGTTCACCTCAGCTCTGGCTGCTGAAGCCCCTCCGGCGCCACGGTCGCATTTTGCCCAAGGGCCGCTAGGTGGCGCCGCAGGCCCGCTTGAGCCCGAAGGGTCCACGCCTGGCGCCCCGGGATCAGGATCGACATCCTCGAAGGCCGCGCAGTATCCGGAGGGGCTGGTGAGCCCGGAGTGCCCACGTGCACCCAGGCCGCAGGAAAGGGTGGTGGGGACCGGACCGCACGTGGATTGAAGGGCGGGGGCGGCGCAGGAGCGGGGAAAGGAGGGGTCGAGCCCAGCGGACAGGAGTGGGCGGTGCACGTGCGGGAGCAGGCGTGGCCGG
>NW_026000001.1:6877793-6887385 GCF_001458135.2 Marmota marmota marmota
GGACTGGGAGGGGATGCCGGCGGGGAGCGGCGGAACGAGGCAGGGGGCCGGCGGGGCGGCCCGGGGGAGGGAACCCCGTTTTTTTCCTTTTTGGGTGGGGTCGAACCCCCTTGATAAAAGTGCCCTTCGGGAGAGCAGCAGAGTTGCCCACTCCCAGAACGGTGGCTGGATCTGTGTCCTGAATAAAGACAGTGAGGGGAAGGACAGAGGAGCTAGCAGCCTCGCCAGGGGCGGGAAAGGTTAAGGTGGTGGCCTTGTTCCGCATTCCCTGGGCCTGCGGGTCCCAGTTTGGTTCAGTGTGGCCTTGGATGAGCGAGTCGCTGTCCTGCAGAGGCTTCTCAGCTCAGCAGAGGCTTCTCCCCAATATTTTAGGGAGAAACTTGTGGTTCCTTCAGGGCAAAGGCCCTGCGGCAGAAGACAACCCAGGTCTGCTGTCCTGTGACAGCCCATGCGTGGGCAGGCGTCTTGCAGTCCAGACCCCTGCAGGAACTGAAACTCAGGAGGTAGCACCCTGGGCTACTACTGCTCCTTGCCTGTGACCCAGGGGACTGGCAGGATCATTTCTTAGCTTGTGAGTAGTGTGGGCCTGTCACCTTGAAGAAGGAAGGCGTTTGCTCAAACAAGGTATTAGGAGATTGTGGTCTGGTGGCTCCAGCCTGTAGTCCCAGCCACCTGGGAGGCTGAGGTAGGAGGATTGAGATGCAGGAAGAGGGCAAGTTTGATGCCAGCCTCAGCAACTTGGGCCCTCGGCCGCTTAGTGAGACATTGTCTCACCATAAAAAGGGCTGGGATGTGGCTCAGTGGTAAAGTGCCCTGTGTTAGATTCCGGTACAAAAAACAACAAAAATAGAATGGGTTGTTGGTTATTTGGGCTGAAGTCTTAGGAGGACTTTAACCTCCAAAAGGGCCACTTCCTTGCAGGCAGCATGCCATAAAGAGTGTCTTGAGATTGGTGTTTGGGCTGCAGGGAACCTGAATGAATTAAACTAGAACCTGAATAAAACTCGGGGAGTACTCTTTCACTAGCCACATACAGCACTTGGCCACACACCTAGAATGTACCACCCTAGTCCAGAGATGAATTTGTCTTGTCTTTCTTTACACAGTTGTTATTTGTCTAAAGCATCTAAGCTTCTTGCTTGGGTCATCTCTTCAAACTTCCCTCTCTGGTGAAAGCCCCATGTACATTGCACATTTAATACAGCTTTTATGCTTCTCTTGTTAAATAAGAGCAAAGTTGATTTGGTTCCTCACCCAACGAAGAGCCACTGAGGAGCCAAAGGAGTGGAGGGATCTGTCCCTCCAAACACAGGCACACAGAGCCACCAGACTTCTGCAGGATAGCATGTGGCTCCCTACTCCAGGCCCAGACTCCTGTTCACTTCACAGTGAGACCTGCTGCTAAGCCTCAGGCCAGCCCCCATGGGGCCATCAGAGTGGGCATTCTTCCACAAGTTTCCTCCCACACAAACTGCAGCCCCACCTGGGGCCTGGGGTACCACAAAAGAGCCCATTCATTAACTCCATTGTATACTGAGATAGCAGCAATTCAGAATGCCTAAATATGAACATGAGACCTTTCCTAATACCCAGTAGGCTAGGAAGAAGTTTAGTGTAAGAACCCTTTCCCCTCAGTAAGACAAACCTCGAAGAAGTGGAACTTGGTTCATAAGTTAAGTCCAATGGGGACTGGGAGGGGACATATTCCAAACATGGAAAAGCAAGCATCTGTGGCCACTCCTCATGACAGCGCCCAGCTGCTGTGACTCACGGCTTCCTGGATTCTCCAGGGCTAGCTCTGTAGCCCTGCAAGGCAGAGGCACTGGTGCCAACACGCATGATCAGATTTAATTTTCATTCCTGTTTTTCCTCCAGGCTGGTTACTCCCAAATTTCTGAGAAATCTAAAATCTTGAAGTTTCTATAAACTCACTGTGTTCAATCCCAGGGGTGCAAGCGCCCAAGTGCACTGTTTACTGATGCTAAAAACAGCCAGGGGCAGGACGTGGCTGAGAGGGTCTGCACATTTTACCACTCACAGGCTCCTCCGGGGGGTGGGGGCGATGGAGGACCGCCCTGCGCCCACAAGCTGGGCAGTGTCGGGCAGGGTGCTCGCCCTGCACAGGGGTGTCTTCCTCTGGTTCATGAGCACATTCTCCTACTTCACAACCAGGTCTCACTGCTGTGATCCTCACTTAGAGGCTGGAGAGGGGGCCAGCTGCCCTCTACAGCCTTCCTAGGCACGCTCTGTGGAGTCTTTCCTGGGGGCTGCCTGGGCCACAAGCTTTCCTAGCACTGACTGGGGGCACTCTTTATGGGAATTCCTTGCATGATATATTTTCAAATTAGATTTCTGAGAAATCTACATCTTAGAATCACTGTAAATTTGATCATCTATGAAAATTTTCTTCTTTTGATTAAAGCTGACAGTGCACTGCTAACCTACACAGTGTATTTTTGTATTAAATAAAACAAAGGAGATGTATTTTAAGAAATCCATAATGTGCCTGTCATCTCAGTGACTCAGGAGGCCGAGGCAAGAGGATTGCAAGTTCAAAGCCTGCCTTAGCAACTTAGTGTGATGCTGTTAGCACAAAAGGACAGGGCTGGGTGCCAACTTCACCGATCAGGAATGGAATTACACTTCTGATGGACCCACTCTCCTGGTGGAAAATGAGCCACTGGCCAAAGGAGAAGTCTGGGCTCATACAGGTTATATTGAGAGGTGACTTAATTAATGAGCATGTCAGTTTGGACACTCAGGAATTTGGGGTCTTTATTCTGCAAAATAGGAGGGATCTGAGGTCAACATCAGTATCTGGTATTTATCTTACTGGGCCAGATGGAGAGTCTGGGGTCCATGGTTGGTATCTGGAAAGGATTTGTTTAAGGAAGGATCAATGCTTTGGCCTCTTCCCAGAGACTGCCATTTCAGACTTGATGGATGGTTATCTCCACCCTGGGGCCTGTTTGTCACTGGGAAAAAAATGTAATGGGAAAGGATCAATGTATGGCATTCTCCCTAATTTCCTCTCCCTGGGACATGCTATTTTGGAGTTTGTCATTTTCCATATCCAACACTGTCTCAAAAAAACAAAAGGGGACATCTGGAGCCTCTGGGGTAGGCGTTTCCGGCAAATCAACTCTTAGTTGGTGGGTCTTGGGTTGTCTGATACTGTGCACTATTGGACCAAAAGGGTAACAGTGCCGCTAGGATGAAGTGCATGAGATTTTTGATGAAACTGAGTCATGAAATTAACGACTGAGTTGAAGAATGGAACACAGATCCACGGAACGATTACAGGTGTAGATGTTAGCACAAAAAGAACAGCCCAGACGCAACCTGGCCCCCAAGGCTGTTGTACAGAGGCAGCTGGAGGCACGTCCTCTAAGGAAGGAGTTGCCATGATCCCTAGGTGACATATGGGACCCTATATCAGTGTGAGAAGTCAAACATTGATTTCCACCTGCTTTTATTCCAAAGCATGCTCCCTCTTAGGAGTGGGATCAAAATCTACATGATTAGCTAATTTTAAAATTGGAGCAGGCAAAGGGAAGGTCATAATTTAAAAGACTACAGTTGGATCTTACATCTCAATTAAGATAAATACTATACTCTGAAAATGGACCATTGGACTTTCTGTTTTTCACAGTGCTGGATATTGAACCTAGGACCTTGAACACACTAGGAACATGCTCTATCACTGAGCAGCACCCCATCCACCACTTTGATTTCGATTGTTACAAGTTATCAAATCTTAAAAACCGAGGGACAAAGGACCAGAAGTTGAAAAAAAATGAAGAGAATATGAATAGGCATGCGAACAGATCCCCAGGGCACCTCCAAGCCTGTGAAGACCAGTGCTTCAGCAAAAGCAGCCTCGGAGTCCTTCACGATGATGGGGTGATATGAATTCCCATCTGTTCAAACGCCCCTCATTTCATGTGCTGGAAATGTCCTTCTCTCCTCTAATTGCAATTGACAGTCTGTGAAATGAAGATGCTCCCAAATGTGTGGAGAATGTCTAGATCACTCATCATTACAGAAATACAAATTCAAGTGGCACCAAGGTTCTACTTCTCAGGACCCAAAGGTGCAAAAAACAGAATCTCCAGAGCCTGAGGCAGGAGGATCCTGTCACAGGAGAATCCTATCACAACCCGCGTGACATTTACTCATTTTTCCCAAACTAGGGTGGTGAGTCAGATTAGAAATATTAAAGGTATGAGAAAAAAGACACAGAAATAAGTGAAAAGCAGGGCGTGGTGGGTTGATCCAGTTTGGATTTAACAAAGGGAACAAAAACCTCCTGTTTATTTATAGGTATGGGCATTAAAGTTTTCAGTGTGAAAAGCTTCTTGAGGTAAACAGGATGAAGTTGAGGTAAACAACATGGTTGGTGTCAGGTCGATAAAGGTGACTTAGGAACAAAGCACCAAGCAGCCAGCGCTCAAAAAGAGCCACCAGTCAGCACTGATGGAACCGCCTGACAGCCAGCGGGGTCTCCTGGCCAATCGTGGATCCCAGCCAGCTAACTCCAACCAACCCCAGTAGGACAAGGGACTCTAAAACCCCCCTTTCCTTTCCCAAGCCCTGCCTTCCTGCCCTAAGCCCAATAAAAAATTCTAGTCTGGTCCAGCCCGACGCGATTTCTCTGCAGACCCTTGTCTTATCCGCTCTGTTGGTCTGGGAGCGAAATCTCAATAAAGCCTTGTTCAGCATCCTTTTAAAATCTGCCTCCTTTTGGTTGCTGCCACTGCCTGACCTTACATCTGGTGCCAAAACCCGGGAGGGATTTTAGGGCTACTCTGTAAGGGATTGAAATGTGCCCCCCTATCCCCTTCAAATGAACTGGGAGATTCCTAAGCTGCTCCTTCTTTCCCTCTCTTCATCCGGGCTGACAAGAGTGGGGTAGATTCCGTAGTTTCCCCTGACCTTGCCGCCCCTCTCTGTCCGCGGGAGTCTATGTATAAGTCACACACGTGCCATAGACTCCCACCCGGTCCGTTCAAGGCCCCAGGAACTGTGGAGACGGCCCAGTTCTTGTGTGAGCCATTCCGATCCGTTTGGGCCCCCAGAGGGTTGCAGGGACACCTCAGCCTCCACCCAGCCCTTATCCGTTCCTGTTCCTCTGGTGAGTACGATCAGAATCTGGGATGCCTTTTTCTGCTCCCACCCACCCCTGAGGGTGCCAGAAGTTCATGGGAAACACCGAGTTCTCCTTTGGGTGTTTATATTCAAATTTTGCCAAGTTAGGACTCAGCCAAGACCTCTGCTGTGACCTCCTGGCCTTTTACTCCACTGGGCCTGGACAATTTCTGTCTCCGGATAGGGAGGTGGCAGAAATGCTCAGGCTTTTTGTGATCCGCTGCTGTCCTCCCCTTTGTTCTAGCTGATCCTCGGCTGAAGTCCTCCTGGCCGGGAACCGCTTTCCCAGTATTCTACTCTTTCTTCCTCATCCTCAGTCCCACCTTCCCATCTTCCCTCTCCCTACCCAGGCCAATCCTTCCTCCTCCCCCCACACCTGCACCCCCCTCCCCCCTCCTCCCCCACTCCAGGACCCTCCCCCCCATCCCTCTCCCCCTCCTCCTCCCCTGCTCCCCACAACTCCCTCCTCTCCTGCAGCCAGGACCCCTGCCCACCTCTTCTACTGATAAGCCCTCCCCTCCGCCACCCCCTCCTCTCTTCTCCTGTCAGTGCCCACACCTGGTCCTACCAGACCCTCTTACCAGGTAACCCAAAGCTCCTTTGTCCTCTCAGGGGAGTGGCTGGTGCTGAAGGGATCCTCCGAGTATACATCCTATTCTCACTCCAAGATCTTTCCCAGATTGGAAAGTGCCTTGGGTCTTTCTCTGCTGACTCTTCTACTTACATTAAAGAATTCTGATACCTGGCATGATGTCCATGTCACTCTGTCCTCCACCCTTATCCCCCCCATGAGCGAGCCTGCATCCAGAAGGCTGCACGAGATCATGCTGATCAAATTCGTTTAACAGATATGACTCTCCCCACAGGTGAAGCAGCTGTTCCCCTTACTGAACCCAACTGGGACTATCAAGATGACCAACAAGGTTGCAGTCACTGTGCTCACAGGGTCCGATATCTAATAGCAGACATGCAGGCGGTTTCTAATAAGATGGTTGACTTTGATAAGCTGAGAGAAATCACCCAGGATCCAGATGAGAGCCTTATTTCTCAACCACCTTACAACCCTCACCAAATATACTAAGCTGGGTCCTGAGTCTCCCTCTGGGGCTACAGTGTTAGCAACCCATTTCATTACTCAATTGGCCCATGATATTAGAAAAAAGCTCAAACGAGCTGAGGAGAGCCCTCAGACCCCTATCTGAGATCTGGTGAAAATAGCCAGGAAGGCTCAAGTACAGAAAAAGGCCTGGGCAGCAGCCCTGAGGCCTACGGCTCCCGCGAAATCTTCACGGGGGACCAGCATTCCTCTCTGCCAGGGGCTTGTTTCAAATGTGGATGCCCAAACCCATGGCCCCCTCTAGGCCATGCCCCACCTGTAAGCAGACAGGACATTGGAAGAGCAACTGCCCCATGGCTGGCCCTTCCTTGGCACTACCATGTGGGGGTATGACCAGCCAGGAAGTCCCTTCTCTTGAACTATTGAACTATTGGGGATCACAGAAGACTGAAGAAGCTGACTCAGGTACCCCCACCACCCGTGCCGAGCCCAGGGTAATGCTCCAGGTAGTGGGTAAGTCCGTAACGTTCCTTGTGGACATGGGGGCTACCTATTCTGTCTTGCCTGCCTATCTGGGCCTCTGTTTCCTTCCATCAGTTATGGGGATTGATGGCAAACCCTCCTCCCCAAACTGAACTACTAAGCTGGCCTGTGCCCTGGACACCCTTTCACACTCTTTTCTGGTCATTCCATCCTGTCTGATTCCTCTCCTAGGCAAAGATGTTCTCCAACTACTAGGAGCCACCCTCCAACAACACCCCAAGAATACTACCACCCATCTTCTTCTGCCTCTAATCCTTTCCTCTCTAATAACCTGAGAGTACCTACTGTGCCATTGCCCCCTGACCTAGTCGATCCCCAGGTCTGGGACATCTCCAAGCTGGTCCTAGTTCCCACCACAAGCCAGTTCATATCTAGCTGAAACACCAAACTGAATTTCCTTCGCACCCCCAATTTCCCATCTCCAAAACCTACAAGGAGGGACTTAAGCCCATCATAGATGGGTCACTTTCCCAGGGACCCCTCGTCCCTACTGACTCCCCCTCAACACCCCCATATTGCCGGTACACAAACCCTCAGGAGCCTATTGCTTAGTCCTCGATCTCCACCTAATTAATGAGGCGGTTATTCCCTCCACCCGGCGGTTCCCAGCCCTGACACTCTTCTTTCTCTTATCCCCTCTCTGACCACTCACTTCACTGTCCTGGATCTTAGAGCTGCCTTCTTTACAGCGCCCCTCCATCCTGACTCTTATCACCTCTTTGCCTTCACATGGGAAGACCCTGTGTCCTTTAGGTCTCAACAGCTGACATGGACAGCCCTACCCCAAGGCTTCAGGGACAGTCACCATCTCTTTGGGAAAGCCTTGCCACAGGATCCAACTGCTTGTGACTTAGGGATAGCACTCTCTTACAGTTAGACAGAAGTCTTTCCTACCTCCAGGGAAACTGCTGACATTGTCACCTCCATCCTCATCGAGCAGATCATTCCCAGGTTCAGACCCCCGCCTCCATTCAGTCAGCCTCCACTTCTCAGGTTGTTCAACTAGTCTCCAAAGACCTCAGCATCATCTAGAGGCTCCACATCCCCTACTGACCCCGATCCTTGGGTAAGGTGGAGAAGGCTAATGGCATTCTCAAGAATCATCTCATTACACTTCCTATTGAACTCAGGCTGTCTTGGCCCAATCTCCTGCCATTGACCCTCATCAGAATTTGGGCAGTCCCTAGAGCCCCCTCAGGCCTGAGCCCCTTTGAGCTACTCTGTGGGCACCCTTTCTTAATCAACCAAATCTTTCCAGTCACTCCTCCTCCCCCTGTGTCCTACCTGCCCGATCTCACACTTCTGTACAAACTCCTAAGGGAACCCACAGACCTATGTCTTCCTGCGCCATCCCTGTCCTCCATCCCAGCACATCCAGGAACTGAATCAGACCTTCTTCAACCAGGTGACACAGTCTTACTTCAACAGCTGCAGCCTCAATTGTTGGAACCTCACTGGGCAGGATCCCCTCAGTCATACTTATTGCCTCAACGGTGGCCAAGCTTTTGGGACACTCCCCCTGGTGCCATGTGTCCTGCCTTAGGAAAGCACCTGTCCAAATGTCCAGTCCTAGACTTCCACCATGCTGGGGCCCCTCCAAACTCAAGATTTCTCGCCAACCCTCTTCTTCTTTTACTAATCATTAATCTCTCTGAAGCTTCTATCCCAACCCACAGATGGTGCTTCTACATCCAATCAACATGGCAACAGGATGGCACCACCCACTCTCAGTTTATGGGTCAAGGCAATTGTCCTTCCACTAGCTGCAATTTGGCAGTCACCCTTAACGTTACTGGCATCAACCGAGCCACCTCCTCTCACCTATGTGCAGCAATGCTATGCTTCATATCAGATCAAACTGAGGAATTTCGTAAGTGCTGGCCTAATGCCTATAGTGGGTGCCTTTATAATTTGTCCCGACCAGCAGGACACATCAACGTGGGCAGAGAACCTAGATGGGGAGGAATGAAGGGACAAGAGACACAGAAGGATGACAGCAAGACAGGAGTTCTGATCAAGCTGCAAACTTTTATTGTACACACAGGGGTATTTGTATGCTGGGGATGGGGAAGCTCTCTTATCGGCAGTTGCTGGATATCTGCACAAGGTGAGATAACGCAGGATGTTTCAGGAAGACAGATGGCCGCAGGATGTCTCAGGGAGATAGATGGCTGCAGGGTGTCTCCCAGGCAGGATGTCTCCCAGGGGGCTGTTTCTTGTAACTGTCAGGCTATTCTTTGAAGGAGAACTCCCTTCTAGTCCCTGGCATCTCCCCCTTACTTATATAAAATATTTGACCATACCTTACCGGCCTGTGTCTAATAGAGAAATCTTTAATTCTGTTACTTAGGGCTGGATAACCATACTTGCAAACACTAAGCCTACCTGTGTAGGTTAGAAATAAAGGCCTTAAACTAAAAACTATTCTGGCAGCCCCTTTTGATGGTTATCAGGCATTCCTGTCTGAGAATCTCTTTTGCAGCCTCCAGTTTACTTATTCTTGGAAGTTACATTTAACTATTATTATCATTTAAAATACCCAGGAATAGCAGTGTTTTGGCTTTGACTGTCTTTGCTAAGTGTTTAAGATGAAGCAAGTCAAACTGACTTTTGTTTCTATCTATTGTTAACAGTCAGCTGAGTTTCCCTGGGAGTCCTCAGGGAGCTTACAGCAGCTTTTCAGTTCTGCTAGTGCCATTTGCGCTAGGATGGGTCCAGGCCTTGCTTGACCATATGGCTTCCCTCGGAAGCATCAGGGATGTCTCCCTTTTCTGATGACCCTCCTCTTCACAGCAAATGCACTGATTGGCTTTCTGTCCTCCACTGGTCTCATTAATCTCCCTG
>NW_026000001.1:6890689-6924649 GCF_001458135.2 Marmota marmota marmota
CAGGTAGGCATTCTTAAAAATACAGGCTCTGAACAGCTCTGGTAGAAATCTGAAACACAGTAGTACAGATTAGTGGCTGGAAGGCGGGACTAGAAGTCCCATCTGAGTGACTGTGGAAGATCCAATCGGAAGCCCGCGAAAGTGTGGGAGGTGGGACCAGGAAGCCTGCTCTTCCAGCCGGTCACCCCATGGTTACCATGGTGATGCAAACAACATGGAGTCCGCTGCCCATTTTCGGGGCAAAAGTTCCCCACGTTTTCCTAGCTGATTGCATTTTGTTTGATTTTGTCTGCATTTTCCCCCGCCTGGCCAAGATCTTACTGCGGTAGCAGCTTGTTCTGTCTCTGCGACCTGCGGTTGCAGCTCGTGTACATCCTGCACTTTTTTCTGTGGCACGTGGGTGCTCCAAAGGTTTTTTAGCAGCAAACGCTAGCATTACCATCAGATCTTAAGTTAATCTGTGTTTGGCATTTAGGTCAAGTAATTCAAGGATTAAAAAGCACTGTTGGCCGCAGGGGCTAGGACCCCATAGCGAGCAGCAGCGGCTAAAGTCTCTTGTCCCCAGCGGCTGAGTTATAGCCATTCTGATTCATAGGACAATCATGTAGTAAAAAGGTCTGTACATACTTTCTGAGTATTGACAAAAACAATAGAAAATTGAAACTTATTTCTCTCCAGGTAAACATCACATTTCTCTCCCTTTTTCTCACTCTCCTAGCGCAAACTTCTAGAACATAAAGGCCAAAAAATATCTCTTTTTTTTAAGCTTTTTTTTTTTTTTTTTGAATTAATTAGGTTCCAGTAAGAAAAAGTGGGAACAGGCACCTTTTCTGGGCCAAAGGATTCATAATAATCTTTTAAACAGTCTCCTACTCTAAGCCATCTTTTACCATCAATGGTCCCTTCAAGGGGAAAGCATGGACACAATTCTCCTATGTATGAAAAGAATAATCTTAAGTCCTTTTTCTTAACACATGCCCCCTGCGTCTTGAGGGCCTCCTTGAGGCCTGACAAAAACAACTCATGTGACGAAACTGCTTGTCCCATGGTGGGTCACTCACCTTGCGTCGTCCTCACTCTCCTCCTGGATCTGTCTCTTGGTCGTGTCTGCCGAGGCGATCTCGAGCTCCCTCTTGGCCAAGTCTTCCTGGAGGATGGCGTTCCCTCTCAGTCAAAAGCTCAAGCCCCACGTTGGGCGCCAAATGTCCCGACCAGCAGGACACATCAACGTGGTCAGCGAACCTAGATGGGGAGGAATGAAGGGACAAGAGACACAGAAGGATGACAGCAAGACAGGAGTTCTGATCAAGCTGCAAACTTTTATTGTACACACAGGGGTATTTGTATGCTGGGGATGGGGAAGCTCTCTTATCGGCAGTTGCTGGATGTCTGCACAAGGTGAGATAACGCAGGATGTTTCAGGAAGACAGATGGCCACAGGATGTCTCAGGGAGATAGATGGCTGCAGGGTGTCTCCCAGGCAGGATGTCTCCCAGGGGGCTGTTTCTTGTAACTGTCAGGCTATTCTTTGAGGGAGAGCTCCCTTCTAGTCCCTGGAGATAATTCATGCAAGAAATGCTTCCAAGATAAGTCTTGCTATGAGAAACAAGCATATACTAAATTAACTATTTGGGACCCATGGGACCTGAAATGGGGTTCTGGTGTTGATGGTAAATTTTATTCTTGGGGTTTTGCCAAGCACTCCTCAGCCTCTATCAGAATATGGAGAACTTGTATATAAGTGCTCCCTCAAATTCACATAACCATCCAGGAGCAAGAGAAGGAACTCCAACACCAGCTGGATGCAGTTGCCCATCATAAAGGTGACCCTTCTCATGATGGCCCTAATACATCAGGGCTTTCAGCTTCTCAATTTATCCAAAGTTAATAATATTTCAGACTGTTTTCTCTGCTCCGGTTTGGATTGTACTCCATTAACTGCGATTCCCATTGATCTTCCTCTCAATACCTCAACCAGACCCCAAGGGCCTCCCTCTCCAGCCTTTGAGGAAGTACCTCTTTTTCATAACTCTTCAGGGAATTTCCCCTGCTATTTCACTTCCTCTGGTTCAGCATCCTGTGACCAGATCATTCAAATTTCTTCCCCAACCTTTGCTCTGCCCGGGTTCTTTTTCTGGTGCAAGGGTACCCTGACAAAAAACCTAAGTCTCAACATGCCCTTGGCTTTTTGTGTTCCTTCCACCTTGGTCCCCAATCAACTGTACAGTGAGGCTGAATTAAAGTGGCTTGTCACCACCTCCCTTTCCAGGGCAAGACAGTTTGTCTTTCCACCAGTAGTAAGTAGTTGGACTCTCCCTGGCCTCCTCCCTCGCTGCCTCTGGACTTGGTTATGCAGTAACCACCACTCAGAATCTTGAACAACAACTTCAGAAAGTGGGAGAGGCATTGGCCGCCTCTCTCACTTCCATACAAAGGCAAATGACATGTATTACCCAAGTTTCATTAGAGAGCCATTGAGCCCTTGATCTCCTGACTAAGACAAAGGAGAAACCTGTCTATTCCTGAAAGAAGAAGGCTGCTGCTACATCAATGAAGGGAGACCTGGGTCCCTCACTGTGAAGGACACAGTGGCAGTTAAGAAGGGGGGCCATCATGTGAAAGCCACAGGGTGGAGAGCTCAGGGTTTCGTGTACAGGCATGTTTGCCTGGTTGGTGTGCACACTGTATTTCTTAGCTCTACTGACAAGGCCTGGAGGCCCTGGGACCCCAGCTGCCATGGGCTCCTGCAGTGCCCAGGTCTCCTGGCTCCTTGAGGAAATTGCTGATGCTGGGGCCAAGGCAGAAAATGCCTGATATGAGCCTGGAGCTTCCTGAAGTAACAGGAGGAGGAGCTGCTCAAAAGCTAGGCTGGTAAGGACCGCACAAGCCCAGGTGCCATTGGGGGTGGTGATGTTCCCCCCAAGAGAGGTGTGTGTTTGGGGTAAGGGTTGTGGCCTGATGTGGTTGTTGCACAAGACAGGCAGTGTATCCAAACATCACACCCAACACCAGACTGGCACAATTATGACGTGTTAGTTGCAGTAAAGGTGTGGGACTTGCAGCATCACTGGGCTGGGCTTCAATCCCAACACCACAATAAAATAAAATTTAAGAAGCAAACTAAACATGAAGATCAAGTTTGAAAGAAAACAGGGGCCAACCAAACGAGCCAGAGCTGTGACTTCAGCATGATGGAGGATGATGTTGGGTACCATCTGGATGAAGTGTCCCTGAATCCGCACTGATCTCAGTCAATAGTAGTTTGAACGTAACTGGAGGAGAAGGGATGACCATCTTAACTCAATTCCAGTTCCCGTAGGAGAGAGGAGGAAGAGCAGGAGGGAAAAATCACTGTTGAAATGATCCCCTGAAGGAGCTCCCTTGTGAAACAATCGGCAGACTGTTTCCTGGCTTTGGTAACAGCACTGCAGTTGTTTGTCAATTGGGGAAACTGCATGAGAGAGGTATGGAAACTTTCTGAACTCCTCCTGAGCCTACTCTATATGTTTTAAATTGTTTCAGAATAAAAGATTAGGAAAAAAATCAACATTGGGCACACTGAAAGAATGAACTCACAAAGTGGAGTAAGCGAGGTAGTGTGGTGGCTCAGAGCATAGACCCTGGCCCAGTAGATCTGGTGCAGACCTGGCCTGATGCCCTTCGCTGTACAGGGCTGGGCAACTATGTGACCTCTCTGTGTCTCCCTTCCCTCTTGTGTAAAATGAGGAGAATAATAGCATCCATGGTACGGGTTGTTTCAAGAGCTAACTATGTTAATACAGGTAAAGCATTTAGAGCAGGGTTGGTGAGAATTATGTGCTCTGAAGACACCGGCTGCCAGGAGCGGAGAGGACAGGACCATCTGGGGCAGTGGACCCAGAGGCAGCTGCATCAGACCAAGCCAGAGCCACCTAGGGAGGGCACAGGAAGCATGAGGAGAGCTGGTGGACACCAAGCCAGGCAGCAGAGGAAGCCCAGTGCTTACATGGCAGGACAGGAGAAGCAGAGAGACAGCTTACACCAGAGGGTCCCAGGAGGCCAGGCACAAATTTGCCAAGAGGAAAGGGAAAAGAAAATGAAAAGGTCGACCAAACAAAAAGAAATGACTTACACTTAGTCAGAAATCAGAGAGAGATTGAAGTGTCAAAGACAGAGTTCAAGAAAGAAAGAGAGGGCTGGGTGGTGGCTCAGTGGTAGTGTGCTTCCTAGCATGCATGATGCACTGGGTTCGATTCCATCAACAACTAAAAAATATTTTTAAAAAGGAAAGAAAGAAAGAGAGCCCATATAATGGAGCAGGAATCAAAGTGAGACTAGATTCCTCGCAAACTCCTATTGCAGGAAGTAAAGAGGCCTTAGGTGGAGGCGGATGCAGCTAGGGTTCTTACAGGACCAACCCAGGACAACCCACTCAGCATGAGGTTGGTACCCCAGGACCAGGAAGCCAGCTGCACTACAGACATGGTCAGGTACCCTCTGGTAGGGGACTGACAGCCACCATTCCCCAGGTCCATGGTTTATTCCCTGATTCAATTCTTGTGAAACACAGGATGTGCCTATCCTGAGTGACTCCATGGTGTGCAGAACAGCAGTCCTCAGGCTGCGCCTGCCCTGAGTGACTCCATGGTGTGTAGGACAGCAGTCCTCAGTCTGCACCTGCCCTGAGTGACTCCATGGTGTGTAGAACAGCAGTCCTCAGGCTGTGCCTGCCCTGGTGACTCCATGGTGTGTAGAACAGCAGTCCTCAGGCTGTGCCTGCCCTGAGTGACTCCATGGTGTGTAGAACAGCAGTCCTCAGGCTGTGCCTGCCCTGAGTGACTCCATGGTGTGTAGAACAGCAGTCCTCAGGCTGTGCCTGCCCTGAGTGACTCCATGGTGTGTAGAACAGCAGTCCTCAGGCTGCGCCTGCCCTGAGTGACTCCATGGTGTGTAGAACAGCAGTCCTCAGGCTGTGCCTGCCCTGAGTGACTCCATGGTGTGTAGAACAGCAGTCCTCAGGCTGCGCCTGCCCTGAGTGACTCCATGGTGTGTAGAACAGCAGTCCTCAGGCTGTGCCTGCCCTGAGTGACTCCATGGTGTGTAGAACAGCAGTCCTCAGGCTGTGCCTGCCCTGAGTGACTCCATGGTGTGTAGAACAGCAGTCCTCAGGCTGTGCCTGCCCTGAGTGACTCCATGGTGTGTAGAACAGCAGTCCTCAGGCTGTGCCTGCCCTGAGTGACTCCATGGTGTGTAGAACAGCAGTCCTCAGGCTGTGCCTGCCCTGAGTGACTCCATGGTGTGTAGAACAGCAGTCCTCAGGCTGTGCCTGCCCTGAGTGACTCCATGGTGTGTAGAACAGCAGTCCTCAGGCTGCGCCTGCCCTGAGTGACTCCATGGTGTGTAGAACAGCAGTCCTCAGGCTGTGCCTGCCCTGAGTGACTCCATGGTGTGTAGAACAGCAGTCCTCAGGCTGTGCCTGCCCTGAGTGACTCCATGGTGTGTAGAACAGCAGTCCTCAGGCTGTGCCTGCCCTGAGTGACTCCATGGTGTGTAGAACAGCAGTCCTCAGGCTGTGCCTGCCCTGAGTGACTCCATGGTGTGTAGAACAGCAGTCCTCAGGCTGTGCCTGCCCTGAGTGACTCCATGGTGTGTAGGACAGCAGTCCTCAGGCTGTGCCTGCCCTAGTGACTCCATGGTGTGTAGGACAGCAGTTCTCAGGCTGCGCCTGCCCTGAGTGACTCACTGGTGTGTAGAACAGCAGTCATTAGGCTGTGCCTGCCCTGAGTGACTCCATGTGTACAGAGCAGTAGTTCTCAGGCTGTGCCTGCTCTGAGTTACCCCATTTTGTTAAGCAATAGTTTCCCATCTGCTGCTTTATTTTGATTACACATACCAAGGTAGAATCATTCCACATCCTGTTTTTACAAGTAAACAATTGCCATGTGGGCAGCACAATCACATAGCACCAATTAATATGTAACTTAAACATTTTAAACTGTGAAACCATATGAAGGAGTACTTGGACCCATGGGCCTCCTGAATCCTATTAGGCATACCAGACACAGGAGTTTATGAAGTTCACCAGACACAACATCCTCACCTAAGACCTGTGAGAGGAGCCCCCTAAGACTGAACAGAGTGGCATCCTCACCCTGTCCCCTGGTCACTCATCATGATTCTCACCCAGGAAAATTGCAGTCAGTGACAAAGCTCCGAGATCCTGTCCCTCTAGCTTCAGCAGAGCTGGTTTCTTCTGTCTTTGATGACCACAGTTTCCATTCCTGACTGACATCTGAAGCTGACACTCTGAAATGGAAACGGCCTTCAACTGGACCCTCTGCTTTTCATACCACCAGTTACCAGTGAGGAGCTCTGCTTCCTCAATGTTAGAGTCTGAACGTCAGAGAAGCATACCAAGGCAAGCACTAGGGCAGGGTCTATTTAAAAAGGGGGCCGGAAGCAGGTGCTCTGCCCTTTTGATATGTCCTAGTGTTACCGCTGTTGACCGGTGAAGAGTCCTTGCTTCCCCAATGTTGAAGAATGACACCAAAGAAGCACGCCGAGGCAAGGTCAGAGTAGAAATTAGAAGTTTATTAAAGGACAGCAGAAAAGACTTCTCCCAGAGGAAGAAGGGGACCCAAGAGGTGGAATCCGTGGAAGGGATGTTGTCTCCCCTTTTTATAGTTCTTTCAGTGATGGAATGTAGGTGGGAAGGCCCGAGGGGTGGGACACAGGTGGGCCGAAGAAGTAATCTGGTCAGGAAGGACTTCTGAGTCAGCACCTTTTTGCTGGGGGCTGTTCATTCACATTTCTTTGAGGTGGACTTTGGCCTAGGGCCTTTTTGGGACTTCATTAACATTCCATGAGTTGTCCTGCGTTTCCCGGAATCATTGCCAGCATGGCCTCCATTTTAGATTTCACTCGGCATTAGACCCGATTTATCTAACTACACTGACTACCTAACTTTAAATCTGGCTTCATTAGGGTTCCTTTGTTTCCCAGCCCTCTTCCCTACCTATCTCCTTTCTGAGTAGGTGACTGGGTCCAGGAATGCTCGGTGGGATGGCTGAACGGTGGAAAACAGGAGAGCGGAAGGAGGGGGCAGCCCAAGACACTTAATTAACAACTTTATAGCTCCCTGTAGGGGGGTAGGGGGCAATTCCTGGGACTGGTTACCTTGGCAACAGATTGGAGCAGGGGCAGGTTCTGGATCAGGGTGGAGGAAGGGCTCTGAAGGAATTAACATTTCAGTGGTTCAGGGACAGTCTCCAACTTCCTGGACTCACTCAAAATTGGCCTCCTTGATCCGACCTGACTCGATTTACCTGTCTAATTCTGGCTTCATTTTGACAACTCTGGAACTGCCTGGTCGAAATACCTACCTGATCACCTGCAGTGACTGTGCTCCGGGCCCAGTACCTGAAACCCTGTGGCTGTCTTAGCCCTTTCTTAGTGTTCTGTGACTTATCTATATATCAGTGTGTGAAATTTGATGTGTGACTTGAGCATTATAAATATTAGAAATTAAAATTGGAATAAAAGAACCTGTGATTGCCTTATGCTTACCAGGTGACCCCCGAGTGTTCAGGGGGCTCCTACCCATAAAAATGGTGTTGCCTGTGAATTTATTGGTAGAGGCTTTGTGAAGGACACAACCTGTTGGGTCTATTTGGATGGCAAAGCTAGCTCTCCACAAAGTGGCCCTTGTGACAGACAGCCCCTTGCACCCTGCAGGGAGCCCCAGTTGAAGCTAGAATCAGTCAGGCAGTCAGTATAGATAGGTAAATTGAGTCAGGTGGATCAAGGAGGCCAATTTTGCATGAGTCCAGCAAGTTGGAGACTGTCCCCTGAGGGATTGAAATGTTAATTCCTTCAGAGCACTCCCTCCACCAATATCAAGAACCTGCCTCTGCTCCAACCTGTTGCCCAGCAACCTGTCTCAGGAATTGCCCCTCCCTACAGGGAGCCTTAAGGCTGCTCCATCCTGCTCCTCCCCCTTCAGGCCACCTGTTTCCCGCCTTTGGGTCACCCTAGGGGGCATTCCTGGGCCTAGTCACAGGAAGGAGAGAGATAAGGGGAAGAGAGAGGAGAACAAAGAAGCCTAATACCTATAAAAAGGGCAGAACATCTTGCTTCTTGGGATACCAGGATACCAGCTATGGCCCCCTTCTCCTCCTGGAGGAAATCTATGTTACCCCCTTTTAAATTAAATCTGTTTTACATGCTTGCCTCAGCTGTTATGCTCGAATTCGGGACCCCCCAAAAGACCACCAGAGACCCAAGATCCATGTAAGCAGCAAAGAGGTGTTTATTGCGAGCTAGCTCGGTCCTCCACGCATGCACACACAGCAACTGGTGACGCTGAGAGGCCCCGAGCCCAGGATTTGCCGCAGTTTTATACATTCTTTGGAGAAGGCAGGGACCCCACATACATCATAGCATCTCTTAGCAAATCATCACACACCGCGGGAAAATCAAATAACAACTCTAAAACATGATTAGCACATTCACTGGCGGGAACAAGTTGGGTAGGGGTGATTGGTTACTACAAGAGGGGTATTCATTTGAACTGATTGGTTTAAGCCAAGAGGGGTGTTCGTGCTGAACTACATGGTTTCGCAACACGTTATCAACCACCATAAACTACTGGGAGGGTCATCTGGCATCCCAGGTATTGCCCTGTCTCACGCTGATTGGTGGCTGCTAGGGGGTTGCTATGGGTCCCCACCTGGGCTGACTGAGTCAGGGACACCTGGGGCAGCAGATCTCTCCTGTCATTTGTAGATAAACCACTTAGCAGGGTGGGAATGTGCCTAGGAGTGCTCTGTGGGTTTTTCCAAGGACAAAGGTGATGTCCCTTCCTTGGACAGGTTGGCTCTGAGGTAGAGGCTGGTTTTTCATGGCGTGCTTCTCTAATGTTCACATTTCGACCTGTGAGGGAGCAGAACTCATCACCGACAGATAACCAGCACTATCGAAACCACCAAGGTCTGCAGCCACCCCCTGCTGAGTTGCAGTCTGTTCGGTGAATGGCTGACATGTTGATGTGCCCTAGTTCTAATAGCACAGGTGCCAGGAATGGGATCTGAAGAAGCCCCCAGTGGCCCTGGGAGCAGCCCTGCCAGGTAGGGTCCTGGAGGCCCCCTGTGCGTGTTGCTTTCTCACTGGCGGTTGCTGCCTCTTGGCCCAAGAGCTTTGACTTCTTCAACTGCATCTGAGCGTTTTCATCCAGACCAGGTCTGGTGTTAGACAGTGTCCATCAGAAGCTGCCTGGATCCCACGGAGGGCCTTCATAGGCAGGGAGTGGAAGGAGAGGTGTAGACAGGTTCGTCAGAATCTGGGGAGTCTGGGATCTCTCCAGTTCCCCAGAGAGGAGCGACAGGGCAGCAGCAGGAGGTTTTGACTGCAGGCTGTTGTCTGTAGAGGACATTGGAGGTGAAGAGGCTGTGGGGGGTTGAGCCTGGGGCCTTGCCTGGCTGAGCAGCCTCTCCCACTGAGTCACACCTCTCCCCAGCAGGCAGAGGCTTCTAAAGACCCAGGTCACCTCACTGAGCCCCCCAGTTCTGGCAGGCAAGAGGTGATCCCAGGGGGGTGCGCCCACTGACCTAGCCCCAGCAATTCCCTCTCCTTCTCTCATCCTCCCCTGGCATGTTACTCTGAATGAATAGTCTTTTGCTCAGTGAACTTCCCACTCCAAAAAAGAAGAGGGAGGCGTCCAAATGCCTATAAATCCAGACCTTCAGATCTGCAGGCATGTCCCCTTAAGTGGCTTTGGTCGATGGATGTCTGAGCTTGGGACAAGAGTGGAGGCGGTGCTGTCCCCAGGAGCCCATGGACGCCTGCACAGCATGGCGCAGCTGCCCTGGTCGCCCAGGCTGAGCCTCATGTGCGTGGTGTTTCTCCTCCTCTGTAGGTGCTGCCACAGTGCACTTACAGCGTGGTGCGATGGTGCATGCCTGCAATCCCGGCTGCTGGGGCTGGGGCTGGGGCTGAGTGATTAAGCATCCCTGGATTCAATCCCTGGTACCAAAAAAAAAAAAATCTGACTTGCAACAGAACTTCATTGAAAGAAAAATAAGTGCTCAGACTGGAGACTTCCCTGAACCAGGACTGGGTCAGAGCCTGGGGTCTGCTGTTAACAGCCTGGAGCAGGATATGCACACTTAGGCTTCACTCCCCAGCATCACCAGGCAGATGGGTTCACGCCTGCGGTGTGTCCGTGGCTGGCCACTGCTGGCGCCAGCCTCCTTGGCCCTGGCACTTACCACAGAGGCTTCCCAAACCTTTTTGTGACTTAGGCCACTAGATTTACCAACTTAAATGAAATGATGTGTATTGATTGAATATTTAGATCATTTTCAAATCAGATGAAATTTAGAAACACTAATTGCTAAACATAAACATCTCTACCCCTGGGTTCCTATTACGAAAGAACTGAAGGTGTCTGGGTCTGTGGGCAAACTTGTCTGTGCTTACTGAAGACTGCTGTGACACTGCCTCGGTGTTGACAGATCTGCCATCTCGAGGATGTTGGCTTGTGGTGACCAGCTGGCCATGGCTCTGGCCGGTTGTTCTCTCCAGGAATGAAGACTGAGGAGGGTTCAACATTTTAAGATGTGCAGAAAAAGGAACAGGGAAATGAACGGGCGCTGACTCTGCCGCCTCCAAGGGAAGGGGGGTGGGCTTTGTTAAGGAAAGTGGGGCCCCGAGGCCTAAGGAGGGTGATCTTA
The DNA here is from genome assembly GCF_001458135.2 of Marmota marmota marmota. NCBI lineage: Eukaryota > Metazoa > Chordata > Mammalia > Rodentia > Sciuridae > Marmota > Marmota marmota. Next base: position 6,901,399 of record NW_026000001.1, read on the forward strand.
TCCAGTGAGGGTGAGGAGGTGGCTTCAGCAGGAGTGAAGAAGAAGGAAACATCGGGGCACAGAGAGCTGGAGAGGAGGCTTCTGTAGCCCTCGGCAGCGCTGAATTTCACCTAAGGGTTCTCAGCGTGACTCCTGATATCAAAAGTCAACGGATGGGATTCGGTTTTCTTTGCTGAAATGAAATAATTTTCTTAACATTGTTCTGGCCTTCTTGAGAATTTTTTTTTTTTTGAGAGAGAATTTTTAATGTTTATTTCTTAGTTTTCGGTGGACACAACATCTTTGTTGGTATGTGGTGCTGAGGATCGAACTCGGGCCGCGCGCATGCCAGGCGAGCGCGCTACCGCTTGAGGCACATCCCCAGCCCTGAGAAATTTTAAAAGCTTTTCTTTACTGGTAGGTAACTGGCCCAGGAAAGGAAGGTTTTGGGTTCTATCAGGTTACCCTGCACTTCCCACTTCTGCTAGGTCTTTGCTTACACAAGAGAGCTGAGCCTCTTCTTCTTCTTCTTCCTCTTCTTTTTCTAATTTTTAAGTGTATTTTGTTGTTGTTGTTGTTCGTTTGTTTTTATGTGGTGCTGAGGATCAAACCCGGGGCTTCCTGTGTGTCAGGCAAGTGCTCTGCCACTGAGCCCCAGCCCCAGCCCCTGAGCCTCTTTATTGAAGCGCAGAGACTCCTTCTACGGGCAAATCTTGCCCAGCTGCCTTATAGTCTTTAATGAAGGATCTGGTTAAATGAGTAAGTGCTGCTTCTTAGTTATCTGTGATTCCATTTACTCACAAGTTTGAACTATTTAATATATTTTTTTTACAAACCTCTCAAAATCAAATTCTAAATTTTCTTGACCCTGAATTACTTTTGGGATTTTTCAGATGAGTCTCAGGACTTTCTTTAAAAAAAAATGTTTTCGCTGTTTTAGAATGAGAGATGATAAACTACTAGGCTTATTCAATGTGTTAATTTGTAGGTGAAGATGTGTCAAGCAAGGGTGACGTTTGCTGAATGATACATTGGTACAGGACTCTGCCATCATGACGGGTTGTTAGGCAGCTTTGCATTTCTGCAGTGAAATACCAGAAGCAGCCGACTTTAAAGAGAGAAAAGCTTTATTCAGCTCGCAGTTCCAGAGGCTAACACCCCGCTGCAGCGCTGGCAGCCGGCAGCACCACTTGACAGTACAGGTGGCCGTGGTGGCTGCCAGTGGGGACCCGCAGCCTGGCTTGCACTGGAGCACAGCAGGGTCGGGCCAGGCTCAGGCTTCCCAATGGTCTCTTGGCAGGAGCGGCCTTATAGGGCAGTGCCCAAGGATGCGGGGACCTCCCATTGACCCTTCCTACCAAAGATTTCCCCGCTTCCAGCAGCAAGGCACTGGAGATCAAGCCTTCAATCACAAGGGGCTTGGGGGATGCTGCAAGTGGACAAGTAATACTCTGAGAAAGTGCTGGACATTGGAAACCCCGGAACCCCCAGTGCGATGCCTTCCAGTCAGGAGCCAGGCGAGTGCCAGGGAAGCCGGTGCCCTTGCCCCCAGCCTGGCCTCTCGACCATGAACACTGGTGGGGCTCACCACCCACAGACAGCTGATCGTTTCACTCTGGTGCGTTTCTGAAAGGTCTTACAAGGGCTAACCCTAAAGTGCTATGTCTTCAGGAGGCCCCTGGAGAGGCCTAGATCACATTGCTGGACTGCCTAAGAGTGTCCAGCGCCCTGATGAGAAGAAGCCCAGGGACTTGTGGAGCTGGAGCCAGGGCTAAACGGGGTGGACACTGACTGCCCTGGGCTGCAGGGACCCTAGGAGTCCAAAGCTGCAGCTTTTTTACTTTCTCCTTACAACATTGCTGTCTCTGTAGTTTTGTTTTCCAGATTCAAAGAAATCTTTCCATTCCTTCTAAGCCTTCCTTCTTTGTTGGTGGCAATCTGATGGAATACAGCTTTGTGGACAAAGATGAGACAGTGCATTTCCTGCCTATCCATCCCCCCAAACCTAGAAGCAGTGAGTAATCTTTTTAGTTTCTTTCCTGTGGTGCAGGGAGGGACTAGGTCTTGCTACTGAGCCAGGGCTCCACCCCTGAGCCTGCCCTGTCCCTGTCCTTATCATCATGGCAACAGAGTTGCTGGCGAAAGTCCAACAGGACTGTGTCCTAACAGGACACCACTGGGAACACTGCTCCTGTTGCCAAAGCTTTGATGGGAATTTCATTTGCAAATGTGCTTGACCCACATGTGACCAGATAGTTTTTGAGGAACAGAGTTTATGGAGCCAGTAAAGCCCCTTGGGGAAGAGCCCCCTGTGTCTGGCTTTAAGGGTTCCCCAGCCTCATGGGCTAAATAAGAAAGGCACAGGAGCTTAAAGATAATTTGAAGACTTCAAGAAGATAGGAATTCGCCCAGATTTCTAGGTGTTGCAGGTGAAGTATAATGGGCAGTCTCTGGCCTGGTGCTCTAGCCCTGAGAGTGCAAGTCTAACCTAAGATTCCTTTTGAAAAGTTCCAACAAAGCCATTTTTTTTTTTCAGTGCTGAAGTGCTGGGCGTCAGATTCAGGGCCTTGTGCACATCAGGCAAGTGCTCTGCTGCTGAGCTGCACCCCAGTCCAAAAGTAGAATTTTGGGGAGAGTACTAGGGAATGGACCCAGGGGCAATTTACCACTGAGCCACATCCCCAGCCTTTTAATTTTTTATTTTGAGTCAGGGCCTCACTAAGTTTACTTAACTTCTGAGTCTGGCGTTGAACTTGCCATCTGAGGCGTGTACCACTGAGCCCAGCTCATGGAAAATATTCTTGAAGAAGAAAATGAAAAAGAAGAAAAACAAGTTCAGGAAATGCCCAGACACAGAGCTAAGGGGATCAAGTGCCGGTGTGACGTCTGAGATGAACCTTCCCCAACACACGGAGGCCAGGAGGAAAGCCAGGGAGGCTCAGCCGCAGGCCCGAGCAGAAGGCTGGCCTCCCTGGCCTGCGCGACAGGGGTGCGCCAAGGAGCAAGTGCTGCTGGGAGGGGTACAGACACGGCCCAGGAGGAGAGCCCAGCAGAGGAGCACCAGTGACCCAGACCCGCACTGGGGCCACACTGTGCACCTTCCTCCATAGCCATCCTAGCACGGTGGCCCTGCAGTGTTCCACGGCACAGACACGTCTCCCAAGAGGCTCTGAGGAGGCCTAGACAGGCGGGACTGCAGCAGGTGCAGCCCAAGGCCTCGAGGGGTTTCTTTAGGAAAGCAGATGGACCTTCAGGGAGAATGGGGGCATCTCCAGAGGGGGAGACGGCCAGGGCTGTTAACACCCAGGGAGGGCCCGTGCCTGGCTGGGCTGGAGGCGCCCCCAGGCGAGCCACACAGCTTGGCAGCAGTCCCTCATGCTGGCTCACTCCTTGCGTGTGACCAGGGTGAGGGTCGTGGCCCAGGGTATGCTGCTCAGGAGCTGCAGACACTTTGGTGGCTTACGGACACCTCCTCTGAGATGCAGCATCCGTGGCTTTGTGGCTGAATTCCTACCCCAATGTCCCCTCCCTCCTCCACCCCAGGGGTCAAAGCCAGCCCTTCTACCACAGAGTCAACAAGACCAAAGCACACACATGCGTTGAACCAAAGCTTTGCCTGACACAGGTGTCCACCCAGGTGTCCACCCAGGGCTGCAGAGGCCCTAGCATGTTGCTTTCAGGTTACCTACTCCTGGGGGCAGGCTGTGCCTGCAGGCTGGGACGAGTACCCTCCTGCACTTCACAGCCAGGGTCGCTCTGCAGAACCTCTCCCCAGGACTGGAGATGAGGAGTGGCCAGCTCCCCTCCCCAAGTCCCTTTTAGACCTTCTTATCTCACACAGCTTTCCCAGGCCCTGATTAGTGTCTGACTGACAACGGGACTCTTCAGAATGAGTTCCAGGGACCCCAGAAAAACTGCCCATCTGTGCTCGGGTTCCAAGAAGAATGGGCAGTGTAGAAAAGCAACTGGACGCAGGGGCTGGCAGGGTCCATCTGTTGGGTCTCTTCTGGGCTTCTGGTGTGGGCAGGACCCTCTGGAAGGAGGCTATTCAAGAGAGAAGGGAGAGGGCAACCTTTCTGAGGCTGGACTGGTCTCTATGTCTGTCTTCAGGGGAGGAGGGCAGGAGGCAGGAGGGCCAGGTACCTTGAGCAGAGCTGGGCTCAGACTTGCCACACCAAGACACCAGGCTCCAGGGTCTTGTGTTCTAAGCCCCCAAAGCACAGTGGAGGCACCGTTAAACGGACTAAGCTTGTCCCAGAGCTGCCTGTGTGGGCAACGAAGTGCACTCTGATCAGTGAGCACAGTACCCACAGGCTCTGGTCACAAGCGGCCAAGTTCCAGGCCCTCAGAGCCTCCTCTGTTCACGACATTTCCAAATGAGACCAGCCAGCTGCTCTGCTCCCTGGGGCTCTTTCCATCCCTTCCTGCAAACTTTCCATGTGCAGGGCTGGGCTTTTTGAATCCTCTTTGGACCAAATTGTTCCCCAAATCTAGAGCTACAAATAAAGTCAATTAAGATTCCTGTGCTTTTCTCTTTTAACAGAACTCAATGTGTATTTGTTGAACAAATGGATACATGTAGCCTTTTATAAAAGTTATTTTTAAAAAAATCCCTCCCATGAGCTGGGCACAATGAGGTATGAGCCTGTCATTCCAAGGCTCAGAAGGCTGAGTGAGGCAGGAGGATTCCAAGTTAAAGGTCAGTCTGGGCAACACAGTGAAGCCCAGTCTTAAACAAACAGACAAAACAACAACAAACTGGGGTGTGTCCCAGTGGTAGAGTGGTTTCTAGTATGCATGAGGCTCAGAGCTCCATCCCCAGGACAACGAGAGAGAGAGAGAGAAGAAAGAAAGAGAAAAAAGGCAGGAGGGATGTTTGGTCTTCTTCCTGGTCACTCCTGTGTTCCTGAACCCTCTGGCTCCATAAGTGGTAGGAGTTGAGAGCATTGTCACTGGTCACTTAGAGGGCTTTTTGGACCACTGTTATAGTTAAAGCTTCGTCCCTGGGTTTCATAAACTGACTTCCAGACCACTCACGTATAACCGAATCAAGCCTTTATTGAAGCACAATGGTGGCGACTGACCAGAACATAAAGCTGTTCCCCTGATCAGCCCTGAACAATTGCAAGGGCGCTCCTTATAAGCCTGAAAACCGCAAAAGGGACATTTGGGGGTCCAGCCAATGCAAGCCAGCCAGGTTACAGAAGCGGGAGAGTGCAGTCTGGTGGTGGGACGCTTAGCCAATCAGTTAGCCCAGTCACCCCAGTTACAGAAACAGAGCCCCGTTAGGTAGTTCCGTGTTCTTAAAGGTTTCTATAGCAAAAGGAAAAGAACATCTTGCCCCAGTCATGACCCTTCTCCTTGGCCTGGTTGTTTTACAAAATGGAGTCACTTTGGCTTAACTATCACACCACAAGGAGCCCAGGTTGGTGCAGGGGCCTAGGGAGCCCTAAGGAAGGGGCGTGGCTGCCAGGGGCACACAGCCTGTGGCCCGAGGGTTGGACTCCCAGGGTGGAACCTGTCCTGCCTGGTTGGGGAAGCTCCCACCTTCCAGTTGGGCTTAGCAGGAACCTGGGGTTTGGTTCCACCATACTTAGGGGTGAAAGTGAAGAACAGCAAGCATGTGCTCCCCTGGAAGTGCAGAGTGGGGTCCTCCTGGCTTAGGTGTCGCAGGGAAAGTGCAGGCCTGCGAGTGGAGTACAGGCAGCCTACCGTGCCTTGGTTTGGGAAATAGATTTGCTTTTTTTTTTTTTTTTGGTACTAGGAATTGAACTCAGGGGTTCTCAACCACTGAGCCACATCCCAGCCCTACTTTGTATTTTGTTTAGAGACAGGGTCTCACTGAGTTGCTTAGCACTTTGCTGTTGCTGAGGATGGCTTTGAACTCGAGATCCTCCCGACTCAGCCTCCCTAGCCGCTGGAGTTACAGGCCTGCGCCACTGTGCCCAGCTGATTTGCATTTTCACAGGTGACTCTCACAAGAGGGAAAGGTTAGGACACACACTCAACCACACAGCTCCAGTACACCGGACAGCGGCCGGTGGAAAACTAGGGGAAAGGGACTCACGAGTATTGCATTCTGAAGTCACCAAGATTCTGTCAGGGAAGTCGGGAGGGGTGTGAGATAAAGGCTGAGGCCGCCTGGGAAGGACCGCACCACCGGGAACCACAACCCCATATCTGTGTGCCTTCTTGCTATGCCCAGCGAGGGCCTGTGGTGTGCTGTGCTCCCCACAGTCATGCAGGGGCCCAGCCAAGGGCACCTGGATAGGAATCCTTGCATCACTGAAGCCAGAGGAGGTACCAGGAGAACACCCCCTCCTAGATCCCAATAGGCCTGGTCTTCAGGGGGTGGCAGAGCAGCCCTGCCGTCTCCCAGAGGAGGGCCGAAGCCTAGTGACCAGCCAGGGTGAGCTCCACACTCACCAGCTGGTCACAGGATCCTGGCCACTGTCCTCCTCAGGGAACCACCAAAGAAATCTCCAGTTGCCGGAAGGGGCGGATGTGAAGGTTCCTGCACCTGGCATGTCCCCTCTCAGCAGGGACATTGGGATAAAGAACAAGTCCCTTGCCCACACCCTAGCATTCAGCCGCCGAGCAGGGTCACAGTCAGGGCTCTGCAGCCCTCTACAGGTGGCTTGGGGTGGGTGTGTTCCTGGGTCTCCTTGTGGAGGCAGCCCCTGGTTCCCCTCTGGGACTCTGCCGAGCCCACCGTCCCATATGCACACCAGGGGCTGTGGGACACTGTGTGGCCTCTTCAGTCCCTTCTGGCCATGGACACCTGGGGGCTTGCATGGCTTAGATGCAGTTTGTCCCCACCATGACACAGGCGAGGCTTGCTCCCCAGGTGAGGGTGCTGAGGCGATGGCGGTGTTTGGGTGGTGAGGGACCCACCCTGGCCAGGGGGTCAAGTCAGCCGCAGGCAGCTTCCGCTGCAGGAAGCTTGCCCTCCTGCACCCTGATTTCCCCATCTTCCTGTGGGTGTGTGTGAAGCCACAAGAGGAAAGGCTGAAATTCCAGGAAGCCCTGGCCAGTGGGGCACCACCCTCTCCAGGAACTGGCTGTGAGGTGGTCCCAGACCCCCAGCTCCGACACTCCCTCCAACGCCAAGGCCTTTGGAGACCTGACCAGGGTTGGGAAGAGAGGCAGGCCTGCACAGGTCCATGGCTCTTGATAGACCCAACCTGATCTTTTCTTAAAATTGGGCATCTCGCCACAAAACCATGAAAAGATTATTTTGGCTTTACTAAAAATTACTGCAAATTCTGAACCTGCTTGGAATGCCTGCCCGTGCCTTGAACTCACCCATGCCTGGCTCTCTGACCAGGTAGCAGCCCTCTCTGAAACTTAGAGACACCTCATAAATATTGGCCTTCCCTGGCCAGACAACGACCCTCTCTGAGGCTCTAATGGTCCTCATAAATTCTGATGTTGGGGCCAGCAAAAAATGTAAACTACCATTAGTGTGATGCTCGTCAGAGTTCTGTTATCTGTAACCCCCCTTTGTGTAACTTTCTGGGCTATAAAGCTGGGCTGCAGGAAAGCTGGGGTGCTGTCTTGTTCCCGCCATTTTTGGAGGGAGAGGCAGCCCAGCCGGTCGAAATAATAAGCTTGCTTTAATTTGATTTTAATTGGAGTCAGTGGTCTTTTCTTGCATCCTGGTCTAACATTTTGGAGTTCCCCGGAGAGATGACCCTGCCCGACCAGACCACAAGACCAGACTGCTAGAAATTCTGAAGCCGGCCTTCGCTCCAGGGCTCCGGGCTGGAGAGCCACTCTAGGGGGTGCACACCTTGAGACGTTCCAAGGCCTCGGAGTGAGCCTTCGGTCCCCGGAGCACTGCAGTGAACTGCCGCCCTAAAACAATTAGCAAACATCTGGTGGAGGAGGCCTCCATAGGTAAGTGGCACCTTTATAACATCTGGTATTTGGTTAAGGGAGATCTCTTCTGAAGACAGAGAGGTGGCCTGGCGAGGCTCACATATACTCCTGTCCGGGACAGTAATGAGATATCATTCTGTCCTCTGTTCTGTTCTGTAGGGAATTCCTCTGGAAGGGTAGAGAGGGGCTGTGGGCATATACGCCCTCCTACCCCGGAGCTTTAGCAAGACGTTGCATTGCTCCTCTGTTTTCTGTTTCCGCGCTGGGTTTCTGTTTTCTTGTGTTTTGTTCTGTGTTCTATATGTTTTTTGTTTGTTTGTTTTTGTGCGTTTTGTTGTGTGACTTCTGTGGTAAAAACTTAAGGAAACTGGACATGAAAATGGGTAATAAAGCAAGGAAGCCTGACACCCCTTTGAACTGTGTTTTAAGGAACTGCGATAAAACTTTACCCCCCTTTGTTAAGAAGGATGAGAGAAGCCCCTAGCTGGCTGCCTAGAGCACCCCACTGCAGAGGGCAATGCCTGCTGGGGACCTAAGAACTGACTATCTCCCAGATTAACAAGTGAACCTCCTTTGAAACCCCTGTCCCTCCAGATGAAGAGAGTCACAACCTTTGGGCAGAGTCCCTGTGTTTCTCCTTTGTTAGCAAAGCAATAAACCTCCCTTTTTCTTTTTCTGAAAACCCTGTCCTCATTATTAAATTGGCACTAATTGGCTTCAAGGTCAGGAACCAAACTTTCAGTTACAAATTTTGATACCACCACCATCCCCCAGAACTTTTTTTTTTAATAATTTTTTATTTATTTTTATTGTTTAATTTTCAGCGGACACAACATCTTTGTTTGTATGTGGTGCTGAGGATCGAACCCGGGCCGCACGCATACCAGGCGAGCGCGCTACCGCTTGAGCCACATCCCCAGCCCCCCCCCAGAACTTTTTTAGAGCTGACTACTAAAATGTTAGGAGATGGAGCGCGCCTAGGGTGGAACCAAACCAGAGGAGCTAATCCTGTAAGTAAAAGGAGGGACTGAGGGACTCCCAGCAGCTGCTGAAGCCCTTTTGCTTCTGGGAACTCCCGCCTTCCTTCCCTGCACTGTAAGGATTATGCCACCTCTGTCTTTTGAAAAAAAAAAAAAGAGAAAAAGAAAAAGGGGACACTTAATGCAGTAAAGTCGCCATGGAGACCCTTGATTTTACATTTCTGGTTGCCCCTCTGTGAAAACATCTTGTCCCCTTGTGGGGACATCTATGGTGCCACTGGTGTAGGAGATTTTTCTCTTATCTTCTCTGTTTTAAAGGTTTCTGTCTGTCAGCCATAGTCTGGAGCTCCTTTCTGTCTGTCTGTCCTGTGTCTTTGTTTCTGGCCCTTTAAGACATGGGCAATAATGTGTTGATATTATAGGTTGTTTCTTAGGAATGATCTTGGCTGAATGTGTGTCTAAAAGATGATGTTTTATTGTAACAATCTGGTATCTGAATGGGTTTTTGAAGCATTGCACAATCTTGCAGTTAAGAGTTGGGTTTAGGTAATTGTTTAGTTTATGATTTCAGATAATTCATGCCACAGAACTTAAATACTTAGGATGGAAAACTAAAGAACTCTACTTCCAAGTTGGCAAGTAACTCCCAATCATTCAGTTTTTTTCACCAATTTTGAATTGGGTAGCCTGGGAAGATGTCACTGTGGGTACCAGTGCATTAATTTGGACAAGGATAGTAAATCATAATATGGTATCTGTTGACAAAACAAGATGTAAAGATATAGAATTTTGTGAATTGTATCTTAATCTTGTATCATAATTTTCAACATCCGAACCTGAAAATTATGACTTATGGTTAAAATGCCTTAGGCCTGAGGTGTCTGTTCAGAATAGCAGTTTTTCCCTGCTCCTTCAGACCTCAGCCAGGACTTAGGTTGAAATGCAAATGAAAGAAGCCTGCAAGCTCAGTAGGAGACTGATCTGAGACCTAAAAAAAAGTAAATTGTATGGTATTTACTAATTACTGGCCAGTCATTTTTTCTAGGACTCTTGTTTTTTCCTTAGATTCTGTATTTTTTTGAGCTCATGATTTTGATCCTACAGACCTAGGTTAATGTTTTTCTGATCAGTTCTACCTTTGACCAACTGTGGAGTTTCTGAAACATTGCAATGGAGATTTCACCTGCGAAAAGCTACAAGGCCTTTAATATTGTTATGTGTGCACACTTTTGTTATGTGTTGTATGTCTATATGTACATATGTCCGTATATCATATATATGATATACAAATTAACATATATAAGGAGTGCTCATAAAAACAAATTTTAAAAAGTGGATCCAAAGATCTTTAATTCATGTGATTTAAATGGTTCAATTTAAATTGGATAAACAGATAAAAATAAATGTCTTTAAATTTAAGCTTACAAGTTTTCCTAGGTGTTTAAAAAAAAAAACTCATAAAATATTAATGTCTATACAATGTCTAATATGCCTTGGTTCTAGGACTTTTCCTTCAACAACAACAAAAAATAATGGCTAGCACTGTTCAATATACTTGTCTAATATTTTGGTAAAATAAGTAAAGTAAATTTGATATGGGATTATTCATTCATGAGTACTTTTGTTAGATATCTGATTGATTTACTAAGGTCTGTATAAGTTTGTTTTTACAATCAGTCATGTGTTAAAGAGACAAAAATTTCTTAAAACATAAGTTTACCCATAACATTGTGTTGATTAAGTTTTATTTTTTTATAGTGCAAGCAACCATAAAAATTAAACAACTGGTTAAATAAGAACTGTTATTTTAGAGCATTGTACTGTCATTTTTTTAAAAGCTAAACTTGGTTAATATAAAAACATCAATGTAATTGTGATGCTATTAATGTGCTCATATCTTCCAGGTATACAAGTCTGTAAGATAGAAACTTTAAGAGAGCATTATATCAAGCTGGTGTTCTGAAGTTGTATGGTAAAACATATATTGGGGATTTATTTACCTGTTATCAATAAGATATGTAAAGTTTTATGTTACTTTTTACATTGGGGAACAATTTAAATGTATTTTTAAGCTAACGAGAGCCTAATCTATGTAAAGGTTAAAAACTTTCAGCCTTTCTTTAATTCATGTTTTAAATGTGATATCATATGATGTTAGCTAATGTTCATGTGACCTCAAACAATTTATGTAAACTTTGTAAAATGATATTTAAAAAGCAAAGATCAGCTTTAGAACTAGAACACTTAAGATTTATGAAGAGCCCTGCCTTACCTGAGAATAGGCTCTGTGTCCCATCTTACAACATGTGAGAATGACTATGAAAGCAGTAGGCCAGATTTTAGTTCATTTAAAGTTATGTTCAAAAGTTGTTTTTTTTTTTTTTCCTGTCAAGATTACTAGGATCTTAAACAGGGGATATAAAGTATAACTCAGCCAAAAATTCAGGATAGCTATTACACGAACTAAGTGTTTTTACTCTTGTCAATTTTATTTTGTAATTTCCTTATAAGTGAGCTAAAGATTCCCTGTTAGTGTTTTGTAGAAGTGTTGCTTTAAGAACACAACCTTGGTTAATTTAAGATAATAAGCCATCACCTACAAGACAGATAGGATTATACAGACCCCAATTAATAAAAAAGGTAAATAATTGTAAAGTTATAGACATTAAAGCTCAATACTTTTAATTTAAGGCTGATAAGGTGAATTTGCTAAATGTTTAAGATCAAGACTTAAAGATTAAAGTTATATTAAAAGGGCCAAGAAAACCAATATTTGGCTCTTGCCCTCAGAGTCAGTCTGAATCCAGGGAACAGGGGACTTCTCTAAAGAGCTTTACAACTCTAGGCCACATAACCTCCCGATCAGGGAGATTAATGAGACCACTGGAGAACAGAAAGCCAATCAGTGCATTCACTATGAAGAGGAGGGTCATTGGAGAAGGGAGACATCCCTGATGCTTCCAAGGGAAGCCACATGGTCAAGCAAGACCTGGACCCATCCTAGCGCAAATGGCACTAGCGGAACTGAGAAGCTGCTCTAAAGCCCCAGGATTCCCATGGAAACTCGGCTGACTGTTAACAATAGATAGAAACAAAAGTCAATTTGACTGCTTCATCTTAAACACTTAGCAAAGACAGTTAAAACCAAAACACAGCCATTCCTGGGCATTTTAAATAATAATGATAATAATAATAATAATAATAATAATAATAATAATAATAATTTAAGGTATACACTTTATGTTAGCCCCCCAAAATAAGAAAGACTGGAGGCTACAAAGAAGGATTCTCAGACAGAAATGCCTGATAACTATAAAAAGAGACTATCAAGAGGAGCTGCCAGAGACAGAAGTTTTTAGTTTAAGGCCTACAGATATTCCTAACCTACACAGGTAGGCTTGATGTTTGCTAGTATGATTATCCAGCCCTGAGTTACAGAATTAAAGGTTTCTCTATTAGACACTGAGGTCATACTAGTAAAAGGATTTTACAAGATCAGATGACATTAAATTATTAAACTGTATCTTATGGGGAGGGACATCTGTAACACTAAAAGTTAAATGTTGTGTTTATATTCCTGATAACTGGGGATGTTAAAGCCTGGTGAGGGAACTTCTATACAGTGATATGTTCCAGCTGCTGCAACATTTATGCAGTACTCATGGTTTTTGTTTCTCTCATAGAAGCACCCATCCCCAGATGACTTTACAACCTGTTCTTCCCCAACCAGACTTCAAACCGAACTGACTTCTAAAAGGCAACTCATGTCCCTCACACTGTGCCCCCTCACGTCACCATCTCTCAGCTCAGAAGAAGCCAAAATGAGTGATGCCCTTCTTCTTACAACAATGGAGCCAAAAATAAGTAGACTATCAATATAAGTAATTAATTAAGTCAGGTAAAATCAGGGAGACCGGTTTTGGGTGAGTTCAAAAAGGTTGGAGACTGTTACCTGAGGGATTAAAATTCCCTCAGTGCTCTTCCCCTACCCTATCAAAGATTTGAAAGGGACACATAAGAAAAGGGGGGAATGATAGAGCCAGCCTGATCTTTTCTTAAAATTGGGCATCTCGCCACAAAACCATGAAAAGATTATTTTGGCTTTACTAAAAATTACTGCAAATTCTGAACCTGCTTGGAATGCCTGCCCGTGCCTTGAACTCACCCATGCCTGGCTCTCTGACCAGATAGCAGCCCTCTCTGAAACTTAGAGACACCTCATAAATATTGGCCTTCCCTGGCCAGACAACGACCCTCTCTGAGGCTCTAATGGTCCTCATAAATTCTGATGTTGGGGCCAGCAAAAAATGTAAACTACCATTAGTGTGATGCTCGTCAGAGTTCTGTTATCTGTAACCCCCCTTTGTGTAACTTTCTGGGCTATAAAGCTGGGCTGCAGGAAAGCTGGGGTGCTGTCTTGTTCCCGCCATTTTTGGAGGGAGAGGCAGCCCAGCCGGTCGAAATAATAAGCTTGCTTTAATTTGATTTTAATTGGAGTCAGTGGTCTTTTCTTGCATCCTGGTCTAACAGCTCTGTGCTGGGGCCAGCTGGCAAATGCGCTGATCCCCCAGGAGGTGCCTCTCATCCACTGAGCTCCAGAGCCTGTGCCCTGGCCTGGAAGGCACCTGGGCCCAGGACAGTGAGTGTGGGCTTTGGGGACACCCTCAGGGTCCTGGGAGAACAGGGGTAGTGGACTCCTGCTGCTGTTGGCCTGGACTGTGGAGACCTGCAGGCCAGGGAAGAGCACCTGGGTCACCCACAGCCTTAACACAGAGGGGTCAGCTGAGCAGGCTCTGATTGGGGTCCTGGGCAAGAAGTACTGTCCCCACCCCCAACTCGGGCCTCTCCAGACACCTGGCCCTAGTGAAATCATCGCTTACTAATTTCTTTCCCCATCTTCTTTCCTCAGACAATTAACTAATGTACAAACACAAGGAAGCATAACCTCTGAGAAAGCAGAACTTTAGGGTCCGTGGGAGGAGGCTGCTGAGAAGGGGCCAGACCTACCAGGACCCTCCCCTAGCATCTGGGCCCCACTCCACAAAAGGGCTTTTGTGGGCCATAAGAATTGCACTTCCCAGACTCCGACCTCAGCAATATCAGACTTCTCAATGCAGAACAAGGTGCACCAGGAGCCAGGCTTGTCTCCCATGAGGTCCACTGAGATCTCTATTAGCAGGGAGGACATCACACCTGACTATGTCACCTGGTCCCTGTTCAACACGCTCTTCATGAACTTCTGCTGCCTGGGCTTCATAGCCTTCGCCTACTCCGTGAAGGTGTGTGTGCTGTGGGGGGGCTGGGCAGTGGGAGGCTGACACTCCACCTGCACCTGGGGTGTGTGGGTCTGTGTGTGCTGGGGGAGCTGCTGTGGATCACCCCCTATGGCTGGTGTGCATTGACCCTGTGTGCCTTCCACTTTCTGGATAAGTGTGGGGGGCATTAGGGGATCTCCCAGGGCAGACACAGGAGGGAGCAGCCTGGGAATCTGGGGTCACTCTTGTCCCCATCCCCAACCCAGAGGACTTCTCCCTATGCCCAATGGCAGAAATACCCGCTGCACACTGCAGAGTGTGGCACCCCAGGCTGTCTCCCAAGCTGGGGTGAGCAGCCAGCACTGGGGCCTGCTGCACAGTCTGAGTGTGTGAAAGGCAAGGGCAGAGAGGACCCTGGGGGCCTGGGCCTAGCACCTGCCTCTCCCCTGACCCTCTGCATCTGGTCTCTCCAGTCTAGGGACAGGAAGATGGTGGGTGACATAACTGGGGCCCAGGCCTTCGCCTTCACTGCCAAGTGCCTGAACGTCAGTGCCATGGTCTTCACCATCATCCTGACCATCATCTTCATGATTGCTTACTTAATATGACTGTAAGGGTTAAGTGCTGAAATGGTTAAAACAAAATGTGTGAGTCTACATCATGTACAACCAGAGAATGAAAAGTTGTGCTCCATTTTTGTGCAATGAAATGAAATGCATTCTGCTGCCATGTATGACTAATTAAAAAAAAGAGTTAAGGCAGGGGTGAGGGGTGGAGCTTCATGCGGAGGGTGCCAGACTATGCAGGCAGCCCTGGGTTCAATCCCCAGCACCAAAACAAACAACTAACATTTGAAAGAGTTTCCTGTATTTGAGGCAAGATCAAGTTTCCCTTCTCGCCATGTCCAACCTTCCCTAGCTGGCCGTGTACCCTGGGCTGAGGCTCTGCCCCTGCACCCCTCGCTTTCTGAAGCATTGACACGCACCCATCTGTCCACAGTGGGATTCAATAAAGTGCATTGTACGTGGCTGTGCTGTGATCTCGCCTGGGGAGGGGTCTGCTGGCAGTCCCAGCCTGGTGCACCATCTGAACCCCTCTCCCTCTGCTGTCGCATGCATGTCCCAGGTTCTGCAAGTTCCTGACTTCTTGCTGTGGGTGCTCAGTGCCAGGTGGCATCTGGCTTTCCCTGTATTTGGTGGCTGCAGGCAGATTGACGAGGTCTAAACTTCCCAGGGCTCCAGGTGCCCAGGAAGGGTGCAGAGGATGGGAACCAGGAGTCTACAGCCCAGAGATGGGGGGCAGTAGCCCAGGTCCTTGGCCTTCAGGGGAGAACAAACCTCTGCCCAGTCACACCTGAGACCTGGGTTTGTGTCAGGGCCTTGAATGGTGGTGGCCTTGGGGTATCCCTGGGCTAACCTTGCCCTGGACCCCCTTGCAGTGGGAGCTGGGTGGCCTGCTGCTTCTTCCCCTGCACCCCTGGACCAAGCTGGGCCTCAGCCCCTCCCACCCCCTTCCGTGCTCAGCAGCCTGCAGACCAGGGGACACCAACAGGGCCACGTGACTGGACCTGAGGGGCCCAGTATGTAGCAAGGCGACGTCTCTAGCCTCTGTATCCCTCTTTCCCTCAGTGGGGGGCCCATCTCCCGGCTTCTGCCTCATTTGGGGCGACCAGCACTTCAAGTCTCCTGGGACCCTGGGAGGGGACTGTACCCTCTCCCTATGGTGCAGGGGTCCATCCTTTGTCACAGGATGGGAAAGTCTCAGCTGCTTCAGGAAGGCCAGGTGCCCCACTCTCCAAGGCCAGGGATGGGAAGCCCTGGAGGGCCTCTGTCCAGCTTGCCGGCTGCTGGGGTGTGCTCGCAGCAGGCAGGAGGCCCAGGAAGACAGCGGTCTTCTCACCGTGCTCCTTGGCAGGCAGAGAGCTCTTAAAATGTTTCCAAAGACTGGGTCCCTCTTGGGAAACAGGCCAGCGAAGGAGGTCACTGCCCAGTCCCCACCAGCCAAGGAGCAAGGGTGGGAGGTAGGACCCAGGGCCATGCTCCCCCGGGGTCAGACCCTGAGCCTTCACTCAACTTCAGATGCAGCCCCGTGACTAGGGAGGGCAGAGTCCCCAGGACAAAAGACTCGGCCATACATGCGATGGCTGTGGACTATTACTCTTACGCCCAAGTCCTTCCCCACAGATCATGTGGACATCACTTGGGCAATGGACTCAAGGACAGGGGACTCCAGACGTGCTGGGCACCAGTGGACACACAGGAGCAGGTGAGGGTCTCGACACCCAGAGTGTCGACATGGCTCCTTGTCCATGTGGCACCAAGGGGTCAGCAGTGTCCAAATCTAAAGTCCACTCACAATGGGCCCCAGGCCATGGACTGTCCCAGCAGGCACTTTCCATTCCCCAAATGTGTGACTGGAACAGGAACAATGGAGGTTGGCAGAAGCCACACTGCATCCACCAACCAGCAGACCTGGTCACTGGGGCAGGAGTCGGCAGAGTGTGGTCAGCCAGGAGGAAGGGCCCTGGTGAGAGTACCTGCCTATGGTGGAGCCAGGCACAGAGCCTCCTGGGTCCAGGCACTGGCCATCTGTCCTCCACTCCTTCAGGAGGTCCTGCAGGAGAGAAGGCTCTGGCGGAGGAGCGTGGACTGTTGCCGACCCGTCACAGGGAGCCCAGGTGAAGCAGGGTGCCAGGTGGGGCGGTCTCGGGTTTGGGTGCGTGGTAGCTGGACATCGTGGGCTTTTCTATTTGGTCTCTAATGATGGATATTGGCCACTGATGAACCCAGCCTAATTCCATCTTAAGATTGGGAGCCATCTTGTCACAAGGTCATGAAAAGTTCATTTCTGTTTTACTTTACAACACTAAGATATTTATTTGGCCTGACCATACTGTGATGTTTAAACTTGTTTGGAATTCCCACCCATGCTCTGAACTCAACCAGGCCTGGCTCTCCTTGACCAGATAACAATCCTCCCTAAAACCTCAGCGGCTCCTTATAAATTCTGATGTTGAAATCTGAGTTAATTCCCTACCTTGAAATTTAAGCCATGTAGAATCATTAAGCTGTTATCTACTCTTGTGTTAGGCTTGCCAGAACCCTGTTAGCTGTAAGTTCCCAAGACACCCCACTTTTTAAATTTTTGTGCTATAAAAACCTTCCTGTGCTTAGACCAGATGCTGTCCTCTGGCCTGGTCTCTGGGTGAGGCAGTCACTGATCAGCTCTCTTATGTACACAATACAAGGTTGCTTTAATTTGGCTTAAGATTGGAGTTGGTGGACTTTTCTTTGTGTGACAGGTTCAACAGTCACTAGGAACCATGTGGCAGAACTGGCTACCACCAGCAGGACCGTGTCAGAACTCGCAGGCCAGAGCACCCAGTGGGCCAGCAACACTGCAGGTATTTTGGGGGGGAGTGGAGTAGGATGGAGCAGGAGGCTGGTCCTGATTCCTGTGTCCTGGACTGCTTCCCAGCGCCTGTCCCTCTGCTCACCCCTGGGGCAGCAGAGGCTGCCTTTGGGACCAGATGATGGAGAGAGCAGAGCTCAGCCTCCTCTTGAGGGGGCAGCTCCTGTGAGGGGCAGGTGCATAGGGTAGGGGCCTCTCTCTAGCCCAGTCAGGGCAGCTTGAGGACCCTGGCAGGGCAGCCTCCCCATGGGCAGAGCTGGATGCAGGCCCTGGGCAGCCTGCGTGTGAGGGGAGACAGGGTCCACGGTACCTGGAGCCCCAGACATGGCAAAGTCCTAGCAGCTCACCACGGCCAACAGGAGAAGGAGGTGGATGGGGCCCCAGGTCCTGAGGAGGGCTGCCTGGAAGTGGCCATAGAGTGTGGGATTCAGGAGACGTTTCATTCTCAGAAATAACTTCCCTGGGCCAGACTGGGTGAGCGCCCAGAGTCGGGATGCTGACCTCAGCAATGTCATGAGCCCAGGGTGCACACAGCCACTGTGGGGACTAAACCTGAGACGGATTCAAGGAGAGGGCACTGGGTGAGCTGCCAATCAAACGGGGACCTAGTGGGTGCAGTCCTATCACTACTCTCCTCTGTGCCCTTGGGGTCATTCTGCACCTCACCTCTTGCCCCAGGCCCCCCCGGGAGGCTGAGCTGCTGCCACCTCTTTCAACTTTATCTTTAGGGACAGCCCAGGGGCAGCCTGGAGAGGGCCTGGCTGTCAGGGTTTCCCCTCAGAGAGGCGAACGCTGTCAGGGTTCAAGCCAGAAGCGGCACACAGGGGCCTAGGCCACAACTCGGCCCCTCAGGGGCAGGCAGCAGGAACACCTGACCCTTCAGGCTGACCTGGAGCTGTAGCCCTGACCACAGATGGACCTCACCATCCCTGAGCAGGGGCACTGGGCTCATCCTGCATGACCAAGGTCACCCGGTGGCCAGCTCCACACCTGAGATGCATACAAGGGAATGTGGCTCTGTGCTGGGAAGCAGCTGGCAAATGCACTGAGCCCCTCTGCCCCAGCCACATGCCCTGGCATGGAAGGCACCCAGGGCAGGAGGCACGGCAGGGCTCGAGTCTCCCCAGACTCCACCTTCATCAGAGGCTTCAGCACAGGAGGCCCAGGACAGTGATGCAGGTCTGGTGGAGATGGGGTCCTTGTTCCCCACAGTCAAAGACTGAACACCAGACAAGAGACAAGGCAAGCCCAGCAAGCAAGTTTCATCTAAGAAAGTGATNGGGGGGGGGGAAGTGCATGGGAGGCTGACACTCCACCTGCACCTGGGGTGTGTGGGTCTGTGTGTGCTGGGGAGCTGCTGTGGATCACCCCCTATGGCTGGTGTCCATTGACCCTGTGTGCCCTCCTCTTTCTGGGTAAGTGTGGGGGCATTAGGGGATCTCCCAGGGCAGGCACAGGAGGGAGCAGCCTGGGAATCTGGGGTCACTCTTGTCCCCATCCCCAACCCAGAGGACTTCTCCCTATGCCCAATGGCAGAAATACCCGCTGCACACTGCAGAGTGTGGCACCCCAGGCTGTCTCCCAAGCTGGGGTGAGCAGCCAGCACTGGGGCCTGCTGCACAGTCTGAGTGTGTGAGGGACAAGGGCAGAGAGGACCCTGGGGGCCTGGGCCTAGCACCTGCCTCTCCCCTGACCCTCTGCATCTGGTCTCCCCAGTCTAGGGACAGGAAGATGGTGGGTGACATAACTGGGGCCCAGGCCTTCGCCTCCACTGCCAAGTGCCTGAACATCTGGGCCCTGATCTTCAACATCATCCTGACCATCGGCGCCATCGTGATTCTCATCATCTTCTCGGCAGCGATTGTCCAGGCTATTTCACAGATGAAAAACCATCCTGGGGGCTTCTAGTCTTGCCAGGTCCTGACCCCCTAGCTGGCCCTGCACCCTGGGCTGAGGCCCTGCCCCTGCACTCCACGCTTTCTGAAGCATTTACACGCACCCATCTGTCCACCGTGGGATTCAATAAAGTGCACTGTACTCGGGTGTGCTGTGATCTCGCCTGGGGAGGGGTCTGCTGGCAGTCACAGCCTGTGCAGGATCTGAACCCCTCTCCCTCTGCTGTCTGGCCTCCTGCTGTGGGCAGCAGCTGACCAGGATCCTGGGTGTGGCTCTCTACAACCTCTGAGCCCTGACCAAGGGAGCACTGTGTCCTGAGTCCCCTTGCCCTCTATCACCTCTTTGGGTTCTGGGGTGGATGTGTGTAGCCCTGGCCTTGTTGCATGGATGGGGGCTCCTGTGTCTCTAGAGAGTGGTGACAGAGAGAGACCCTGCCAGGGCCTCCTGACCCAGCCACGTCTGGCTCCATCCTGGCCGCTGCTTCCTCCTGTCCACTGGGCACTATCCATTCTCCTGTTTCATGGGGAGCAGCCAGTGGCTGGCAGAGGGGCAGAGACCTCAGTTGTGGGCTCACTGCAGAAGGAAGTGTCAAACCTGGTGACCTCTCAGGGATGTTGGGGCAGACTCTGAGAGCTCCAGTCCAATTGCCTGAACCCCTACTGTGCTGGCTCAGGAATATGTCTCTGCAAGATGGGGACCCAGGGCCCTGGGTGTGAGTTCTAGCTCTAGTTCTAGAGTTGCCCACACACTATGGAGCTGGGCCTTCCTCCCACGTGGCTCCACAGGGTCCTGCCAGGGCCTGGGAGGACAGTTCCTTCTGCTCAGAACCTTGGAGCAGTGACCCTTCAAGCAGAAGCCTGTCTGTTCTGTCCTGAGGGTCACCTGCAGATCCACCTGCCAAGTTCCTAGGCCCCCCGGCCTGTGCCCACCAGTGCCCCAGATCTGGAGTCTCTCAAGCGAATCGCTGTACTTGTGCCTGGTCCGCAGACAGAGTGCTCTCGCTGTCCCTGGGTGCCAGGTGTTGGAGCCAGAGGAGCCTGAGAGGGTCACCTGGGTGGATGGAAGCTCCTGAGCAGAGAGCACCTTCTGCAGGCTGAAGCCCAGCGGCGCCCCCTGCCGGCCACGGGCACAACCCGCAGGGATGAATAAAGATGGACTGGCAAGACCCAGAACGTTTCCCAGCCCAGATTTGGGGTGGGGTCCCCATAGGAGGGCAGAGGGGAAGACCCAGCTGGTCTTGGACTGAGGGTGGTCTGGCCGCTCGTGGGTGCGCACTCCTCAGGTCCCTGTAGGCAGCCGGCACTGCAAGGCCCACAGTGAACTTGGAAGTGTCCTCCTCCGCGGGGCAGAGTGAGCAGCCAGCTAAGAAGACTTTCCCTGGAGGGAACTTGTCCAGGGCTGTTCATGCGGAGAACGGAATGTGCTCCCGCCAGGAGCAGTGGCTGATAGGCCGGCCCAAAGAAGGTCAGCAGGGTCCACTGGGCATGGCGTGTTCTGGGGGTGCCTGGGCATGGGCAGGACTGATGAGGTCTAGGCCTCTTTGCCTTGCGGAGGGGCTATGGGGTGGGGAAACGGCCCTAGGACTCGCAGGCGGGTGGGTGCAGAATTGCTGGTCACCCTGGGGTGAGGGCCATGGGGGCATCCTCGCTGGGAGCGGTACACACAAGATTTGCCCACGCTGGCGTATGTCTCAGCCCCAATCCTGAAAATCAAATGGGGCACCGTCTGACCTCACAGGGAGGCACAGGTGGACCGCGCGTGGTGGTAAGCTGAGTCACCGCTAGAAGGGGTCTTCGAGCAGTGTTATCGGCGGAAGTCCCAACCCAGGCAGCTCTTCTGGCCAGAGTCCAGGTGGGAGGAAAAGACGGGGGCCTCACACATGGACAGAGGTGCTGCCACCCCGACCACATACCAAGCCCTGGAGCCTGCAGAAGAGCCGCGGGCCCCTTCCTAGTCAGAGCCAGCCCTGGTCTCCCCTGCCAGCACACCGCACTCCCAGAACCCAACTTGCCGTCCCCAGGGATTTTGGGGTGCATTTCAAACCCACTTGGGCGGTTTAGGCAGCAAAGAGCTGCAGGACGTGTCTCAGTCCCACGACACCGCGTGGATTTGAGCGACGGGGCTAGGGTGACTCAGTACAGTGACCTCCAGGGACTCCCAAGGATACCCTGGGGGGACACGCGGAGAAGTCATCACCCCCACCCTGGGGCTCCCGGAGACTTGCAAGGGGTGGTCGCCAGAGCGGAGGCGGAGATCGGAGGCTGTGTCCACGTGCATTAGGAGGGTCACTAGCGCCGGCGGGCGGAAGCGCCAGGGACTGGGTTTGGCGAGCGAGGGGTGCGCGGAAGGACCACCGCCTCGTCAGTCTCCGGTCACTTGACCGCGGTGCTGAGGTCGGCGGCGGCAGGGACCGGTCCTGGGCGAGCCGCTGGGGTAGCATCTCGTGTTCCTGTGCACCAGAGTCCCCTTGGTCTGCGTCCCTGGGTCCCCTGGAGTAGGAGTGCTGCTGAGGGACTGGAGGGCTCAGGCCCAGCCTGTGTGGGCTGCGCAGGGGAAAGAGCAGTAGGCAGCCAAGAGCTCTGGGCCTCTTTGGGCGGCCTATCAGCCAGTGCTCTTAGGGGAGGCAGGCCATCCAGCTCCCACCTCAGCAGTCTCCAGGGCAAGGTCAGCCCAGGGGTGCCCCTAAGGTCACCACCACTCAAGGCCAGACACAAAACTAAACTCAAACCCAGGTCTCAGGTGTGACTGGGCAGAGTTTTGTTTTCTCCTGAAGGCCAGAGACCCTGAGCTACTGTCCCACCTCTGGGCTGTGTGGGCTCCCTGATTTCTGTTCCTAGGGCCTTCCTGGAGGCCTGGGGCCACAGGAAGTTCAGTCTGCTTCTGCCTGCAGCCACCAAATACGGGGAAAGCCAGATGCCACCTGGCACTGAGCACCCACAGCAAGAAGTCAGGAACTTGCAGAACCTGGGACATGCATGCGACAGCAGAGGGAGAGGGGTTCAGATCCTGCGCCAGGCTGGGACTGCCAGCAGACCCCTCCCCAGGCGAGATCACAGCACACCCGCGTACAGTGCACTTTATTGAATCCCACGGTGGACAGATGGGTGCGTGTAAATGCTTCAGAAAGCGAGGGGTGCAGGGGCAGAGCCTCAGCCCAGGGTGCAGGGGCAGGGCCTCAGCCCAGGGTGCAGGGCCAGCTAGGGGGTCAGGACCTGGCAAGACTAGAAGCCCCCAGGATGGTTTTTCATCTGTGAAATAGCCTGGACAATCGCTGCCGAGAAGATGATGAGAATCACGATGGCGCCGATGGTCAGGATGATGTTGAAGATCAGGGCCCAGATGTTCAGGCACTTGGCAGTGGAGGCGAAGGCCTGGGCCCCAGTTATGTCACCCACCATCTTCCTGTCCCTAGACTGGGGAGACCAGATGCAGAGGGTCAGGGGAGAGGCAGGTGCTAGGCCCAGGCCCCCAGGGTCCTCTCTGCCCTTGTCCCTCACACACTCAGACTGTGCAGCAGGCCCCAGTGCTGGCTGCTCACCCCAGCTTGGGAGACAGCCTGGGGTGCCACACTCTGCAGTGTGCAGCGGGTATTTCTGCCATTGGGCATAGGGAGAAGTCCTCTGGGTTGGGGATGGGGACAAGAGTGACCCCAGATTCCCAGGCTGCTCCCTCCTGTGCCTGCCCTGGGAGATCCCCTAATGCCCCCACACTTACCCAGAAAGAGGAGGGCACACAGGGTCAATGGACACCAGCCATAGGGGGTGATCCACAGCAGCTCCCCAGCACACACAGACCCACACACCCCAGGTGCAGGTGGAGTGTCAGCCTCCCATGCACTTCCCCCCCCCC
>NW_026000001.1:6925195-6955423 GCF_001458135.2 Marmota marmota marmota
GACTGCCAGCAGACCCCTCCCCAGGCGAGATCACAGCACACCCGAGTACAGTGCACTTTATTGAATCCCACGGTGGACAGATGGGTGCGTGTAAATGCTTCAGAAAGCGTGGAGTGCAGGGGCAGGGCCTCAGCCCAGGGTGCAGGGCCAGCTAGGGGGTCAGGACCTGGCAAGACTAGAAGCCCCCAGGATGGTTTTTCATCTGTGAAATAGCCTGGACAATCGCTGCCGAGAAGATGATGAGAATCACGATGGCGCCGATGGTCAGGATGATGTTGAAGATCAGGGCCCAGATGTTCAGGCACTTGGCAGTGGAGGCGAAGGCCTGGGCCCCAGTTATGTCACCCACCATCTTCCTGTCCCTAGACTGGGGAGACCAGATGCAGAGGGTCAGGGGAGAGGCAGGTGCTAGGCCCAGGCCCCCAGGGTCCTCTCTGCCCTTGTCTTTCACACACTCAGACTGTGCAGCAGGCCCCAGTGCTGGCTGCTCACCCCAGCTTGGGAGACAGCCTGGGGTGCCACACTCTGCAGTGTGCAGCGGGTATTTCTGCCATTGGGCATAGGGAGAAGTCCTCTGGGTTGGGGATGGGGACAAGAGTGACCCCAGATTCCCAGGCTGCTCCCTCCTGTGTCTGCCCTGGGAGATCCCCTAATGCCCCCCACACTTATCCAGAAAGTGGAAGGCACACAGGGTCAATGCACACCAGCCATAGGGGGTGATCCACAGCAGCTCCCCCAGCACACACAGACCCACACACCCCAGGTGCAGGTGGAGTGTCAGCCTCCCACTGCCCAGCCCCCCCACAGCACACACACCTTCACGGAGTAGGCGAAGGCTATGAAGCCCAGGCAGCAGAAGTTCATGAAGAGCGTGTTGAACAGGGACCAGACCACATGGTCGGGCACAGAGATGTCTCTGGGCATGTTGATCACGGTGGTTGTCATGGGAGCTGAGCCCTGGGGTGCCCCCAGCACTGCCACCTCGTGTTCCTCCTGGAGCTTCTCATAGTGTATGGGGCGCCCAGCATTGGGGTACATCAAGATGGTGTGCGGAGCCTGGTTCATGCTGCTCACAGGAGCTGCCCCCTCAAGAGGAGGCTGAGCTCTGCTCTCTCCATCATCTGGTCCCAAAGGCAGCCTCTGCTGCCCCAGGGGTGAGCAGAGGGACAGGCGCTGGGAAGCAGTCCAGGACACAGGAATCAGGACCAGCCTCCTGCTCCGCTTCCGCCCCTGCCTGTCGTGCTGCCCTTTGGGCATTCTGGCCAGCTGGTTCTAACACAGCTGTGTTTGTGGTGAGCACTTCTGTTGAGACAGCCAAGGCTCTTCATGGGGACAAAGGGAAGACACCCTCCTGCCCTGACTCCTCCCTGGTAGCCCTGGAAAGGTCCCACGCTAACCCACACTTTGTCAGATACCAAAGGTGCCTGGTTTACCCGCCTCACACTGCACAGGGCGTCCTCAGAGCCAGGTGCCTCACTGGCTCCTCCTTCCTGCAGGTCAAGACACCTGGGTTAAAGGGCCTGCACCGGCTGAGGTCCGCCTGCGTCATGCCTCCCTAATCCACCCCAGCAGCCATTGAGCAGCTGCTTCCTGGGCCCCAGGAGTGGGCCTGGACTTCCCTGTGGAGCTGGGGCTTCCTGCCCAGGCAGAGGCCCAGCCAAGGCTCAGCTGTGAATTTGTGCTCATGCAACTCCATCTCGTCTCCAGCGTCACTGAGTCACAGTTCCCAGTGTCTGCATCACTGCCACCCTTGCTGTCTATCATGAGAGATGATAGGAAAAGGTGTCGAGGTAGGACCCAGGGCCATGCTCCCCCAGGGTCAGACCCTGAGCCTTCACTCAACTTCAGACACAGCCTCGCGACTAGGAGGGCAGAGTCCCCAGGACAAAAGACAGTGCCATGCGATGGCTGTGGACACACCCTTACACCCGAGTCCTTCCCACAGACCATGTGGACATTGCTTGGGCAATGGACCCAAGGACAGGGGACTCCAGAGGTGCTGGGCACAGTGGACATATAGGAGCAGGTGAGGGTCTCGACACCCAGAGTGTCAACCTGACTCCTTGTCCACTGGGTGCGGGGGCAGCAAGGGGTCAGCAGGGTCCAGATCCAAAGTCCACTCACAGTGGGCTTCAGGCCACAGACCCTTCCAGCAGGCACTTTCCATTCCTCAAATGTATGACTGGAACAGGAGCAACAGAGGTTGGCAGAAGCCACGCTGGGTGGGTGGCCTGCTGTGCAGGAGTCAGCATAGTGTGATCAGCCAGGTGAAAGGGCCCGGGTGCTCCCCTCTAGCTACCCCCAGCCAGAGAATACTCACCCTGGTAGAGCCATGGACAGAGCCTCCTGGGTCAGGCACTGGCCATCTGCCCTCCGCTCCTTTGCCAGTCTGGTCCTGCAGGAGAGAAGGCTCTGGTGGAGGAGCGTGGACTGCTGCAGACCCGCCCCAGGGAGCCCAGGAATAGCAGAAAGCCAGGTGGGGCGGTCTCGGATCTGGGTGTGCGGGCACTGGACGTGGTGGGCTTTTCATGAGTTCTGTGCGTGCACATCCACTTCAGATGAACAGACGGAGGTTCTTTCTCCTGCTGCCATTGTTGGTGACACTTGAAGTCTTTCCTTCCCAGGTCACATCTAGCTTCTAATGTGTGGCCAACACAGAGTGATCTCCTGGACTCCCTACTCTGGACGTCTCTAATGGTTTTCCCTGGCCCAGAGCTCCTCTGTGGTTACCTTGGGTCCTTGCTGGGCCTAGTGGCCACTCTTCCTCCGTTCTTTCCCTCCTTCCACAGGGCTCGGATCTTCCCTGATACACGTCCTACCCAGCACTTCCCCGGAGTTTGCATTTCACAGGATGTGGATGGGAAGGACGTCCCAGTTTCTTGCTGGTCAGTGTTGTGGTCATGGGCGTGAGGGGGGGCCTTTGCTGTGCTCTACGCAGGTGAGGGAGGGGTACTTCAACAGGACAACTATGGGCACTGGGGGCTCTAGCTCAGCAGCAGGGAGCCCCAGGAGGAGGCCTGGGCATCTTGGTCTCTGGGGGTCCCCGTGGGGGTGTGGGCCCTAGGGTTTGGCAGGAGTAAGCGTTTGGCCTAAGCATCTGGTTGGGCTTTGGGAAGGCAGGGCAGTGCAGGTGTCGGGGGAATTCAGAGCAGGCAGGGGCAACATGGTCCCTCAGCTGAGCGGCACTGGGCCCTGTGAGCTTGGAGCTGGAGAAAAGTCCCTCCTGGCACTACATGTGGGCCGCTGGCCAAGAGGCATCTACAGCCTGAGGCTGGGGAGCCATCTCAAGAGGAGGACAGCAGGAGGAAGCCCTGAGCCCCAAAGGGACCACCCCACCCACTAGCATTTCAGGACAGCGGAGGACCTGCCTGCCTAGGAGGTCGAGGATGGCCCAGGGGCATGTCTACGCCAACCCCTTGGAAGGCCAGGTGGCTCCTGGCAGTCCGGGCAGCACTGCTGGGGTGTGGCCAGTCCCAGATGGCTGCCTCATGGTCCCTCTCCCCTGGAGCTTTCTCCTCAGACTTCCCTCTCTGACCGATGCATCTGGCCCCCACCCCACCCGCCTCACACAGCAGTGGGAGGCTGAGTCCTGGGGCATGAGGGCTGGCTGTCAGCAGTTCTGGTCGGGAGGAGGAGGCTTTGTCCAAGCCTGGAGGGCTCTGCCTCTTGCCTGTGACTGAGGCATCATGGCCACCCACAGTCCTGAGTTGGACCTGGAAGGCAGTGGGCAGCCACTGCCTCTCAGCCATCTGACTTGGGGTCTTCCTGGGGTGGGTGGCCAGGACATGGGGGGGGGGCTCTGGTCGGTGGTCTGACAGTGGTCTTTCTGGGTCCCCGGGGTGAGGGTGGGGACACTGGGGCAGGAGGACCCGCCTTGCTCCCAGGCTCCAGGCTGTAATTTGTGCTATATTTAGCAAGCACAGCTGGTGGGCAGGGAGGCAGGCCGCAGGGCTATAAGCAGACTTGGTGCCCACCCTGGAAGTGCAAGTCCCAGCAAGGAAGAGACGGCGCTGGAACCCATGGACACGTCCTACCCCCGTGAGGGCCCCCGGGCCTCCACTCCCCGCAAGGTTGACGGTGCTGCCCACACAGCCCTGGTGCTGGGACCGCCAAGCCCCCCGCCTCGCGACCACTTGATCTGGTCAGCCTTCAGCACACTCTACCTGAACCTGTGCTGCCTCGGCTTCCTGGCGCTGGTGCACTCCATCAAGGTGGGCGGAAGAGGTGGCGGGAGGGGCTGGGGGCTTCAGGGAGACTCAGGGTTGTGAGGAGGGGCTGGGGGCTGTGCGGAGAGTTCAGGGTCTGCCAGAGTGGCTGGGGGCTCGAAGGGGGCAGCTTGTGAAGGGGGCTGTGTTAGTGTGGCCACAGTTTCTCTCCAAGGTGAGAGAACGTCTGCTTCTCCACTAAGGGGGTGCTATCTATAGCAAAGCCCTGCTCCTAAAGGTGGAGACCGTCCCTTGATGATGACAGCGTCCATGGGGCCACCTGCAGAGTTCCCTTTCCCCAGAGGGGGACTCTCATCTGCTGTGGCTCTTTAGTGAGACCCGTGGCTTCCTTTCCTATGTGGGTTTGTGGTCTCAGCTCCCCAGAGGACTCCCTGCCTGCAGAGGGATCTTGGCAGCTGATGCTGACCTGCGATGGCCACTGGGTCCATATCTTGGACACAAGGAGCCAGGCGCCCCTTGCAGCACCCATTGGGGTGGGTGGCCATCATGACCCCAGGCCCACCAAGTGTCAAGCAGTGTGTCAAGCTGGGGACCATGGAGGAAGTGGGTCTAGCCCAGAGAGTGTCCCCTCAGGCCACACCCCTCCACCTCGATCCTGGGTCCAGTGCAGACCCTCCAGGTGCTCTGGGTGCATCTGTGGCCAGGCCCCCAGGCAGGTGTTGATCTGGCCCTTCGGCTGCCCTGCAGGCCCGAGACCAGAAGGTGGCTGGGGATCTGGAGGCAGCACGGCGATACGGCTCCAGAGCCAAGTGTTACAACATCCTGGCTGCGATGTGGACGCTGGTGCCTCCGCTGCTGCTGCTGGGGCTGGTGGTGACTGGTGCCCTGCACCTCTCCCGCTTGGCCAAGGACTCTGCGGCCTTCTTCAGCACCAAGTTCGAAGACACAGACTATGACTGACAGGCTGGGTCCTGTCCTATCCTGTCCCTGGACCCCAACCCTTGAAGGCCTTGAGCTGGATGCTGGCTCTCATAGGGCCTTGAGCTGTGCCGTCCCCTGACCCTGGAGGCCCCTGGCCCAACCTGGCTACGCAGTGCTGACCATTCAGACCCCAGGGACCTGGCCCTAACCCTGAGGGTCCCTAACTCCTACCTCTGACCCTTTCCTCTTACTCACCAGGCTCCACCTCCATCACAATTAAAAGTGCCAGGTCCCTGACATGCCTCCAGGGCCTCCTTCCTGGCTTCAGTGTGGGGGGGTGCTGCGGGGGTGGCTGCTGTGGGGACTCCCCCAGGCCACCCTCCCTCACCCTGCTCAGCTGTTCCCGACTGTCCCCCTTCACTGTGCCCCAGGGTGGCCTGTGGCGACGGGGTGGAGGCGCCCGAGTGTTTCAGCCTGAAGTCGGGGACACAGGCCTCTGATCCCAGCTGCCTGTGGTTTGGTGGCTTGTGTTCCGAACGGGCCCCGCCTGGCTGTGTGCTGCCCCTCCTGGTCTGTGTGTGCCTTCAAATCCCAGTGGTTTCAGCATGGTGGCGGTCTCCCTCCCTCCTGTCCCCCATCTTCCTGGGTGCAGCTGGACACTGTTTCCACCATCCACGCATGTACACAAGTGCAGGCAAGGCCCCTGGCTCCCCCCTCCGTCCCTCTCTCCTCCACCCAGCTGTGCAGAAGCAGTCATGGGGATGTAGATGTGGGAAACCCCGTCGGAGCCCCTGTGCTGGGTACATGTTCCTGTACTACCTCACCTCCCTTATGTACCACATGGCACCCCAACACCCCCACACAGCAAAACTGGCAGGGCCCAGCACCTGGGGACACACACCCAAACACACATGAGGCTGGGGCTGGGGTGCGGCCCCAGCACGTCACTGGGGTCTTAGCCAGAAGGACGCTCAGGGATTTGAAGACTCCACTCGGGCTCCCTCCCCAGGAAGACCCCTTTGCCTGCCAGCTCTTCCAGGGATAGAGGCAGGGGTCTCTTGTCTATTGCTCTACTTGGAGACCCCACACAGTCCCCAACCTGTGACATGCCTGAGACCCTTGCTGAAGATAGGGTGTGTGGCCCTGTGCTGGGACCTGGGGGTGGAGACACACAGGCCCATGTTGGGCCCTGGAGAAAGTCCCACCGTGAATTAGGGTCAAGGGAAGTGTGAGACCTCTGCTTGAACTGGAATAGAGACAATATGCTGACCCTAAGCCCTGGGTTTGGTTCAAGTAGGGGTCAGCCTGTGCTGGACGAAGAGGCTGGGGGCAGGCATCAACCTCTGTGTGGCTGGGAACATATCCCTAAAGGTGGGATATTTTACCAGTCCCCACGATCTCGTCAACAATGAGGAGGTTGTCTAGTCTGTGACCAGCCACTGAGGACGTGTGGCCAAGTCACTTGGGGAAGTGTTACCAGCAGCCCTCTCTCCCCAGGCTCATCTTGGCAGGTTGATGGATGCTGGCCAGGCCTGTGGGCACACACACTCTCACCCCATGGGCCCATCACATGCACAGAGGTGACTGTATAAAATGGCGCTCAGACATAGCAAGTACCAGGCCACATAATCCTATGGGTTCAGGGCCACCTGCCACCCCATTGTGATGTCTTTGCCCAATCCTGACTTTGAGGCTGCAAAAAATGAATGTCCACTCCCATTAGGACAATCCCTGGCCCACAACAGAGAGAAGGGGCCCACGGTCCTCAGCAGATCTGCCTTGTCACCCAGCCATAGTGTTTATAGGGCCTTTAGTGAAAAGCCTGTAGGCACCCTTGGCTTCAAGCCATGCACTGGCCTGCATGTGGTCTGCAACTTGACCCTCAGCCCCTGCCCACCTTGGCTCTGAGCTCCAGCAAGCATGCTGCTGGCTCACTGTGTCCTGGAGGCCTGGTGTCCAGGGATCCCTGCCTCTGCACTCCACACTTTCTCTTGGGGTGGCCGTGAGAACCCTCCTTTCAAATCTCCTGGGTGTGGAGGCAGCTGGCTAAGGCCATGAGTGTCCCAGCCTGAGGGGCTGAGGACGGGAGACAGGAGACAGGCCCTGGGATTCCCACATCTAGGGCTGCCTGAAGCCCAGGAGGGCTCTGCCTGGTGTCTGCTGGGTGAAGAGACTGACTCTCAACTGCGACCAGGGGGCAGTGGCAGGACACAGCAAGGAGTGGAGGCAGGCGCAATGGGACCACCCGGCTCCCAAGCTGCTGCACTTGCCCGCAGGTGAGGTGGAAACTCGACATCACACAACCCCACTTTCAGAAGAAGGTATAGGCCTTTATAG
The DNA here is from genome assembly GCF_001458135.2 of Marmota marmota marmota. NCBI lineage: Eukaryota > Metazoa > Chordata > Mammalia > Rodentia > Sciuridae > Marmota > Marmota marmota. Next base: position 6,932,620 of record NW_026000001.1, read on the forward strand.
GAGCAAAGCTCTGCCCAGCACTGAGTGGACTCTGCAGGTTGTCTGGTGCCGGGTCTGGACCTCACCAGTGTCTCAGCTCCAGATGCCTTCTCAGCTCGTTCTAGGGAAGTCACTGTGAGCCACCCCAGGCTTGAGGACGTGGGAGCTGCTGCCAGGCAGAATCTCTGTCTTTGAACAGCCCGCCTGTCACAGCCTGGCCTGGGAGCAAGGCCGGGAACCCAAGCACATTTGAGTCTAGTCCCTCTGGTGGCCAGTGGGGAGTTGAGGGTCTTGCTCTGGCACCCCAGTCCTATCCTCCAGCAATGGCACCCCCTTCCCTTCTCAGAGGCCATGGGGTTGAGGACGGGCTGCCCACCCCACCCCACAGTGCCAGAGGCCATCTGACATGGAGTCAAGAGGAGTCAGTGATTGACACCCGGGCGCCCCTGGTCCAGCCCTGCCTGACCACAGCTGCACTGAGGGGAAAGCTCAATTCTGGTAAAGCGGTAGCCGACAGTCCTGGGCAACTGCGCCGGGGTGGAGCCCCTTCCTCCTCACCCTCACCCTGCCAGTAACTCCCCTCACGGGCCCCGTGACCAGAGTCTAGGTGGGTGTGAGTGTGGACACTCAGGCCCTGGCTGCAGGGGCCCTGGAAAGTGCCTGGGGAGCAAGATGGGGCACTGAGAGACGGGGTGCCAGGTCAGATGAGGTGTGGAAAACTGGCTGCCCGTGGAGTCGAGGCTGGGGAGGGGCTCAAGCCAGGCAGACCGCCTGGGACTGGGGGAGAGCTGGGCGAGGAGCAGGGGCAGTGATGAAAAGCGGGGTTCAGGAGACATTTCTGAAGCCAGCAGCCCTGGCCATTCAGGGGCAGGGTTCCGGGGGAGGGCCTGGGGGCTGAGGGCTGCAGGATGTCCCAGAGGCTCTGTAGCAGAGGTCTCTGTCTTCAAAGCTTCTCCTGGGAAATTCTTGGAGTCACAGCTTCAGGCAGCTATGGGAGTGATCTTTGTATGCGGCCAGCTGAGTGGGGAAAGGAGGCCTTGTGTCCTGCAGGGAGAGAGGGGCGCCCTGTAGGTACACACTGGCATCCCGGTCTCATCACTCAGACCTCTACCTACCTGGCAGCAGAGGCAGCCGAACCTGTGATGGCCAGAGCTCAGCCTCCAACAGAGGGGCCCAGGGCCCAGCCTGGGCCGTGACCTCAACTGTCATGGAGTCCTCGGAGATGATAAAGTTGAGCTTGTTCCCCTGGTAGGAGATGCCAGAGACACACACTCCGGAGACCCCCGCTGGACACAGGGGGTCAAAGGTCATGCCTGCCCGGGTGACCCTGCAGGGAGAGCTGTGTGAGAAGGGAGGGGCAGGGGGCCACCCTCGGTGCCACCCGGCACTCACCTGAGGCCTGTGGTTCCGAAGAGTACCGCCTGCAGGAAGCCCCCCATGCCTGTCAGGAAGTTCACTGCACCCGACCCGTCTGCATTCTCCGTCCACACCTGGAGGTCACGGGCCGTCAGTGCCAGGGACCCCAGGACACTGGACCTCCTGGGGCTGCCATCCCAAGGTCAGGCAGGAACTGCCAGGGCAATGATTCCTCTGTGACCATACCTCCCCCCATGGACACTGGCAGCAGAGTGGTCAGTAAGAGGGCCCTGGACTGGAGCCAGGCTGACCTTGAAGGGCTCAGTGACATTGGTCAAACTCCTGTCCAGAAGCCTTCGTGCCCTCAATGGGTCCTTCAACTCCATCCAGCCCACCGCAAACATGCTCTGGGGTCAGAGTTCAGAGTTCAGTGGGGTGAAACCCAGCTTATGGAGAGAAAGACGGAGGCTGGTAAGGTGGGGCCACTCCCCAGGCTTCTCACCCAGGTCATGGCTGGGCCCTGGGGGGATGTCACAGCCTCGTACATCTCCAGGTTCTTCCTGCGGACGTCAGGACTCAGGGGGAAGGGGACCGGGTACCCCAGGAGCACGACATCAGCCTGCTTCACTTCCTCTCCTGGGGAAGATGCTGCTGTTGAGGGCACATCAGGGTGGATGCACGGGTCTTCGGCCAGGCAGAAGGGCCCTTGGCAGAAGTCAGGGTCCACTCACCAGGCTCATACCCATCAAATTCAGGGTGGAAGTTCCGCTCCGGGTCAAAGGGCACCTTGATCTTATCAGCCACCACCAGCCACTGGTTAGGGACAGGCAGACCCAGGTCCTCGGCCAGACCAGCTGCAAAGTGCAGACTGTAGAGAGAGGACAAGGCTGCAGCCTCAGTGCTTCTGGCTGGCCCTGCTTGTTGGGGTGGGGCTGGGGCACGGTCTAGAGGCTGACCTGGTCTGGACCAGGACGTTGGTGTAGGTGGAGTTGTTGACTCCTGAATGGAACTCATCAGGGGGCATGACTCCTGGGCACACAGGTCCGGACAGTGCTCGGCACAGGCTGCCTGCCCCCCAGCAGTCCCTCCTCCTGACCATTTCTCCCAGGGATCACCTCACCTCTCAGGTGGTACTGCTTCTCCCTGGAGCTCCACTCTACACGGCTGCACCAGAACTCAGCGACAGCACTGACCACATCCCAGCCACCAGCCTCCCGGAAAAGCTGCAGATCCTGGGGGCCAAGGGTCCTATGTGTGCTGAGTGCCCACCCATCCAGGGCCCAGAAAGGAAGGCCTGGCTCCCAGATGCTCTCTTGTGACAGCAGGCCTAGGGTGGCAGGGCTGGTGGATGGAACACCTCACCTGGGTGGTGTCGTAGTACAGCTGGAAGGCCAACAGGACGGCCCCGTTGATGTGGATCTCCTGAGCCCCATAAATGTCCTCAGGGCAGACCTCCAGGCCAGAGCCTGCACTCTCCCAAGCAAACTTGGCTCCCTGTGGGGGAGAGGGCAGACGCTACCCAACCTTAGCCTTTACCCCCATGGGACCTTGTGGAAGGGCAAAAAGAGGAGGAGGTGGGGGCTCTGGAGCCACTGCACGTTCCTCCGTGGGCCAGGAGGCTCTTGCCCAGTTCTTTCTGTGTGTGGACCCTACGGTGGGCCCCATGGGGTGGTGCCCAGGCTTCCTCACCTGGTAGCCCAGGTTCCGGGCGTTTTCCAGGGCCCCACTCAGTGTCCTGATGCGGTACTCCAGGATGGCCCTGGCAGCCTCTGGGTGGAATATCAGGATATTTGGGAACATCCAGAGATCCTGAGGACAGTCCTTGTTCTGGAGCTAGAAGGGCTTACACCTTCTCCTCCCCCTCCTTCCACATCCTGCCCTGGCTGGGCCATTGCTGCACCCTCTCTGCCTCTTGGAGGCCTGCTGCCTCCTTCCGGGTTCTTCCTGATGACCATCCAGATCTACCAGCCCCTCCCCAGCCTTCCACTTCCCCTCCCTAGCCAGCAGGTGAGTTCCCAGGCCCGAATCTAGGCACAGGCCCCCACAGGAGGAGCCTGCTCTCTGCCTGCTGGTTGCCTGACCTCAGCCTCCCTAGCCTCGCCCATAAAATAAGAGTCAGGGCCGACTTGGGAGGCACATGAGGAATCACTCTGCGCGCCTCCTTGCCCGGTGCCAATCAGCCTCCTCACGCCCACACCCTCGGCTTATTCTGACCCCACCCCTTGCTCTTCTCCACCTGGGGTCTTCCCAGAATGGGCCTCTGTGTCACTCCCTGATTAAATGTCCCTGGTTTCCTTGCCCTCAGGTAAACTCTCGGCCCTGTGCCCTACTGCTCCTCCCATCTAGTGGAGCCCCTGCTGCAAGTACCACAGGCGCTGCCATGTGCATCTTCTGGTGCTGCTGCCTGGCTCGCTCTCCCACGGATCCCCGCACTGCCGAGATACCACCTCCTCAGGAAGCCCTCCCCTCGGCACAGCCCTGTGCTGGCCCATCCCAACCCCGATCCCCGTGCCGCCCTTAGTGTGGTGGTGGTGTGGGATGACGTGTACCTGATCCCAGAAGACGTGGCCCCAGTAGCACTCCTCCTGGCTCCCATTGGAGAGGCCCCCGGGGCTGAGGCCATGACAGACATACCCTAAAGCCCCGGGTTGGGGCAGGGCACTGAGCAGGTAGTAGAGGGAGCCACGAAGGGCCTGGCGCAGGGGCAGTGGTCCTACCACATCCAGGCCACAGCCTGCCCACAGCTGGGCCCAGGACTGTGTATGGGCTGAGTATAGAGAGCCTCTGGCCTGCAGCTGCAGGGCCTCCTGGAGGTAGGCCTGGGCCTCTGCCTGGCTGCTGCCCACGACAGTCAGGAAGTCCCAGGTCCTGTTCTTCTCGTGTTCCCCAAGGGTCAATGTCAGGGGCACTGGTGTCCACAGCATGTGCACCTCCTGTCGTGGCCCCCCAGGTTGTTCAGGGGTGAGTGTGTGGCCGTACAGGTACCTGCAAGAGGGCAGCCACCTCAGGGGTGGCTCCCTCTTTAGGTTACCCTGCTGGGACTTGGGACAGAGCCCCCTCCTCACCGGAATCCCTGGAAGTCGGGCCCCAGATGCAAGTCCAGGTCTGGGCTTTCTAGGGAGAAGGATGAACGCAGCAGCACCGTGACAGGCGAGCTCCCTGCATCCAAGCGGGCAACAGACACACTGGAGGCCAGAATGTGGGGCAGCGTGCGGTGGGCATAGATGCGCTGGCAGGCCTGGAAGCTGGAGCTCCCCAGGGTGTGCAGAAAGGAGCCTGGGGAGGGTGAGAAGCTTCAGTCACTGGGGAAGCAGGGCCCCCCCAGGCAGGCTGCAAAGCTGTGGCCTCCCAGTGCCTTGGGCCATACAGCACTGGGGCCTCCCTGGGCTGGCAGTGGTGTCCCTCAGGTTTCTGGTGGCTTCTCCCCACAGTGAGGGTGAATGCGTCCTCCAGGCCCCGCTGTACAGGACCCAGGCTCTGCCCAGGACCCCAGGAGGCCCACCCAGAGGGAGGGAAAGGGGAGAACCCAAGACGGGGTCTCTTTTCCTTAAAGACTGCCTACTGAAAGTGAGGTGAAGCTGGAGGGAGCTGTGCTCCACAGCGGCTGAGAGGGAGCCAGACAGTGCAGCTACCTGTGTTGGTGTCCAGGGCAAAGGTCTCCTCCATCTGCTTTTCTGTCTCTGCAGGGGCCTCCAGTTTGACGTTGAGGGGGCTGGGCAGAATTGCTCGGTGTGTGCCACCCCCAGCCCCATTGTACAAGCCACTCACATGCAGTGTGTCATGATACACACGTGTGCCCAGGTATGCATTGGTCACAGTGGCCAAGAGCCGGGGATCACTGGGCAGAGACTGGGCAGTAAATGTGGTCGGGTCTTCCCAGGCATCCTCCATGGAAGGCTCACTTAGGGGGTGACCTGGCGAAGGGGGGTCAAGAGGCGGTGACTGGGTGGGCTCCCTCTTCAGACTGTAAAGTCCTCCTCAGGACTTGGCCGACCCCCTAGATGTGGTGGGATCTAAGGGCCACCCAGGAAAACACCGCACCACGGACCTCCAGGGACTCAATTCAGTCTCTAAACTTGCCCCCTCAAACTCGGGCTTTAGAGCCCAGATTCTAACCTTGGCGGGTCTCGGGTCTGCTGCTCAAGCCGCCCCTTCCTGAGTTCGGAAGCCCTGACGGTGGAACGAGGAAGCTCGGCCCAGGGGCAAGCCCCCCTGGGAGGGGAGGGCGGAAGGGGCCGGGCCGGGACGCAGCGGGTGGTGCGGAAGGAGCGGGAGCTGGGGAGGGCGCGCGGGGGGGACTCTGAGACTTACCGCGGCTCTTGCTCAGCCCCGATCTGCGATCTGCGTTCCTCGGTTCCCCTGGGTCCGGCTGCCCCGGGCCTGCCTGGGGGGGGCGAGCCTCACCACTGACACGTGACCAGGAAGGCCTGCTGCCCGGCCCGAGCCGCCCACGGGGCGGGGCCCTAGGCGCAGAGGGCTCGGGCCGGGGCGGGGCCCCCTCTCCCCTGGGCGGCGAGGCTGTGTCTTCAGGACCTGCTGTGGTCCCGTTGGTCGTGGCTGTGGCCAACCAGAGACCTGAGTGAGGAGTCCTTTGACCCCCAAGATGCCGGTCCGCAACGGTGGATTTAGGGGACCTCTGTGGGCTCTGGATGTGGTTTCTTCCCCTTCTCCCGATCTCTCCCTCTCCACGGTGCCCCGAGCTCCGAGACGGCATCCTCCAGCTCTCTCAGCTTGTGCCACAGTTGGTCTCCCTCTTTCCACCTGCCCACTGATGGCTCTGGGCACGTCCCTGGCCTGACATACATATCTGTGTCTGTCCACCCTGCCCAGGTTCAGTGGGTCCTGAAACCTGCAACAGAAGCTCACTGAGTTGCCCAGGCTAGGCAGGAGGAATCCAGGATGTGGGGCAAGGGGCATGTTCCAGGCCTGTCCAGGACCAGGCAAGGGCCTGCGTCTGTGTGGGCTTCACTTGCCTGTCCAGGGTCTCTCTGCTCACAAGAGTTGCTCAGAGCCTGAGGGTCTCAAACTTGCCTCAGCTTTCTGAGTTGCTGGCATGACCGGCCTGCGCCCCTGTGCCTGGCTCACACATTGTGTTTGCTGTACCATGTTGGTGAATCATCTGTGAGTCCACTGAATTGTGCATTCACACACCACGTTTTTACCGGGTCTTGTTCTTGTATAGCATACTTATTTATTGTCTGTCTTTCTGCCTAGAATAGCAGTTCCCAGGGGACAGGGGTTCTGTCTGCTTTGTGGCATGAAGGAATGGATTCATAAAGTGATTATGGAGGGACTTTCCCCTGGGAAGTGAAAGGGCTGATTCCAGGGCGCCCTCCATTTGGATGGAGTCTCAAGAGCTGGCAGGGCCCAGCTGTGCTGAGCAGAAAAGACTCAGAGTTTCTTGGGACGTCCACTGTTGGCACTGGCTGGCAAGGTCAGGTCTTGCCTCCAGGCTTTCTGAGCCTCTTTCCTCTGAGGCCTAAACCCTGTCCTCCCAGGCAGGCGAGTTGGAGGAAAGACCCTACTGGGGCCCTGGTGAAAAGTAACAGAAACCAGTGGAAGTGAATCTGAAGGAGAGTTTATTACCAGTGATGGTGCTGTTGCGGCTCCCACCTGAGCCAGACATTGGCTATCTCCACCCGCCCTGGTCTCCCCTTCCATAGATCTCAGGCAGCTAGTGGACGCCTCGGGGCTCAGGCTACACTACCTCAAGGATGGCCTCAGTCCTCCCAAATTCCCAGGGAGGGCCCCACCACCTTCTGCCTACAGGGCCAGAGTGGGGGCTGAGACTCCACTTCAGGTGGAGGCCAGGTCAGAGAAAGGGTCACTCTATCAACCACTAGGTGCTCAATTCACAGGGGCTTCATCGGTATTACTATTTCAGGGGCTTTTGCAGTGGCAGTGGCTGTAGGCTGAGGTATAGATCCCAGGCCTGACCAGGAGCAGACCCCTGTCCAGGGCCTCTCTGCTCAGAAAACTTGCCCAGAGTCTGAAGGCAGCATCCTCCTGCCTTGGGGACTAGGACTACCTCTCCACGGGGGCTCTGACCACAGTGCCTTCTACCCCGCTCTGGCTTCAGGGCCTCAGAGGACACTGTTGAATCCCCTGGGAGGCTCAGGGTGGCTGTCCAGCTCTGAGTGTATGATGACCAGATCTGGCTTTGCTGTCTTCACGGCCTTCAGCTCCTGCTGGGCCAGCTCACTCAGCTCCACAGAGGCCAGACTGCAGCCACATGCAGAGGACAGAGGGTATGGGTCAGCTGAGGGAGAGAACTCCAGGGCTGGGGGACAAGACTGGGGCACAGTAGGAGTGGGTGACGAAGGGGCTGCTGGTCTAGGCTGTGCCCAAGGCCCAAGTGACCGAGGCTGTCTCTCAGGGCCTTTGTCCTTCAGGGGAGTCAAAGGGTGTTGGGATCACTGACCACAGGATGTGCATATTTGGTCAGTATAGTGATCAGGGCCAGGGTGGGGGCCAGGGCTTCAGGGGTGGGTTCTAGGCTGGGCTCCCAGATCTGTGTCTGAGCCTGGTCACTTGGGAGGTATCTGGAGAGGCTCCTCTTGAGGGTCAGGGAGTCCCAGCATCCACCCTTCCTGGGGTTACCGGCTGTGTCCCCACACTTTGTCCACCTGAATCTACCTGAGCGTCTGTAGGCTGCATGATGGGTGCTGCAGGACTGCACACATGTAGGTCACTGTGGGGTCAGACAGCTGGCAGCCACTGAGGTCCAGGGTGGTCAGGGCAGGGCTCTGCCGGAGCATGCCTACCAGGTACTGGAGTGCTCCCGGGAGGCCAGACAGCTGCACCCTGAGAGGAGGGCTGGCTCAGGAGCTGCTGGGGGAGGGTCCCATCCCTCTGTCTCTCCCAGGCCAAGCCTCACCTGAGTGTCTGCACCCGGCACTGGGGCCAAGCCAGGCCTTCACTCAGCATACGCAGGCCTGCCTCACTGACCCTGTTGTGGAGGAGGCCTAGGTCCGTCAGGGCTGGTGCCACCTTTAGGGCCTCAGAGAGGTCTCGGCAGATGACATCGGGGAGTTTGCAGTAGGACAGCCTGTGGTCAAGAAGCTCGTGGGTCTGTGGGCCAGCCCCCGGCCACTTCTCTACATCAACTGCACAAACCAAGGTGGGCCAGACCCCACCAGCTGGGCCAAATGTGGGCATCCTTCTGGTTCCTTATATGTATTTCCAGATTGCTGTACCCGCCCCCCCACCCACTGGACTACTTGGCCATGTCGCCACTGATTCATGGGCATCTGGTCATTTCACCATCTGGTGAGTGGGCATTCCTGATGGACAGGAATTGAACAGCTATCTCATTCTCAGTACTGTTCATGCCTCACGAAGTCTCACATCAACCCTCCAAGGTAGAGGACGCTGGTTGCATTTCACAGAGAGGAAGCATAAGCCCAGACAGACTGGCTTGTCCAAGGGCACACAGAGGCCAGGATTCACGGGCAGCCTGACCTCAGAGGGGGCACCTGATGCCTTCCTCTAGAGGGTTGGCCCAGGAGTCTCCAATGGCACCTAGCAGCCTCCTTGGAAAACAAAACAAAACAAAACAAAAAAACCCTGCCATCCTCCCACCCCCAGGTGCTGAGTCCCCTCTTTTTCCGCCAGCACCACACCTTTCCCACTAGCACCTCACTCTCTGATGGGGTGGGCCCCTGTTAGCTTTCTCCCCCCCCCCCATACTCCTGTCTCTGGAGGGCATCCTGCCCCCTGGGAGGGGCTGGGGCATGGTTACTCACGTCAGGCTGCTTAGGCCGCACTGTTGGTCAGTCATGGCCTCACAAAGTGGACGCAGTGGGGAACCCAGGAGTTGTTTTGTGGAGGCTCGAGAACTGCAAGAAGAGAGGAAGTTGAGGCTGCTGCACCGCTTCAGCGCCTCCTAGACAGGGCCCTTTCTTCTCTGTAGTCCTCAGGCCTTGGTGCTTCCTCTGCCATCCCCTCGTGTTGAGCTAGGACCCCTCTACCCTTTAATTCACTGAACTAGAGTGAAACCCAGGAGGGGATCTGCAGGTCCCTAGGGCCAGCCCTGCCCATGTCCTGACATTCATCCTCTGAAAGATGCTGAACACCCAGGACAGGTGCTGAGTGGAGCTAAGTTCAAAGTAACTCTTGCACAAGCTTTGTCACAGAGGAGCTGGAAGTCTGGTGTAAGAAGCAGGCATGGGGAATGTCATGGTATAGAGTGGTCGTCAGGGCACTTCTGGGGCCAGTGGAATCCCAGGCCAGCTGAAGCAGCCAGGGCAGGCTTTCAGGATAGGCAGCAAGCAAAGTGTTGAGGGGAGGGACAGCAGGTGCACGGCTCAGGGTGCCAAGGGCATGGTGGACTCTAGAACTCTAGCTAGAGCTGGGTGGTGGTGTGCTGGAACATGGTGAGGACACCTAGTGAAGAAGAGGGGCACGGGGCCGCTGCCTTGCAAGGGGGGTGAACAAAAGCAGCCCTGAGGTCCTCCCTGCCTCTGGGGGAACAGGCCTCAGGTTTGGACATGCTTCCTCAGTCCAGATGGGCCTAGGTGCACGGGCCTTCACTGCACCCAAGCTTCATGCCTACCAGGGCCTGCCAAAGGAGCAGCCCTAGCCTGGAGACTCACCCCTGCAGCCGCTTCACCAGGCTCTTCTTCTTTTTCTTCTCTTGTGCAGCCGCCAGTCCAATGTTAACCAGCCGCAGTGCCTGTCCAGCCGGGCAGCATCGCACACAGTAGCTCAGAACCTCCAGATCCATGCGACTCAGTCGCACTCGCTCCAGTGCCAGCTCTGGGAGGCTGCTAAGGGCCTGCCGCACAAAAGCATCCTCCTGTGTCTCATACAGGCAGTACAACAGCTCTAGGGGGATGTTGGGCTCCTCTATCTCCTCCTCTAGTTCCTCTGTGTCCTCCGTCCCCTCTGATGCAGTCCTGGGGCAGCCCTGTCCCTGCACCCACCGCAGGGCATCCTCTTTCACACGCTCTGGAACCACACAACCAAAGTGATGCTCGATGTCTCGGATCCGCTCTGTGCTCAGCAGCCCGAAGAGGAAGCGGGTGGTGAGCGCCAGGTGTCCACTTAGCTCCGTGTCTGTGCGCAGGAGTGACCCCACGCTACCCGTCGGTGCCCCAGGAGCCCCCTCCTCCTGAAGCATGTAGGACAGTGCTGCGAAGAACTCCTGGAAACTCTGGTCAATGAATCGGAAGATGACCTCTGTCTGCAGCACGCCTGGCATCTCCTTCTTGCAGAGAAATAGTGTCTGCACTTTGGAGCCGCGAAGCTCCAGTTTCTCCAGGTCTTTTTCGGTGAACTGCGCCTTACGCCGCAGGACGCCCTCACGGGCCAGAAGGCACAGCTTGCGCAGCTCTCTCTGCACCCAGGAACCGTCGGCACCAGTGGAGCTCAGCACGCTGGCGATGAAGAGAAGGTACACTGAAGTGGTGGTCTTGGAGGTGCGCGACAGGTCCTGGCCCAAATCCAACTGCTGGCGCAGCACGGTGCACACGATCCAACACACGAAGGGCACGAAACACAAGCCGTACAGCGTCTCATTCTCTTTCACGAAGCGATAGGCACGCTCGGCCCTCCACTCATCCTGGAAGAACTTGTAAAAGTACTTCTTCTTGTCCTTATCGGAGAAACCTCGCACCTCTGCGCACTGTGGTGAACACAGGCGGCCCTGCAGCCTCCCAGGGGCGGCCGTGCGCGTGGTCACCAGCAGGCGGGCGGAGGGCAGCAGCGCTTTGCTCAGCAGCCCGCCCAGCACCCGTGTACCGCTAGTGGCCTCAAAGGGGTCTGTGCAGGGCGCGGCCTCGGCGGTCCCGGTTGCCGGCAGCTCGTCTGCGCCATCTAGTATGAAGAGCAGCCGCTGAGGCTGCGCTAGCATCTGTCGCACGGGTGCGCCCCGATCGGGGCACTGGTCCAGGATCAGGTCAGCCAAGCTGCGTGTGCCCGACAGCTCCAGCAGCTCGTGGCATGGCATGAAGAAGGCGAAATCCACTTGGCCTTGGTACAGCTTGCCCGCCGCCCAGTCATACAGGATTTTCTTGGCCGCCATGGTCTTGCCAATGCCCGCCGGGCCCTGCAGTACCACGGTCAGCGGCCGCTGGCCTTCCTGGTCCCGCTGGAACAGTCGGTTGAACGTGTGTGTGTCCGAGCGCCGTGCGCGCTCCGGCTCTGGCTCCTCCGCCAGCCCCAGCGGTGCCTCCTCCAGGGCGGCGGTCTCGGGCGCGATGAGTAGCTTCGTGAAGCGCTTGTTGATTTTCACCGAGCGGGCGTTCCTCTCCTTCACTTTGGCGTGTTGCCTCAGCACGTGCTCGCGGTATTTCTTCTTGTACTCTGGGGAAGCGACAGGGAGCGGGGCGAGAATGGGCTGGCTTTCCGGCACCCTGGGGCCGGTGCCCTCCCTGCCAGTCAGGCCTCGGTTTCCTCTAGCGCGTCCTGGCGCCTTCCCGCTCCAGCCTTCCTAGGGCCAGCAGTGGCAGCGGGACTTAGTGCTCTGAGCCTGTGCCTCCCACAGAAGACCTACCGGCCACGGAGAGCAGCGCCGAGGAGCTGGGGCCGAGCCCTGAAACGGAAACCTGAAGTGAGACTGCGCCGCGTGCGGGACGCAATAGGGGGTCGAGGTCTCCCCCGAGAGCATCCAGGATCTGAGTCATAGGATTTGCAAATTTGTGGGTAAAGCGCCAGGGTTTTATAGGGGAAGCTGGAAGGAAGGCAGCGGGCGGCAAAGACCCTGAACCAGGGACCCTGGGGAACCCCCAACCAGAGCTCACGCTGCTGCCGCTGCGCCTTGAGCCGGGCCGCCACGTCGCGCACGTCGGCTCTCTTCAGGGTCTTGCGGGCCACATCCAGCGCTGGCTCTGGCCCATAAAAATGGGTCAGCTGCTCCGCTAGGTCCATAGCGTCCGCACGCTCCAGTCTCCCCCAAGGGATGCTGCGCCCGTCCATGGGCGCATCCCGCAGCTTGTGGCGGAAGCGCTTCAGCTGCTCCTGGCTCAGGTCCTCCAGCGCGGCCAGGAGCAGCTCGCGGGCCGCCGCAGCGCGGGGCTCCAAGCTGGAGGCGAGCAGGATTTATGTATGTTGCCAGGTGACCTCTGCCACACACACAGGGAGTTCTGGGTGTCCACAGTGGGCAGGGGCCCTATCCAGGGGATCTGGGCTAACGCATTGTAGAGATCCACAGGGGCAGAGGGAGAGCTCCAGACCACCTCTGCCGCCAAGCAAGGCCTGTGCTCCAACCTCCTCACTGGTGACGAGGACTCACGTACCAGCCTTCCTGCTCCATACCCCTCCCCCCACTTCTTGCTTTCTCCCTTCCACACACCCTGCCAGGCCGGGTGAAAGGCCAAATGAGGTGTGTACCTGGGCTGTCCTCTGTCCTTTCTCTCCCTCTCTGCAGAGCCAGGGGAGGACTGGCCTCAGCAGCAGCTGTCACCTGTTCTCAGATTGTGTCCCTGCATTTCTACTTGGCTCACTGCACACACACACTCTGGGCTCTTACAGCAGGGCTAGCCTGATTCCTGGGTGGGGAGCAGACCCTGTAGCCCTCTGTGGCAATGTAGGCTCTAGAACTCTGAGCCTGGCGTGGTGGAGAAAGAGCTGGGACAAGGCAGTCAGCATAGTGAGGCCCTACAGGAACCTCTCTCTGGACACCCTTCTGGGATCCAGCACTCACCTGGAGCAGGAGGTCCCTGCCTCATCCATGGCGGCTTGTCTCTGGATCTAGCACTCAGAGGCGGAGTCAAGGACCAGAGAGATGACCCCTACCCAGGGAGAGCTCAAGCCAAGTCCTGGGGGTGGGAAGCTGTTCTGCGCTGTCCATTCCCCAGGTCTGGGCATCTCCGGTGCTCAGTAGGCACTGAGGTGTCCATCTGATCTGCAGCAAAGCTCCTACATGTAGGCTCTGTGGCACAGGCTGTACTGTCACCCTTTAAGTGCTGTTCTTGGTGACCTTTGATTCCCACTGCTCTTCTGTTCTTTTAGCATTCCTTGCATGGGGTGTGGCATCCAGCCATAGCAGTGAGCAGCTGCTTACAGAAGCAGACCATCTGCATGGAAGAGGTGGCCAGCTCAGAACCAGTCCTCCAGCTCAGGCTGGAGATAGTGAATTCTGCAGGCGGGGTGAAGAGGGGCATCCAGGCAGAGGGAACATGATGGTGAGGGAGGGCTGTGCTGGGGGACCTTGGGGAAGGGCCCATTCTCTCCTGGGCATGAGGCAGCGTGCCACGGGGTGGGCTCTGCAGCTTCCCACTGTCCTGAGTGGGCTGATGAGAGGTTTGGACATGAGTAGTCCTTGTGACCTCTGGGACCACCAGCGACCCCACTGCCTGCGTGGAATGGGTGTGTGGGGGTGTAAGAAGTGAGTGCATGTTTGTGTTAATGTGTCTGTGGTGGGTTACACAATGCTCCTCAAACAATCCCTGGGACATATGAGTGTCCCCTTATATCCTAAAGGGACCTTGTAGATGGGACTAAATTCAGGATCTGAGAGGGGAGTATATCTTTGGTTATCCAAATGGGCTCCAAATGTCATCTTAGTGTCATAAGACGTATGCAGAGGGTATCATCTCAGTGTCATAGGATTTGGCACAGAGGTGCTTTGGGACAGAGAACAGGAGCTAGCTCTGAAGATGGAGGAAGGGGCCAGGAACCAAGGGTTCCGGGAGCACCACTCTGGAAGCTGGAGACGTCCATGGGTCTCCTCTCTGGAGCCTCAGATGGAGCACTGTAGAGCCAACACCTGGCTCTCAGCCCAGTGAAACTGATTTTGGACTTTGACCTGTGGAACAAAGAGAAGAAGTGCGTGTCATTTTGAGCACTAAGTTTCATGGTTTGTTACCGCAGCTGCAGGAAGTGAATTCAGACTCTGCATGGCCCTGTGTGAGGAGAGCCTTCTGCTGTGGCCACGCACCTGGCCACAGGTCGTGCTCAACCTTGCTTCCCTCTGGAGCCCTGCTAGCTACCCTTGGGGAAGGAGAGCCAGAGCCTGGGAGTGGACAGTTTGCCCCAGCACTGCCCGAGGTCCCACCCCACCTGCCCCTTGGACTTCTTCCCTAAGGCCCTGCCCGTTTTTTCAATCCCAGGGGCTTCCCTGTGTCTGGGAGGGTCCCTGGTGGTAGAATACTCACAGGATGTCCACAGGTTCAGAGGACGTGGCCTGGAGGGACAGAGAAGGAGCTGACATCACACATTCTGGGGTGGGCTGTGCTTTGTGAAGGGCTTTCATGACCACGAACCAATCACTTGTCACAGGGCCCTGAGTCCCCGTGGGCTGGTGTGTTCAGGTACATGGCAGGCAAGCCCTCACTTCAGGAGCCAGCTGGGCAGCAGGCAGCAAGGAAGAAGAAGGTCTCCTTTGTGCCAGGGTTTGGTATGAGCCCTCGGCAGACATGGTGTGAGATGCCAGGCTTGCCTTAGGATCTGTGTCCTGGCCTTGGCAGAGGGAGCGACCTCCATGAGTACTTGGGCTCAGGGAGGTGCTGTCCATTTGGGATTCCAGCCCCCTTGGTAGGCTGAGCCCTGACTAGCTCCTCTGACAGCCTGGGATTTTGCAGAGGGAACATCACAAGACAAAGCAACAGCCTCCTGGCCTGACTGGGGAGAGTCTGGGGCCCCACACAGCATGGCAGGCAGCACAGGGCCCCTAGGGAGTGGCCTACTCCTGGATACCCCTGTGCCCTTGCTGGCCCCTCGTGGAGCTGACTCTGAGTCCAGGACCCTCACCCTCCTCCAGAGGCCGACTCGGCCCACATAAGCACGGCTGTGCAGCTCTTCATGCACATTCAGTTTTCTGTGTCAGTTCTGGAAAGTCAGTTATCCTTAATGGCTTCTTTCCCTTCATTGTCTAAGACAAAGTGCAGAACCAAACCTGGGATCTGGTCCTGGATGTACGCCCAACAGCAGCAACCTTGGGTGGTTGAAGTTGTAAAAAAGGCCTGACTCCCTGAGGGAAAGACACAGTCTTTACACTAGACACCATGAACAGGCTTGTGTCTGTTGAAGAAACTGGATCCAGGACTAAAGACCTTCCAGATCTCATAGCATTAGGCTCAGGTGGTTGTGGTGGTGAATTTTTCTAAACAGTTAAAGAGATAACATTGTCCATAATAACTTTGAAGTAGGAGCAGGGGAGACACTTCCTAATTTATTCCATGAAGCCATCAATGACCGAACACCAAAATCAGGCAGACCTATCATAAATCCATTCAGACCAGTATCTCCCAAATACAGATGCAAAAACCCTCAACAAAACATGGGCAAGTCAGATCCAGCCTGTGAGAAATGCATCCCACATCAGAACCAGGGGAAATTTGCTCCAGGCATCTGGAGACATCAAAAAATCAATTAATAGAGTCCATCACACCAGAAGGCTGAGGTCCAGGAGACAAGGTCACACCAGGAGAGGCAGGAAAAGCTTCCACAAAACCCTACAGCCATTTGTGATTTGAGAAAATGCTTGGTGAGCTGGATCAGAGTGGAACTTCCTTAGGAACACCTCCAGCTGAGATTGGATGCAGGAGGGGTGAGAAGACTGGGAACAGGACAGGGATGTGCCCTCCACCCTGCTGCATTGTGCGGGAGGTTGCAGCCTATGCAGGAGGACAGACAGGAAATAAAGCGGACACTGGGAAGGAAGAAATAAACTGTTTCAGTTTGCATATGACACGATTTTCTCTATGGAAAATTTCAAAGAACAAAAAGCAGGACATAGATTAATGTGCAAGCCACTTGCTGTCCTAGGCACTAGTAACCCCTGGATCTGAACTTTCAAACATGACATCATATATGTTAGCACCCAAAAGAGAAATACATAGGTATAAGTCTAACAAAATAGGCACAAGATCTGTATGAGATAAGCTAAAACCTGACAGAGAAATCTGAGGTCCAAATAAAGAGACGCTGTGTAGTGGGTAGGAAGACTCAACATTATTACGATGTCAGTTCTTCCCAAATTGATCTATGGATTCTTTAATGAAATCAAAATAAAAATACCAACAAGTTATTTGTGGGTATAAAACCACTGATTCTCAAGTTTATGGAAATCTGAACACTCAGAACAACATGACCCTGAAGGGGAATAGATGCTGCCTGGTGTTCTTTGTACCTAGGGCAAAGGGCCTGCAGCATGCGGTGTGGCTGGGAAGAGTCTGGACAGAAGACCAGGGGACAGAATAGAGAGCCCAGGAACAGGCACACTTGATGAGGAGCAGAGCGACTCCATGGGAAAGGACTTCCCAGCAAACACTGCTGGACACGGACCTCACACGCACACAGTCAGATCAATGTTGGTCAAAGAACTGATATTAAATGCGAAGGGGTAAAACTGTTAGAAGGTAATGTTAGAAAATCGAGAAGACCTTAGGTAGGGCAATGACTTTTTCATGCAGCACAAAATCATGGTGCATGAAAGAAAAAGTATGTTTAATGCTTGTTAAGATCCAAGGCTTGTGCCCTGCAGAGACACTGTCAAGAGGATGCAAAGGTGAGTTGAACACTGGGAGGGAACATCTGCAAAACACCCCCCTGATAGAAAGACTGTTGTCCAAAATAGAAACATGCAGGACTCAACAGTATGATAGCGAATGACTCAGTCAAGACCTGGGTCACAGACCTGAACAGACACCTTTCCAAAGAGGAAATGTAGAATTTATCTATTAGTTCTAGAAGTTTTCTGGTGGAATTTTTTAGGTCTTCTAGATGTAGAATCACGTCCTCAGCAAATGGTGATAGTTTGACTTCTTTTTTACCTATTTGTATTTCTTTAATTTCTTTCTTCTAATTGTTCTAGCTAGAGTTTCAAGGATGAAGTTGAATAGAAATGGTGAAAGAGGACATCCTTGTCTTGTTCCAGTTTTTAGAGGGAATGTTCTCATTTTTTCTCCATTTAGAATGATGCTGGGCTGGGGTTTAGCATATACAGCTTTTACAATGTTGAGGTATGTTCCTACTTTCTGCAGCTTTTCTAGTGTGTTGAACATGAAAGGGTGCTGCTGTATTTTGTCAAATGCTTTTTCTGTGTCTATTGAGATGATCATATGATTCTTATCTTTAAGTCTATTAATATGATGAATTATGTTTATTGATTTCCATATGTTGAACAAACCCTGCATCCCTGGGATGGACCCTACTTGATTGTGGTACACTATCTTTTTAATGTGTTTTTGTATGTGATTTGCTAGAATATTATTGAGGATTTTTGATCTATGTTCATCAGGGATATTGATCTGAAGTTTTCTTTCCTTGATGTGTCTTTGTCTGGTTTTGGAATCAGGGTGATATTAGCCTCATAGAATGAGTTTGGAGGGGTTCCCTCCTTTTCTATTTCATGGAATACTTTGAGGAGGATTGGTGTTTGTTCTTCTTTGAAGGTCTTGTAGAACTCGGCTGAGAATCCATCTGGTCCTGGGCTTTTCTTGGTTGGTAGGCTTTCAACCGCATTTTCTATTTCATTACTGGAAATTGATTTGTTTAAGTCATGTATGACTTCCTCATTCAGTTTGGGTAGGTCATATACCTCTAGAAATTTGTTGATGTCTTCAAGATTTTCTATTTTATTAGAGTATAAGTTTTCAAAATAGCTTCTAAATATCTTCTGTATTTCAGATATATCCATTGTGATATTTCATTCTTCATCTTGTATTTTAGTAATTTGAGTTTTCTCTCTTTCTCTTCATTAGCATGGCCAGGGGTTTATCTTTTTTATTTATTTATTTTTTAAAAACCAAATTTTTGTTTTGTCAATATTTTCAGTAGTTTCTTTTGTTTCAATTTCATTAATTTCAGCTCTGATCTTAATTATTTCCTGTCTTCTGCTTTTGGTGTCAATTTCTTCTTCTTTTTCTAGGGCTTTGAGTGTAGTGTTAGGTCATTTACTTGATGACTTTTTATTCTTTTAATGAATATGCTAAGTGCAATAAACTTTCCTATTTGTACTGCCTTCATAGTGTCCCAGAAATTTTGATATGTTATGTCAGTGTTCTCATTTATGTCTAAGAATTTTTAAATTTCATCTACTATTCATTCATCATTAAATTGTGTATTATTTAGTCTCCGTTTGTTACAATAGCTTCCATTTTTTATTTTATCATTGATTTCTAATTTTATTCCATTGAGGTCTGATAGAAATGCAAGATATTATCTAATAATTGCTTTGTAGCATGATATGGTCTATTTTAGAGAAGGAGCCATGTGCTGCTGACAAGAAAGTATATTTGTTCAGTCTGGGAAAGGAGAGGGAGAGGAAGCTGGGCTGTAGGCCTGATAGAGAAGGCAGGCACAGCCCCTTGCTCTCTGCTTTTCTGGTCTCTGTCCTGCTTGAACGTGGACACAGGCCTGGGGTTCAGGAACAATGCCAAGAGGCTGGGAATTGTGGCCAGGGCAGGAGAGGAGCCTTTCTCAGTCCTGATTGTCTGAGAACTACTGGGCTGGTCTGTCGCCTGGGCTAGGACAGTCCCAACAACTACCACCAATGGTCTCGGAGGCTATCTGCAAAAGGCCTAGTCTGAAACCCTCCCCATGAAGCCTGTCTGCTGCCACAGCCCCTCTAAAACCTGCTGACCCTCACTCAGTGCCCTGGATCCATCGGCCTTAGGGAGTTCCTCTCCCATCCCCTGTGTGTCCAGAAGGAAGTGCCTCCACATCGAAGCCAGCCACTCATGCTCGGCTGGATGGGCGCCTGCTCTCCCAAACTCTGGGTGAGTGCTACAGAGAGAAAAGTCCAGACTGGTCTTGACAGTCAGGCACCTAGAGCTGGGGGTCAGCTCAGCAGTGGAACCTTGCCTAGTGTGGTCCTGGGTATGGAGGTGGTGAGGCTACAGAGCAGGGGAACCTGCCCCATGTCCCTGTGCCCTGAGCATGGTTGAGATGGGACATCTTATGCCATATGCATTATATCACAACTGAGAAACAGAAAGGGTCAGGCCTAGGGGTGGAGAGTGGGCTACTCCACAAGGCACAGCACCGAGTCTGATTCCCAGCATGGGAATGAGTTAGACAAAGGCAGCAATGCGTCCATGGTCTGATTAATCATTAGCCCTAGTTCCTCCCCAAAGCCTCTGCCCACTTCTCCAGGAAGGCCTTGGCAGGACCTTGCAGGCAGCAATCACCTGGCTCTCCTAGGAGATCAGGACCCATAAAGTGTTATCAGGATCACGATACCACTAACCCTTGCTACCCTCAGAGAGCAAGGGCCTGCCCCACGCCCATCTTGCTCTCAGAGCTAGGTGGCCAGAACCCTGAAACCTGCTCAAGGGTGAATTAGTCATTCCCCCAGTGGGGCACCATCTGCCAGCCCTTGGCCTCCTGCCCTGGACCCTGTGTGGCCTCCTGGGTGGGGCTCAGTGGAGGGTTATGAGTAGGGATTTCCTGAGAGGGTCTGACCTGAAGCCTCAGGGGATGGATCCCCCTGAAGAAGCCCAGATTGGTCCCCTTCACAGCCCAGGACAAAGTAGGAGTCAAGAGCCAGGTGGCACCTGAGGCAGAGTGGCCTTTGGGGCACATGGAGCCCTCCCTGTTGTCCTGCAGGTGGGAGCTCTGCCTGCTGCTGAGACTGTGGGGAGAGTGCTAGATGCTAGAGGCTGGGACATTCATGCCGTGCTCAGGGCCCTGCCTGGGCCTGGCTCCAGCCTTCTTTGCCCACAAAAGCCTGAGGCCAGGCCCTTGCTGCTCCCTCCTCAGACCCACCTCCCCCTGGGCCCAGCAGCCCCCATCCAGCAGTGGAGAGCAGCTGCCCTTGCCTGTGGGCACTCCACACTCAGTGCACCCACCTGTAGGTCCTCCAGCTCTGGGCAGGCATGGGTGGCCAGTCCCCAGCTGCAGTGCCCCCTCCTCTGTTCACACTTGACCTCTTCAGAGGTCTCTGGCACCTGCCCACGACCTGTGACCCTCCTCTTAGCAGCTGCTGAATGGGTGCTGGGGTCTGGGTCCTGGCTCTGCCACTCACTGACCACTTTGACCAGGACCCGCTTATGGCCTCCCTGAGCCTGAGTCTCTTCATCTGTGTGTGGAGAGCTCATGTTTCCCCCCATGGCTGTGAGCTTGGAGGATGTGATACTGGGATACTTAAGGCTGGGCCTGCATGAACTTGGACCCCCTACTGCACACCACATAAATCAACTTGAAGTGGACCAAGTATAAGGTCCTTGGTTAGCATCTGGATGGCCATCTTAAGTGGCAGCCACCAGTTTAAGGGAAAAGTCTCACTCTCCTGTCCAGGGCGTTTCTGAGAGAGGCTCACCACTCCCTCACAGCATCCCTTCATGGCCTGCATCAGGACCTGCCCTGCTGACCTCTGAGGCTCCCCCACACAAGTCCCAGAACTCGAGCCTGTTTTTCCTCTCTCTCCTGTAGAGAGATGGCCTATCAGAGCTCCGACAAATAAACTCTCCTGTGTATCTCTGCCTGGTCTCTTTCATTTCTCACTTGTCGGTCTCACGTTCCTCGCTTTCCCTTCACCAAGACCTTCATTCAATACCAGAATTATAAAGCTCTTAGTAAAATACAAAGATCTTCAGAACCCTGGATTTTGCCGTGAATTCTTAAATATGATATTCATAGTGACGTAACAGGTGTTCATTTGATGCTTTGACTATATCCCTTGTGGCTTTGAAACTTACATGTTTTTTTCTTTTTTCCAAACTTCTTCTCCCTGGCCTTCTCTTCCTTGATCTTCTTTACCTTCATCTTTTTCTCTGATCTTCTTTTCCCTAACCTTCTCCTCCCTGATCTTTTCCATGAATTTCTCCTTCTGTTCTCTCCTCCCTAATCTCATTTTCTATGAATCACCACTTTAAAAGCCCCCACCCCTTCCTGCTGATGGGCAGAATCACAGCCTTTGGGACAGGGGTCCCCTTTGTTTCTCCTTTGCCAGCAAAGCATAAGCCTTCTTTTTCCTTTTTCTCAAAAACATGTCCTCGCTATTGGGTTGGTACTGGGGACAAGGACTGTCATGTTCTTTGATACTCAAGGTCACTCCAGGGGAACTGGGCTGCAAGAAACAATCACACCAGAGACAGAGACACCTTTTTCTTTGGGTCCTGTGATGGCTTCTCTGACCTTAGGGGTCTGTGGAAAGAGGGAAAGAAGAGAGCACGTGCTGAACCCTTTTACTGGGGAGAAGCCATTCAAATGAGACAAGGGGTCAGGTTTCGGGGGAGGGTTGAGTTTAGCTTGGTGATGTCTGCTGTCACCAGGTCGACTGACATCTATGAAGGTCACGCCCAAAGGCAGAACAAGAGAAGGGGACACACAAAGGGAGTTTCCATGGAACATTCTATCCCAAACAGGGCAAAGGGGTGAGATTACAAAAGAAGAGGTGAGTGTAGCTCAACCCCAGGGGTGTGCCTACTCAGAAGGCTGGCCTTGCTATCTGAGTTGGGGAAAAGACTGAGTCACAATTCATGGCACTACCTGACAGACTACAGTGACCTTTCATGTTGCCGTGGTGCATCAGGACTGAAAGGCGTGGTAACTCCATGTGGCTCCCCACACAGGACCAAGCTTTTGGGAACAAATTTGGTGACCCAGATGAAACCTGACAGCAGCATCTTCTTCAACTTTCTGGGGCAGGCCTGGCTTTCCAAGGAACCCCACTTTCATGCTGAGGATTCATGTTTCTGGCAAACTTTTCTAGAGCCAACTGCAGGAGTGTTAGGAGATGAGCGTGTGTGTCTTGGGTCCAACCAGAGGAGCTGTTTCTGTGAGTAAAGGGAGGGACCAAGGGACTGTCCCAGCAGATGCTGAAGCCCCTTTTGCTTCAGGGAACTCCTGTCTTCTCTCCTTGAACTGCACATGTTGCTCCATCAATTGCTCTACTTTGAGAAAAAGAGAATCAAACTCAGGAAAGTCACAACTCTGGCCATTTGGTAAGCTCCCCTGGTGCGCACACCAGATTCTACACATCTGGTTCCCCTTTGTGGGAACATCTAGTCCCTTTTAGTGGGGGCATCTATGGTGCTATTGGTGTATGAGTCATGGTTAAGCAGAAGTTGGGAACTTGGGATTTCCCCCTATCTGTTCTGTTCTGTTTTAAAGGTTTTATTGGCCATGGTTTGGGAGTTCTCTCTGGTTGTCTGTTTTGTTTGTATATGGACAGTTCTGCATTGATTCTATGGGTAGGTAGTTTTTTAGGAAAGATCTTGGCTGGTCAATTTAAGGGTTCCCATCTGTTTACCATGATTTTGGGGCTCCTCTCTTGTTGTTTCTGTGTTTCTTTTTTGTACAATTTTGCAATTGGAGTTGGCTTGGCAGAGGTAAAGTGAGTTGAAGAAAGGGCCACCTATAGGTATAAGCCTGTCTAAGATAATGTTTTACCATAATGTTCTGGCTTTTAAATAGCTTTCTAGATTATTGTACCATGTTGCAGTTGTAGTTGGTCTGTTAAAGGTAAAGTAAGTGGAAGAAATTAGTATAATCAGGACTGTCTGTGTTGAAGGTTCCTGTCAGCCTTGGTTTCAGTGATCTTCTCTTGTCTGTTTTTTTTTTTTTTTTTTTTTTTTTTTTT
>NW_026000001.1:6955446-6957658 GCF_001458135.2 Marmota marmota marmota
TTTTTCCCTTTTTTTTTTTTTTTTTAATGTTACTGGCCCTTTAAGATGGCCATGCTGCTTTGATCTTACTGAGCAAAGAGATCCTGGCTGCAGGAGCCATCTATAGGGATAAGCCTGTCTAAGAGAAAGGGTTTTCTATAAGACAATATGGCCTTTAAATGTTTTTTTCTGGATTATTATACAATCTTGAAGTTGAAGTTGGTCTGTCAGGGTTAAAGTATGTGAAAGAGATTCTGTATGTATAGGCATTTATGCAGTTTCATGATAAGGGGTCTGAACTGTCAGGAAATAAGTTGAAGGTGCCAAAAGGCACTGTCTCTGGTGTACAAAGATAGCAGAACACCAGAAGAAAGGGTTAAAAAGATTTAAATCTTTCAAATCCAGTGCTGGCACTCCCAGAAGTTTCTCTGCCTGGCTCTAGAGAGACACAGATCATCTCACTGTGGCCAAGGACACCAGCCCTAAGCTGGAAAAAAAACCTAGAAAAGCTGCCTGGGTTGTAGAAAAATGCCCAAAGAGAATCTGGCCTCTCCCCTGTCTTCCAGCCCCTTTTGACCCCGGGGAGGGTGGAGGCTTTGGCTACAAATGATATGGCCATATGTTCCAGCACAGTCAGTGTATGACCTGGGGACAAGAATCTCTCCTTTTAAGATCTGTCAGGACATCCCATTTGGTTAGGGAATATTCTTGCTATAATAGTATCCCATTAAACTAAATATCTGGGGAGACTGGCAAAATAAATAACTGCACCCAGAAAATAAAAGACAGAAACTAAGGCCAACCTGTGTTCTGTAGGCAGCTTCTTCAAAGGGATCTTTAAGGAAGTCGAAAGAAGAGGGTGGAAAGAGACTCCTCCATTGCATATCAATATACCTAGCATAAGAAAAAGGCCCCAAAGGAGTCCCTGGGTACAGTTGACAGGGGAGAACTCACCTGAAGTTGATGGCATTGTAATAATGATAATAGAGACAGCTCAGGCTCAAAAATGTACTGTGCTCCAACCTCTTAAATGCAACCTGGGAGATAAAAGATTAAGGTACAGTTTTTGTATACATTGGATTGTCCAACCCTCTCCAGGGATGAAATTTATTGTGTGAATTAAATGCACAGATAACATTCACAGGGTCTGTTTCAGAATATGAATTTAAGAAAGGGTCCAAAACTAGAAAAGATAAAGGAAAGTTACAGGTATAGAAATATATTTTAGTACAGAATATTAGAAGGTAAAAGAAATGTTTCTGGATGAGAAGATATTTTGTCTAATAAAGTAATATTCTTGGGCTAAATTCCAGGAAGAAAAAGGACAAAACTAAGAATGTAAAGTTGTGAATGTCTAAGTAAGACACAGAAGGTTTGTGGAAGATAAATCTTTAAAAGTTTGTGTTTAATTAAGTTGGCTATAATTAGCACAGTCAGTTAAAGTTATTTAAACTTTAATGTACTGATGTAAAACAAAGTCTGAAATATTGATCTGCTCTTATCTATCTATGGATAATTATCTTGTATTTGTTAGGTTTTATTACTTGGGGAAGTTAAGTCTTAAAGGAATTAGGGTTTGTACCTGTTCTAAAGTCTTAAATGATGACTTTGTAACTGGTTAAACAAACAACTGTTATTTACATAACAATATTGTTGACAGCCAAAATACATGTGACTAGGCAAGTGTATGCATCTGATAACTATATCTGTTTAAACCTTGTCTAAGTGTTATGTAAAAGTTATGAAATGAAAGTTTTTCTGAGTTTACTGGCAGAATAACCAGTAAGTGCTCTTTTATACATTGTATCTGACATACAATGGCCACAATGTCATATGAATACCTGTCTTATAACTGTTTGCTTTGACTAAGTCAATTTTTGATGATTAGCAATGTTTGTTAAAAGTTATAAGAGATTTAAAGCTATCCTTTGATTTTTGTTAATCCATGCAGACCTGATTATTGTTACCATACACTCTGGATTCTAAATTGTACTTTTTTTTTTTTTAATTTTTTATTGTTGGTTGTTCAAAACATTACATAGTTCTTGATATATCATATTTCACACTTTGATTCAAGTGGGTTATGAACTCCCATTTTTACCCCATATAGAGATTGCAGAATCACATCAGTTACACATCCATTGATTTACATATTGCCATACTAGTGTCTGTTGTGTTCTGCTGCCTTTCCTATCCTCCACTATCCCCCCTCCCCTCCCCTCCCCTCCCCTCT
>NW_026000001.1:6957674-6968531 GCF_001458135.2 Marmota marmota marmota
TCTTATACTCTGTTCTTATATCAAAGAAGACATTTGGCATTTGTTTTTTAGGGATTGGCTAGCTTCACTTAGCATAATCTGCTCTAATGCCATCCATTTCCCTGCAAATTCTATGATTTTCTAAATTGTACTTTAAAAGCTAAACTTAAATGTAGAGCTTCAGAGAGCACCACGTTGGTGTTCTCCAGACTAAAATTAGGTGTAGCAAAAGTCTCAGGTTTGTATGAAAATAACAAATTTGGTTGGTATTTATTTGTGTATTTGATGTTTTATAGCTGGATAAAATCATGTGCTGTCAATATGTTATACATACAATTTTGTGTTACTCTTCACACTGGAATTGGAATTTAAATGTATTTTTGGAAGGTATTAAGGAGAGCCTGATATATTTAAAAGTGACATTGTAAAAATATGGAAGCATTCTGATGCTTTTTCCACCAAAAGCAAGGTAAAAATACTCTTAGCCTTTCTTTGATTCATGTTTCAGTTGTAATGTTGTATTGTGTTATTTGTGAAGAGTCCTGTCTTACCTGAGATAAGGCTCTGCCTCCTACCTTACTTCATGTTACAATGGCTCCAAGATAGGATGCACTTCAGCTCCTTTAAAGTTGTGTTCAGAAGATTGATTTTTGTTGTAAAGATTACTGTGATCTCAAACAGGGAATATATATATATATATTATATAAAATTAAGTAAAGGTTCAAGATTATAAAAGTCATTTTTCTTAGTTCATAGCTAATACACAAACTGAATATGTTTTTGCTCTGTTAATTTCATTTTTAAATTTTTCTTGTAAACTTTATAACTGTTGCCTGTTAGTGTTTTGCAGAGGTACTGCTTCTAAAAAACAATAGCGACAACAAAAACAAACCAAACAACTCTGTGTTATTTTTAGATAATAAGCCATCCACTACAGGTCAGAGAGTATATAATGCTGACTTCCACTATTATTACTAACCCCAATTAAAAGAAAGGGATAACTATAAAATTGTAGATATTGATAAGTTATAACCTGTTACTCCCTCTTTAAGACTGGTGAAACTGCCTGTAGGGTGTTTAAAACCAAGAACTTGGAGACCAAAGTCAAAGAAGTAAAAGGGCCAAGAAAAAAGCAACCAAAATTTTGGCTCTTGCCCTATAAGGTCAGCTGGGACCTGGGGAATGGCAGGACTCCTCTCAGGGCCCTGAAACTCTGGGGAGTCACCTCATCTGCTGATGGGGGAGATCAAGAGGACCCTAGGGAACAGGAAGCCAGCCAGTGCATATTCTGCATTTGTGATGGCAATGTCCTGATGTTTCCAGGGGAAGCCATGTAATGGTCAGGCAGGCCATAACCCATTCTGACAAGTGGAACCACTGATAGAGGAATGGTAAAAGAGCCAAGAAGCTTCACACATGTTCCCAAGAGTGATCTCTGAGGAATCTCAGCTGACTCTTAAGAGTAGATAGGAACAAGGTTGGTTTTGAACAACCTTGGTCTTAAACAGCTGGCAGGAGAGTATAGCTTAGAATCACAGTACTACATGGACATTTAAAAGGAAAAACAATGTTTTTTAAAAAAAATGTAACTTAAGATGTACACTTGTGTCAGCCCTACCAAAAGTAAAGCTGAAGGTTAAAAAGGAAGGATTCTTGTGTGAGAGTGACTAATAATAATGATCACAAGAGTTGCAAATTTGTCCTGAGTTAATTTGAATCTGATTTCATAGACCTACAAATTTTTCTAACCTTTTACATTGATGAACTTGATCTGTTTGTTACTAATAAGATTGTTTTACTGTCCTCATGGTTTTCAGAGAGGCTGAAATACTAATTGTTTTTGTGCTAACCGTTTACAAAAAAGTAATGCTTTGCTGTGTTTATTCTCTTAGCATGATCTATGCACTATATATGCCTTGTCCAGTCACTTGCCATCTGCCACTGTGGACCTCTGGACTGCTCTGATGCTGAATGCCCTTAACTGTCCACACTCCACCAAATAGAGAACAAGGACTTTGGGTCACTTCTCCCAACTTTGCCCCCTTTCAGTAGGAAGCAGTTTGAAGATGTCATTGTCCATTTTTCCATACAAATGGAAGCTAGAAGTTGACAATGGGGAAATATAACAGGGGTTCACTTGATGCTATATCCCTTGTGGTTCTGAAACAAACATGTTTTCTTTCTCCCAACCTTCTTCTCCCTGAACTTCTCTTCCCCATCTTCATTTTTCCTAACCTTTTCCCTGATCTTTTTTTCCCTAATCTCGTTTTCTCTGAATCACCTCTTTAAAATGCCACCCCCTTCCTGCTGATTGGCAGAATCACAATCTTTGGGACATGAGTCCTCTGTATTTCTCCTTTGCTAGCAAAGCAATAAACCCCTTTCCCCTTTTTCTCAAAAACTGTGTCCTCATTATTGGATTGGCATTGGGGACAAGTGTTAGGTCAATTTGAGGTGGCTAAGGGAACAAAGCACCAGGCAATCTGGGCATGCGAGAGAACAACCATCAGGCACTGACAGACAAGCACTGATGGTGCCTCATGACCACCTGCCAATGAGCAGGGTCTCCTGACACATCCTGGAAGGACACAGGTCTCAGCAAGATCCCCAACCAGTCCCAGAAGGACAAGATACTCTAAAAACCTCCCTTTCCTGTCCCAAGCCCTCCCTTCCTGCCCTAAGCCCAATAAAATTCCAATTAGGCTGAGCCTGGGACCAATTCCCCTGGACCTGCTCTGTGGGACTGGAGGGTCTCGCCTGGGAGTGAATCTCAATAAAGCCTTGTTCAGCTGCCTCCTTTTGATCACCAGCACCTGACCTTACAACAAGGACCAAGCTTTTGGTAACAAACCCACTAATAGCTGAGGTAAGGAAGCATAACAAGCAAGATTTGTTTAAGTAAGCAATAGAGGATGGACTCCCCAAAGCCCATGGAAAGGGCATGACTGGCCTTTTTACAGCCCTCAGTGCTTTCCTGTTCATCAATCACTGTCTTTACTCCTTCTTCACACCTGGTAGAAAAACCACCAAAACTTACTGTTTTTACTTCTGGATAAAATTATCTTCAGCAGTTATCTTTCTAAGTTTGATAAAAATGTAATGGATTCACTGAATGCTTTGACTGTATCCCTTGTCATTTTAAAACTTACATGTTTTTTTTTTCTCCCAACCTTCTCCTCCCTGATCTTCTTTTCTCTGATCTTCTTTACTCTGATATTCTTCCTGATCCCTTTCCCTAATCTTATTTCTCTGAATCATTTCTACAATCCTGCTTCCTGCTCCCCTTGATGGGCAGAATCACAGACTCGGACAGGAGTTCCCTGTGTTTCTCTTTTGCTAGAAAAGCAATAACATTCCTTCCTTTTTCTTAAAACTTGGTCTTCATTTTTGGATTGGTGTCAAGGATGAAGACTGAGCTTTCAGCTGTAAGTTGAATTCAAACATTTGTCAGTTTCCCATTCTCCACCATTTCTTCTCCTCCCTCTCAGGATGCACACCTGCTTTTTTTTAAACTTCAAAAGCAGATGTTGGCTCATTTCTTCTCAGTGCCTGCAGACTCATGTCATTCCAGCTCACAGCCCATTTTCTCATTACTGACCCTCGTCATTCTTACCTATGCTGATTGTCTGACCTTTCCTCATATCAACAGCATGAATAACAAAAGCAAAAAGATCTGTTGCACTCCAAGAGTCAAGACACTTTGTGTATCAAGGACACTGTCAAGAATTTTGAAAGGCAACCACAGACTGGGAGAAACATTCACAGGTCACATATCAGATGAGTGATGAATATCTAACCTATGTGAAGAACTGCTCAATTTAAAACAAAAAACCACAAACAACCAGTTTAAAAACAGGCAAAGGATTTGAAGACACTTCTGTAAAGAAAATTTATGAACCACCCAAGAGTACATGAGAAGCATGGCTGTTCTTAGTCAGGAGGGAATGCAGATGAAGACACCATCCCCACAAGGATGGCTAGAGACTTGGCTACCTGTGACTGGGCATGTGGGAGGCCCAGGAAGGAGGATCACACATTTAAGGCCAGCCTGGGAAACCTAGCCAGACCCTGTTTCAAGGTGAAAAATAAAAAGGGCTGGGATGTGGTTCTGTAGGAGGTGCTTGCCTAGCATGTGTGAGGCCCTGGGTTCCATCCCAGCACCACAACAAGTAGAAAAATAAGTAAATAGTCAACCAACAGCAAAAATAGAAAAAGCAATGATGACAAATGCTCCCATTCTGCTGGTGAGAACATGGAATAATGCAGCCTCTGTAGAAAGCAGAGCTGGAACTAGGGGTCAGGCAGGCCCTCTGCATCCTCAGTGCTGCTCACAGCAGGGGAGCTGGGATGCGCAGGGTCACATGCCCACCCACAAATCAACCAGTGTGGGCTCCATGCATATGGAACATGTTCAGCCACAAAAGGAAGATAGTTCTGGTACATGCCACAGCCCAGAGGGAGCCTGAAGACCACATGCCAAGTGAATTGAGCCTCACAGCAGAGCACGCAGAGCCGGGGAGGCAGAAGGTAGATGTGACACATCAGTGAACCACACATGGAATGCACAGTGTCTAAAACAAAGCAGAACAGAGAGGGAGCAGATGGGGATGGCAGTCACTCAGGACAGGCTTTCTGGGGATGTAACTGGAAGCTTGGTCCTCATCCTTGATACCAATCCAATAATGAAGACCAGGTCTTGAGAAAAGGGAAAAATGGTTATTGCTTTGCTAGCAAAGGAGAAACATAGGGGAATCATGTCCCAAAGGCTGTGATTCTACCCATCAGGAGGAACAGGGGTGTTTTAGAGAAGTGATTTGGAGAAAATAAGATTAGGAAAGAAAGAACAGGGAGGAGAAGGTCAGGGAAAAAGAAGATCAGAGAGAAGATTGGGAAAAAGAAGAAAACATAAGTTTCAAAGCCACAAGTGATATAGTCAAAGCATCAAGTGAACCCCTGTTAGAGGGAGAGGCCAGCAAGGGGCCTGCCTCTTGATGGGCCAGGGTGGTTGCAGGTGCAGGAGCTGGAGAGAGAGAGCTGAGGACAGTCTGAGCCCCTGGGAGTCTGGAGTGGATCAGGAGGAGAGAGGTGTTCTGAGGGGAGACACAGCATGCATGTGGGTGGTGGGTCAGATGTGACAGGTAAGAGGGGAGAGGGTTGACGCCAGGGGAGGGGAAGGTGGGGAGCGGGCTTTGCAGCAAACCTTTGCACCCAGCCTGAGCCTGCACAGCCTACTCACCAGTAAGATGGGGATGGGGAATATTGCCCCTTTTCCCTCAACCACTCCAGCCAGAAGGGGGACAGGTGAGAACTTCAGTGGGTCACACCTCTGATGTCCTCATAGAATCTGAGGTCAGGGGATGTGGATGGACAAAGCCAGCTTGACCTTTCACTGCCATTCACAGGGGAGTGGCTTGCTATGCCAACCCCAGCAGCATCACCTGCACAAGGTGGAAACACCCTCCCTCAGGGGAAATTCCTCACCAGCCCATGCATGACCAGTGCCCAGGGCAGCCGAATGAAGATGCTCCTGCCCTGCCCTGCCCACACATCCTACCCCTGCAGACACCTCGCCAGCTTTCACTCTGTTGTGTCACTTGACTCAACCAATCAGGGTAACTCCAAGTGAATTTGGGGACTAAATAAAGACACAGACACAGAAAGTACCCTTTCCTTGGGTTCAATGACCACTCTTCAGTGCAGCTCCCAAAGGGGGGGAGCAAGGCAGGCAAGAAAGAGAGTGAGGAGCATGTGCTGAACCCATTTATTGGGGAGAAGCCATTCAAATGAGGCAAGGAGTCAGGTTTCCGGGGGTTGAATCTACTGTCAGCAAGTTGACTGACATCTAGGAAGGTACACCCATCTCATGGGCTTTGTGGGGACCATAGGCAGAGCAAGGGAAAAAACGCTTATGTTGCCCACCCAAACAGAGATGCCATGTCAGTTCAGTCCACCCTGTGCACTCAGTGCTCGTAGTTCACACACACACACACACAGCCCATGGCTGGCTTGCCACATCTCCACATTCTCATTGCTCAGGGCTAAGCTTCCTATGTGGCAGCTCCTGACACTACTCCACTCCCTGTTCCTCCTACTTCCTTCCCTCCTCACCACCGAATGTTCTTATCACTGGCACCCCTGACCTGCACTGCTACTGCCCATGGCTTGTACCCTGAGGCTTCCAGGATCCACCTCTCTTGTCTCTCGTGTGTCTGACCGACTCTAGCAGGGTCTTCCCATCTCACTCCTCCAGGCTCCCACCTCTCCCTACCGCACCCCTCACCATCACACTCGACTCTGGCTCTAAATTCTGCCTCTACACTGCTGACTTCCAGGTTCCAGTTTCCACCTGACTTCCACTCTCCTGTAGGCAGCCACTGGCCCCACAGCTCCATCTGCTGGTACAGAGGCAAAGTCCTGGTCTTTCTCCCCCAGGTGTGCTGCACCAGCAGCCTTTTCCATCTCAGACTGGCAGCTTAGGCCTTTCAGTTGCTTGGGCCCAAAACTGTAGCATCACCTTGAGTTTCTCCTCTCCCCACAAAATCCACTCTGTCACAGCATTCTATTTGTTCTATCCTCTAAAGATCTGAAATCACATTACTTTCACAGT
Organism: Marmota marmota marmota; assembly: GCF_001458135.2. NCBI lineage: Eukaryota > Metazoa > Chordata > Mammalia > Rodentia > Sciuridae > Marmota > Marmota marmota. The sequence continues at coordinate 6,964,261 of NW_026000001.1, forward strand.
ATGGCCCTGGTCCAAGTCCCAAATTGTAGCTGCTTCACCTGATGCGTACAGTGGTCTCTGCAGGTACATGGTGGCAACAGAGGCTGCAGGTGTGCAGACTAACCTAGCCCAGCCCCATAGCTTGCTGGTGTGCAAACTAGCCCATCCCAGCCCAAGAGCCTGCAGGTGTGCAGACTAACTCAGCCCAACCCCAGAGCCTGCAGGTGTGCAGACTAACTCATAGGGCCTAAGAAGGCTGGTGGAGCTCAGCCACACTGCTTCTCCTGAGCCTGCTCAGTTGTGACCTAGGAGAGCCATGGGTCCCTTCTGTTCTTCTTCTGCTCTTGACTTTCCACCTGATTCTCCTCCCAGGTGACACATGGCTCTTGCCTCTTTTCCTTCAAAGCTTTGCTCAGTGCCACCTGGGCATTGAGGAGGGTGGCCACCTGTAAACTTGCTGCTGTCCCAGTCCCCACAGAAGGTACTGAGAAACTGATGTAACTCCATTTTTGAAAATAAATAAATAAGAGCAGCTTCTACTTCAAGGCCTGTCCTAAGGAAGGGGGCATGACCCTTGTCCTTGGAAAAACCCACAGTGCACTCCTCAGCACCTACCCACCCTGCTGAGTTGTTTGTCTGCAAATAACACCTGGTGCCAGGTGTCCCTGACTAAGTTAGGCTAGGTGAGGACCATAGCAATCCCCAATCAGCATGAGACAGGGAAAATACCTGGGATGCCAGATGACCCCCCAGTAGTTTATGGTGGTTGATAACATGTCGGAAAACCATGTAGTTCAGCACGTACACCCCTCATGGCCTAAACCAATCAGTTCAAAAGAATCCCTCTCTTGTACTAACTAATCACCCCTACCCAACTTGTTCCCACCAGTGAATGTGCTAATCAATGTTAAGAGTTGTTGTTTGACTTTCCCATGGTATGGAATGATTTGCTGTGTGATGTTGTGGTGCGTAGAGTATCCCCCCAAAACCTATAAATTCTCACTGAACAAAGGACTGGGACTCACTCCCTGGGACCTCTGTGTCAGAAAGAGTTGTGAGTCCAGGCTCCAGCTTGCAGTAAAGACTCTTGTGTGATTGCATCGGATTCGGCTCCTGGAGGTCTACTGGGGTCCCATGAATCTGGCATCACAGGTGCTGGGATGCAGCCCTCACAGTTCTTCTCAGCCTCCTCTCAGAAGGAATCTAAGAGAACTTAATACTAGTGTGAGACAAAAACAAGGGCACTCAGGAAACTTTAGCCTCTGACGCCTATGGCTACAACAGACAACAGCCTAGCCACTGGCCAGATACACCCCACTCCAAGGGACTGTCAGCCTGTCCCTTCTCTCCAATGTGGCATGTCTGCCCTCCAAGACAAACCCACCAGGAATGCAGAAAGACAAGAGAACAAAGTCCACCAGAGACAGCAAGCAGCAGACCGGAGGCGGCAGATACTGGACTACCGGAACACAAAACAACTCTGAATCTATGAATCGTATGCTCAGCTTTTCTTTCTTTCTTTTTTAAATTTGTTCTAATTAGTTATACATGACAGTAGAATTCATTTTGACACATTATACATAAATGGAGTGTAACTTCTCATTCATCTGGTTGTACATGATGTAGAGTTACTCAGCATGTAGTCATATATGCATATAGGGTAAGAATGTTCGATTCATTCTACTGTCATTCCTACCCCCATGATCCCTGTTGTAGGGACAGACGAGGCCAGGCACCGAAGACAGCAGGAAACATTTTATTTGGCTGCAGCCAGGCTCAGAGGGCACAGCTTTTGCTCTAATCAATCAATCCCCTGAACCCCGAGTTCAGGGAGTTTCAGAGTTTTATCCCCAGCATGTAAGGGGAGGGGCTCAGAAGTTCAGAGTCTGCAGAAGTTCACATAAAAGCAGCTTTTTCTTTCACTGTTCTGAGCATGTTAACCCCTCGAGGACCACACCTGAGAAGGGGAGAGCTTCTTCTCCCCTTTCTTTTCTCCCCCTACCAGCTGTTACCATGGAGCCCAATTGTAACTTATCTTAAAAATGTAGGCATCTCTGTGAAGCCCCAGCTCAAAGCCAGAGGCTTTGTTTGCACATTTCTACAAACTACTATACTGGATATGTTTGTGAAAACTAGTAAGGGGGTGTCCAGCACCTGGAGTGCTGGTATCTTCCCAGCCAGTGGCCAAGTAAACAGGGCAACATGAAAATAGAAAGTTTATCTACATTGAACTCTTTTGCAGAGACTCTTTTGCTGACCTAAAATCAGTCTGGGTGAAGATTTCTGGAGAGGCCCACTTAAGATTTTTCAGTGAAGAAAGGGGGTGCCACTTCACCTCCCCTCCCTTCACTCCTCTCTGTTTAGTTCAAAATACCTCTATTCCTTCCCCACCACCACCTTATTGTGAATTAGCATTCACATATCAGAGAAAACATTCAGCCTTTGATTCTTTGGGATTGGCTTATTTTGCTTAGTATAATATTCTCCAGTTCCATTCATTTTCATGCAAATGCCATAATTTCATTCTTTTATAAGGCTGAGTAATATTCCATTGTATATATGTACCACAGTTTCTTTAGCCATTCATCTACTGAAGGGCACCTTAGTTGTTTCCATAGTCTAGCTATTGTGAATTGAGCTGCTATAAACATTGATGTGGCTGCATCACTGTAGTATGCTGATTTTAAGTTCTTTTGTTATAGACCTAGGAGTGGAATAACTGGATCAAATGGTGGTTCCATTCCAAGTTTTCTTAGGAGTCTCCATGCTGCTTCCCATAGTGGTCGCACCAATTTTCAGTCCCACCAGCAATGTGTGAGTGCACCTTTTCCCCCACATCCTTGTCAACACTTGTTGTTACTTGTATTCTTGATGATTGCCATTCTGACTAGAGTGAGACGAAATCTCAGTGTAGCTTTGATTTGCATTCTCGAATTGGCTCAGCATTTCTTTATGAAAATAACAGCACTTGTGTTCCGACAAAAGAGGACTTAAAGTCTGCTGAGAGCCATAGCCAAGTAGGAATGACACATGGCATTTTTGGTTGAAGGTGACCCCAACAAGCCCTTGAGATGATAATGATTATGTTAAGATCTGCGTTCAACTGGAGATTAGACCCTGCTGTCTGCCTGGGCCTGCTACTTTGGAGCTCTCGTGGGACTCCCGGAGAGTTACCATTGGTTGGGGAAGTGCGGTAGGAGGGAATTCCGGAGGAGGGATTTCCTGTTCGAAGTTCATCAGTGAGCTGGGGCCCACCTTCTGCACTCTTGGCCAACCAGGTGTTCAACTCCTCCTTCATGCAGGGAGGTAGAGTTTTTGAGTTTGGAGTTTTGGCTCCCTGCTTTCCTATGACGCTATGATCCTGGCAACTGAATCACGGGTCTTTTCCCTTGGTCACCTGAGATGGCCAAAGAGCAGCTTTTGTTTTCTGTCCTCTGGAGCTGCGACACACATCCATGACAACCCACTTTTGACCTTAGCTGGTCCTCTCCAGAACTGTCACGGTGGCCATTCTATTTAGGGGGGCTTCGTCTACAAGTCAGTTCCATGTTAATATGGGCACTAGGGTCATCAGCTGGGCAGAAGTTACCTTAGTGCTCCTGCACTACTAAAGAACTCTTCCTTCCCAGACAGATGGAGACACTTACAGCCATAATTCCTAGCTTCACACCAGCCTCAGTAGACCCTGTCGAGAGCTGGTCCCCTTAGATCCTTTTCTCTTGACATGTCTTCCCATTAGCGCCTTCAATTCTGTTTATTTTCTACAAATTAACCACCACCCTTTGCTTTATCATCTGCTTTGGAAGTAGTTTAAAGCAGACCCTACAGTAACTTAAAGTGTAAGGGTCCCGCGAAACATCGGAGAAAGAGACCACCAAGTGACCACTCATGCAATTGGCAGAAGGGGATTTATTGAACCAGCATGCTGGGGCTCCGTGCCCACTCAAGAAGGGAAAGCAGCCCAGAGCCCCGAGCAGGGGCTGAGCACTGCTTAAGTGCACTTTTTGGGGAGGGCAGAGGGCTTTGCATACATCAGAACAAATCATCATGAGGCGCGGGAAAATTGAACAACAACTCCTAAACATGATTAGTTCATTCATTGGCGGGAACAGGTCAGGCTGGAGTGATAGGTCATTCCTAAGGAGGGGGTTACATTTAAACTGATTGGTCCAGGCCCTGCAAGGCCTACGTGCGACCACACAGAGCCCTTATTAAACAACCAATAGTCAGGGGAAATATTTACTGGGCAGTTCCAAGCATTGTCTTAACAGCTACAGAAATTTCAGGTTTTG
>NW_026000001.1:6980397-6987493 GCF_001458135.2 Marmota marmota marmota
TCACACACTCAGACTGTGCAGCAGGCCCCAGTGCTGGCTGCTCACCCCAGCTTGGGAGACAGCCTGGGGTGCCACACTCTGCAGTGTGCAGCGGGTATTTCTGCCATTGGGCATAGGGAGAAGTCCTCTGGGTTGGGGATGGGGACAAGAGTGACCCCAGATTCCCAGGCTGCTCCCTCCTGTGTCTGCCCTGGGAGATCCCCTAATGCCCCCCACACTTATCCAGAAAGTGGAAGGCACACAGGGTCAATGCACACCAGCCATAGGGGGTGATCCACAGCAGCTCCCCCAGCACACACAGACCCACACACCCCAGGTGCAGGTGGAGTGTCAGCCTCCCACTGCCCAGCCCCCCCACAGCACACACACCTTCACGGAGTAGGCGAAGGCTATGAAGCCCAGGCAGCAGAAGTTCATGAAGAGCGTGTTGAACAGGGACCAGACCACATGGTCGGGCACAGAGATGTCTCTGGGCATGTTGATCACGGTGGTTGTCATGGGAGCTGAGCCCTGGGGTGCCCCCAGCACTGCCACCTCGTGTTCCTCCTGGAACTTCTCATAGTGTGTGGGGCGCCCAGCATTGGGGTACATCGAGACGGTGTGCGGAGCCTGGTTCATGCTGCTCACAGGAGCCCAGCTGCGGAGTGGCTGGAGGGTTGCTGTCTGGCCCACCCTTTCCCGAGTACTTTCGGTTTCCCAGAAGTTTCGTTTCCTGGCTGTTGTGAGCTGGTGATTTGCAGAGTGTTGAGGGGTGGAACTAAATCCTGAGGATCCAATTTCTCTAGGGCAGAGTGGGAGGAAGGACCAGGTGGGCGGTGCTTTCTGTCCAGGAACCCAAATCAGTACCTCGCAGCTGACCCCTCCTGTTAGGGCTGTGGGGGTCCTGGGGTCTTTTCCCAGGCCTGGGAGACTCCACAGTCTGGTCAACAGCAGCAGGAGCTCAGGTCCACATTCAGGGCCCAGCCAGTCCACCACAGCCCCTGCACTCTCCAGAGCCACCAGATGGTGGAGCATCACAGCCATGTTCCTGGAATGAAGTTCTGAAGGAAAATGGGAGATAGCAAAACAACCTGGCACAAACTGTCAGCCCCAGGGCAGGGCTTGCTGTGGCATCGTTGCTGACCAAGCATTTGCCCTGTTCCCTTGCTGGAGTATTCAGTGTGTGATGTCCCAGAAGTCTGATTTCCAACATGGCAGTTTGTAGTTGATGGATGAATAAAAGGGCTCATGGGAGGGACTCCTCTCCCTTTAGGCATTGGCCTTAGCTGCAAGACCCTGGAGAGCTGAGTCCCTTGTCTGTTCTGCTCCTGGCCATCTGCGTGAGAGAGGTGCGTGCTCTACCTTGGGTGCAGAATTGGTGTGGGGTAGCTTTTCAAGCCCAAGGGTGGAAACATGTTCAAGCTCAGGCCAGGCTGTAGCCGGGATGGAGATGTTCCCAGGGTGTAGACACCGGGGCTCAGCAGAGCACACGGTTGAGTGCACAGGAGGGTATCTTCACACTTGGTGCACAGAGGGCTGTGTCAGTGGCTGTTCACAGCCTGAGCTGCTGGCTGCTTGGGAAGACAGGTAGGATGTGCCTGGGTGGCAGAGGTGACTGGAAGCCTCTGTTCTCCAAGTGTTACTGTCCCCCTCAGGGGCTGTCGTCCTAGTGAGGGCCTTCAAAAGAGGGCTGACTGCAGCCTGGTCTCCTCACCTCCCTCTGACCCTGGTCACTGCCTACAAACACCATGACACAGCACCCTCCCAGCTCACCGATGCCCATGTGGGCTCCCATGACCACACTCAGCTCTGGTTCCTGGCACGGCAGTCCAGGTGAGGGGCAGCAACAAGACAAGAGCCCAAGTGGTTGTGTGGCATCTGGGTCCCTCTTATGCTTGTCCCTTGGGCCTCTGCCTGGGCCCATGTTGGTCCTGCCCAAGCCTTGAGGGGTTTTCCCATCCCTGCCCCCAGCAGCTGTGCAAGAAGACCTCCTCACTGGCCACTCCTCCCTGCAGCCCCAGGGACCCAGCTGCCCTCCTACCCCAGTGAGGTCACAGAAGTTCTTCCCAGATGAACACTGGGGTGTGGGAAGGGGAAGAACCACCCAAACCATCACCTCGGCCCAAAGGGCTGTGCTGTCAGCTGTCCTTAGCAGGACTTCTCTGTCCCCTACTTTTGGCTGACCATCAACCGCACTTCTGGAAAGCAATCTCTCATCAACATGACCAGCAGGGTTCCTCCTCTGCTGCCTGTGCAGCCACCTGGAGGTCTGTGCAGCTAAGCGACAGCCCTCAGGGACCCAGGACACCTGCAGTGGCTCTGGCTGGCACTGGGGACCCACAGGAGGTTGGCCAGGAGTCTCAGATGACACCAGCTCTAGGGAGAATGTGCAGCCAGGAGCAATTCAATTCTGGAGAAAGAAAATGTCAGGCACAGGAAAAGGACCAGAGCCAGAGAAGACAGAGGTGACCAGACACAGAGCTGCTGGGTGATGAGCACCTGCACCTCTGGTGAAGGCGTTCCTGCACCCACTGCCTGACAGGGTCACAGCGTGGGGGATGCCGCGGCCGGGCCACACCCTCTGGAAACGGGAACCATTGGGAATGTCAAGTGTTTGGTTGATGATACTCATGATGTGGAGAACAGGGCAAACGTCAATCAATGATAAAAGTCTGTATGGCCTGAGGTTGTAGGAGAATTCCCAGAATGAGACTAAGGATACAACTGAGGCAGGCCATGAGGTGCATTTCAATCTCTCTCAGGACACAAACAATAGTGTTATTCCTCCAACCTAAGCCACGAGTAATATTTATCCCACGGTTAACAATTTACATTAGCCACCCCCCACCCCATCCTAAAGCCACAACTTGTACAACAGCCTAGCTACAGAAAAACAATTGCTGTGCCAACAGTACAAGGACCACAGTATGTAGTTTATGGTGTCCCCCTTGAGGACAAGAGGCTAATAAAAATACATTCCCCCACCAACAGACCCTCCTTTGCCTTACACAGGAATTCATGATGAGAATGGAAAACACACAGTTGATAATGTCCAGTTTAGAGATCACTTACAGATTTTCTTAAGTGATCCCTAACGTTCCACTCTCAGCTGCACTGAGGACCAGACTCAGGACCTGCAGGGCAGGCAAGCCCTCTGACAGTGAGCCGCCTCACAGCCCAGCAGAGCCGCTTTTATAGGAGCCTCTGTGGTCCATCACTTTTACTGCATTTTATGCAAATAATCAGGCAAGTTCAGTGAGACTAAATTTATTTGACAAATACCATGTTTCACTGCATAATCGTTGCACATTTTATGGCAATTTTTTTGGAAAACAGTGAGGTGCATCCATTATGTGAAGCTTTTTTAAAAAAATTGTGCTGACATTACTTAAAAATTGTTTATTACTAAACTGTCTTTGGTGAGAAAGAAGAATGCATGGAATATACATTACATATACTTTCATGAATATGCATTAAAATAGTCCAAATTGGTGACTCCATTTCTTTGTGACAGGTTGTAAACACTTTTCCAGTCTGAAAAGTGAACACATTAGTTGTTGATCTGGGCATTATAGATGAAGTATTACGCTTGAGAAAACTGACTAGTTTTGCATCTGGGCACAGTGGCGTATGTGTGTAATCCCAGCGGCTCAGGAGGCTGAGGCAGGAGGATCTCAAGTTCAAAGCCAGCCTCAGCAAAAGTGAGGCACTGAGCAACTCAGTGAGACCCTGTCTCTAAATAAAATACAAAATAGGACTGGGGATGTGGCTTAGTGGTTGAATGCCCCTGAGTTCAAATCCCAGTACCAAAAAAAAAAAAAAAACTGGTTTTGCCAAGTACAGACTTACACGATTTAATCTTCTGTCCTTGAATGTCCTGCTCCCGTTGCTGGTTTTGTTACCTGACACACCATCCTCAGTGCCACTCACGCAAGCTGGTCACTATTAGTACTGAAACGCTCCAACCAAAGCACAGAGTTGGCTTTGGAAATGACAGTGATGGTGTCTGTGACCTGAGCATTCCAGGCTGGGGCTCCCAGTGTGCAAGAGGGCACAGGCCATCAGCACTGGTGGCTGCGTTGCTGCCCGTTCTTGCCTTTCAAGCGCAGGATGAACAGCTTCCTACCATGCTGCGTATTCGCAATGAAAGGTTACAAACTGGGCTGGGGCTGAGTGGTGGAGCGCTTGCCTGGCATGTATAAAGCCCTGATTCTCAGCACCACACGTAAATAAATAAAATAAAGGTTCATTGACAACTAAAAAAATATATTAAAAGAAAACGAATTTTTTTTTTAAAGAAAGGCTATAAACAACTTTTTGGACTAAAAAAACAGGATGAGAAGATTACACAGTGGTGATGATTATGTGATGAAATGTGGTAAAGTGGTTTCTCTATGATTTTCTTTTGTAAAATTGGGGGGTCTGGAGAGAAAATTTACATTTCAGAGAAAGCCATAGTGCACCTGCTACTGGATTCTGGTGCAGATCTTTATTATTTTTATTTTTGGGGATTTTACTATTTACCTGTGACTTGGGCAGCATCTTCAAACCTTTCTTATCTGCAAGCTTACTGTTTCCAAATTCCCACCCAGTGTTCTAATGTGGATGCAGTGAAATTAGAAATGTCCTGTTTTGAAGCTGCAGGCGGAGGCCGATCAAGCTACAGACCCTGGGGAATCCCCACCAGCTGCAGTCCAGGGCAGCAGGTCTGCCCCCCACCACACACACACCAGCCTCCGCTCCGGAGAAAGGGCTCTGGGTCCAGATCACAGGTCTTCTCAGCTGACTGCCCTCTAGAGGAGGCCTGGCTGTAGCATATTTGGAGCTGCACAGGCCCCCAGCAGCAGTCTTGATCATCCACACTGGCAGCCGCAGGTGTGAGCACAGGCTTCTCTGCCCAACAGCCTCCCATCTGCTGGGAGGGACCCTCCCACGAGGACAGCCGGGGTTAGAGTCAGACCCAACAGTACTGGCTGGGACCTAGCACTGCTCCCCAGCCTACACAGCCTCCCTTCCTTGAGGAGGCCCTGTCCTCTGCTGAGCTCTCTACAAGGCCACTTGCTTCTCTCCGAGTCTCACCCTGAATCTGTATGGCTCCCATGCTCAGGCACAAATAAGATTTGTGGGTTGTTATTCCTATTATCTGGCTATTGTCTGTTTATTTTATAATGTAAAATGATTGAATCTTCAGAGGGAAAAGAGTAACTTGAACCTTCCCTACACAACCAAGTCCCTGTCCTGGGGTTAACCAGGGACTTCCCATTAACATAAATATCAGCCCATTAACAAACACCCAGGTGTGGTGGGAAAGGCTTGCTGTGAGGAGCAGGCAGTCTTCAACCTGCCTGGAAACCACAGGCCCACAGGAAACCAAAGCCTGCGTCAGCACGTCACAGCGGGGAAGGGAGCAGAAGGGACCCAGGGCATGGCTGCCAGGCATGTATGTCACTGTGTCACTGTGGAGCACAAGGAGCCCAGGATGTGGCTTCTGGGTGTGTATGTCACTGTGGAGCAGAAGGGACCCAGGGCCCAGGATGTGACTGCTGGGCATGTTCATCACTATGTCACTGTGGAAGGTCCCTGGGCTCTTGTCTTGCACTTCTCCTACCCGGTGTGGAGGGGTGGTCTGTAGGAGGTAGGCAGCCCCCTCCCACACACTGAGCATCAAGGGTGCTCAGTGAGGTTTCCCATGGCTTCCTGCACCCACGCTGTCTTTGTGTTGTTGGGAAATTTCCCAGAAGTCTCTAAGCAAAGCCCCTGGCAGTCAGAACTTGAGATGAGCAAGCCTGTCACCGACCTTGACCCAAGTCATCTGGTGTCTCTCCTCAACATCAGGGTTCACTGAGGAGTAATAATTCACCAGTGACACTACTGTCACCACTGGCAGCTCACCGAGAGTCATAAGTCAGACAATCACAGCTTCTTTGATTCCAATCTCAGTTTCTATGTCAGTAAGACTCCAGTCACACACCACACTTGACACAATCATGCACTCAGGAAACAGGAAGTCTGAGACAGTGCTGGGCGACCACAGGGTGCAGAGGCTGGACTGAGGGCACAGGTAGACAGTGGATGGGGTGCAAGGTCAGCATAGGTGGCCAGAGAAAACAAGACTACAAACAACCAGAGAGCTCCTTCAGGGCACAGAGCTGCCGAGAGCAGAGGCACATAAGGCCACAGTTCAGCCTCAGCGTGGGCCGGCAGCTCCCGGGGCAGCTAGGAGGGGGCCGGGGTGGTTGTCACAGTCAGGAGAGGCCATCTGCGGGTGAAGCGCACAGACAGGGATCTGAAGGTTCATTGCTATGGAGATTTTCCTGGGCAAGTCTTGTGACAAGTGATCAGACGACAGTGTCAGGGTGCGCCATGTCCAGTCTCGAGAGGCTCCTCCTTTTGGGGGCTTTACGGGAGGAGATTGCTTCATGCAGTGGTCTGGTGTGTTCAACAAGTATGGGCCTGGATTCTCTGATGAGTGTGATAAGCCCGTTCAATCATGTGTTTCCAATTAATTTGGTAATTAAACAGGTGGTCATTTTTTTGGGGGGGAGGGTACTGGGGATTGAACCCAGGGGTGCTTACCCACTGAGCCACATCCCCAAACTTTTTGGTATTTTATTTAGAGACAGGGTCACTCAGTTGCTTAGGGTCTTGCTAAGTTGCTGAGGCTGGCTTTGAATTAGCCTTCTGAGCTGCGGAATAAAGGTGACCATTTTTATTAGCACAATTAATTATTTGTCAGTTTGTACCTTATGGTTGTGCAAGGCAGAGGGTGGTCGTACACTTGACCAATAAGTTGTAGAGTCACTGCACTTCAGAACTCAGACTCAAAATGGAGACGCTCATGGCAAACTACAGCTTTATAAGATGAGTCACTCAGGGCAGGCACAGCCTGAGAGCTGCTGTCCTACACACCAGGAGTCACTAAGGGCAGGTACAGACTGAGAGCTACTGTCCAAAACACCAGGGAGTCACTCAGGGTAGGTGCAGCCTGGAGTGCTGTCCTGCAGACCATGGAGTCACTAGGGTAGGTGCAGCCAGAGGACTGCTGTTCCACACACCATGGAGTCACCAGGGCAGGCACAGCCTGAGGACTGCTGTTCTACACACCATGGAGTCACTA
>NW_026000001.1:6992987-7029211 GCF_001458135.2 Marmota marmota marmota
ACGCCTAACAAAACTGAAACTGAGTGAAACAAAATTGGAACAACACAAAATCATTATTCTATCCTCCTGACATGTGTATCCGTCCTTTCTCCCTATCTGTTCCTCAGACGTAAAAAGTTTTTCCTCAGTTGTGAGCGGTTTTTCTTCCGTCTCACTCATCTCCAGGGACAGGCAACTTAAAACAAAAGTGAAGCAAAATAAAAGAGGAATCTTAAAATGGCTACCCATCCTCTAGCCCTGCCCTCAGGGGCGAGCAGTTTCACTTACCCTCAGTCGCTCCCCGTGCGAGCCACCAAATGCCGCAGTCTGGCTGGGCACAATCAGGAGCCACTTGTCAAAAGAAACTAACTTTATTTTTAGAACCACACACCCCAAACAAAACAGCCTCTCAGGAAAAACCCTCAGAGCCTCAACTGCCACCACCGGCTTCCCACAAGCCTCTCTCTCCCACACAAGCTTCTCTCCACCTCCCACAATCCTCCTGCTCTTGAGGCCGATTGGCTGGGTCACGTGGGCGGAGCCAAAAAAGTCCCCCAATGAGCAGCTCCGTGGTCTGAAAGGGCAGGGAAACAGCCCAATGAGCATCACCGCAGAGGAGCCAATCAGCTGGCAGCTAGAAGTTTGCTGGGGCCGCTGCAAGCCAATCATCAGCCGGCAGCTGGAAGTTTGCTGGCAGCTGGAAGTTTGCTGGGGCCCCTTTGGCTGTGGCTCTCAACAACCTGTGCTTTGATGTAGAAATGCACATGTCATTCATCCACTCTGTTTCAATGGACAGTGGACATTTGTCCCAGTTGTGGCAACTCTGTGGCTAGGGATGGTCTTGACCTTGTCATCTGAGTATGGTCCTGGGCTGAGAGTCTGGCTGTCCCGGGCATGGCTCAGCTTCCCCACAAACCTGCTCTGTTCCTCACTGCAGGCTCCTGTCAGCAGCTGGGTTTTCCAGCCTAACCCCAGGCATCAAAGGACTAGGTGGCCAGAAACCATCAACACAAGCTCAATACAAGAGCAAACCTGAGACTTCAGCAAACCTGAGACCCAGTCCTTTGATGCCTGGGTTATCTGAAACTCACCCACCACCTAGTGTGCCATACACCTTTTTTTCTTACCTATTTATTGGAATGATTTATTTTTCATTAGTAAATATTGAGAATATTTTCTCTTATCTGGGTTTTTCCTGGCATTCTCTTGCTGGAGAAGTTTAGAAAGTAGATGCTTCTAGATGAATGAAATGCAATGTATCAATCTTTGCCTTTCTCATCTTGTTTAAATTTTTTTCTCTATCCCAAGGCCATGAAGACAAGGCCCTACTGCTTTAGAAAACTTGGTTCTTGTCCCTGATGCCAATCCAATAACAAGGACATGGTTTTGAGTAAAAGGAAAAAGATTTATTGCTTTGCTGGCAAAGGAGAAACATAGGGGACTCCAGTCCCAGAGGCTATGATTCTGCCCATCAGCAGGAATGGAGGTGGGGGGGATGAGGGGAATGGGGGGATGGGGGGCTTTTAAAGAGGTGACTCAAAGTCTGCATTTAAAGATGTGACTCAAAGGCTGGGTTCTCTGTTGGAGTTATAATTCACTTGTTAATCTGGGAGATAGTCATTGCTGAGATCTTCTGGTGCCATCCCCAAAGTCTGGATTACTTGGTTCCTATGATGGGTGTGTGTTCAAGGACAGACAACTCTTTCTAGGATGTAGAAGAAAGGTAATCCTGTTTTCCCTGAGATTAGGGAGGGGGAGAGGTTAGAGAGGAGCTGGGAGAGAGGAAGAGAAAGAAATGCATCCTTTTAAGAATAAATAGCAATGCTGGCATGGTGGTGCATGCCTGTAGTCCCAGTGGCTAGGGAGTCTACAGCAGAAGGATCCTGAGTTCAAAGCCAGCCTTGGCAATGTAGTGAGGCTCTCAGCAACTTAGTGAGACCCTGTCTCAAAATAAAACATAAAAAATGCTGAGGATATGGCTCAGTTGTTAAGTGCCCCTGGTTCAATCCCTGGTACAAAAAAAAAAAAAAAGTCTCAGTGGAGCACTGTTACTTTATTTTCTAGATGCCTCATTGCCTTGGATTTCCACATGCAGCTGGTGTTTGCACAAAGTGGGAGGTAGACCTTCAGCTAGCAAACCCAGCTCCCTGCCAGGAAAGCCCCACTCCCTGGGGCTGCCTCTTGCAACATGTTTTTGAAATGCCAGATTCATGGGACCCCAGTAGACCTCCAGGAGTCAAATCCGATGCAATCACACAAGGGTCTTTATTGCAACCTCAAGCCTAGACTCACAACCATTTCCAATGCAGCAGTCCTGAGGGTGAGTCCTGACCCTTAGTTCAGTGAGGATTTATAGGTTTTTTGGGGGATACTCTATGCGTCACAACATCACACAGCAAATCATTTCACACCACAGGAAAATCAAACAACAACTCTTAACATTGGTTAGCACATTCATTGGTGGGAACAAGTCGGGTAAGAGTGATTGGTTAGTTCAAGTGGTGGATAGTTTGAACTGATTGGTTTAGGCCACAGGGGTTATAAGAGTGTATATGCTAAACTTGCAGGGTTGCCTTATCATGTTATCAATCATCAAAACTACTGTGAGGGTCACCTGGTATTTCAGGTATCTTCCCTGTCTCACTCTGATTGGTGGTTGCTAGGGGGTTGCTATGGGTCTTCAGGGTCAGGCATTAGGCCCCCAAACATTCTTTGGTGTTTCCAGGAACTAGCATCACTGAATCAGGGACACCTGGCTCTGCAAATATCTCCTGTTATTTACAAACAAACAACTCAGCAGAGTGGCTACTGCCTAGGAATGCTCTATGGGTTTTTCCAAGGGCAAGGGTCATGCCCCCACCCTCTGGAGAGGCCTTAAGGTTGAAGCTGGTTTCTCAAAAATGGAGTCTCATCAATTTCCCATTTTCTGTTTTGAGGCAGGTCTGTTTGTCTTGTGTGGTGGCCATGCTATCCAGCTGCACAGTTTTGCAAATCTAAAAGAGCAGTTCTCCAACTTGATTCTTTCTTAAACTATTTTTATATATCAATTTTGGGAATGTTGTGAACAGAACACAGGGCCTCACAAGGCAAGTGCCCTACCATGAAACCCTGGCCCCGGCCCAACATCATTCTTTCCATGTTGGACTTGGTTATCCTCATCCTTTGCATTTGTCTTTGTCTGAGAATCAGCTTTTGGATTCCCTAACTGAAGAACCTTTTGGAATTGTGGTTGCTGTTGCTCTGCAGCTGGGGTCAGCCTGGAGCTCGCACTGCTGTGTACCTGTCCTTTGTTGGGCATGACTCATTCTCCAGCGACCTCTCCACCTTCTGTCCAGAATGTTCAGGTTTTTCATAAAAATGTGTACATCTTATGCTTGATATTTCTTTTTAAAATGTTGTTTTAATTAGTTATACATGGCAATAGTGATACATGCATTTTGACACATCATACATAAGTGTGGTATAACTTCTCATTCTTCTGGTTGTACATGGTGTAGAATCACATCCGTCATGTAGTCATACATGCACATAGAGTAATAATGTCTGATTCATGCTACTCTCCTTCCTATCTCCAACCCCTTCCCCTCCCTTCACTCCCCTCTGCCTAATGCAAAGTACCCCTGTTTTCCCCTAGTCCCCCCACATTGTGAATTAGCATTTGCATAGCAGAGAAAACATTTGGCCTTTGGTTTTTTGAGATTGGCTTATTTTGCTTAGCATGATATTCTCCAGCTCCATCCATTTACCTGCAAATGCCATAATTTCATTCTTCTTTAAAGCTGAGTAATATTCCATTGTGTATACATACCACATTTTCTTTATCCATTCATCTGCTGAAGGGCACCTAGGTTGGTTCCATAGCTTAGCTATTGTGTACAGAACTGCTATAAACATTGATGTAGCTGTATCACTGTAGTATGCTGATTTTAAGTCCTTTGGGTATAAACCAATGAGTGAGATAGCTGGGCCAATGGTGGTTCCATTTCAAGTTTTCTTAGGAATCTCCATACTGATTTCCATAGTGGTTGGCACCAATTTGCAGTCCCACCAACATTGTATGAGTATAACTTTTCCCCCACATCCTTACCAACATTTATTGTTGATCATATTCTTGATAATTGTCATTCTGACTGGAGTGAGATGGAACCTCAGTGTAGTTTTCATTTGCATTTCTCTTAATTCCTAGTATTAGATATGACAAACCCCAAAATAGTGTGACCTGATAAGAGGGAGTGAGAAAGAAAGAAACACATTGATAACATTGATCCTTTCCCAGTACATTCTTTCCCAGTGACAAAACAATCCCTGGGGAAGAGATACCCACCAAACATAGAATGTCATCTCTGACAAACCCTTTCCCAGATACTAACTTCTGACCCCATTTCATCCAGTGAAAACAGATCTCAGTTCAATCAATTACTGCATGTATCACTACCACCATTGTTGCTGCCTCTGATTACACTTCTGTCAGCCTAAGATCACCTAGAGGTTTTCTTTCTGGGAGCTGCTGCCACATAAGAAACAGCTCCCCGGATGTAACTGAAGCCAACACTTCTGCTGACTCCTAGAGATCGCCTGGTGAAGCTACCCTCACAGCTGCAGTTGTAGCTGTCACTGCAGCCACTGATGCTGCTGACCCACTGCCTGCTGCCAACAACCACTGCTACTATGGCTGCTACTGTGGCCTAGAGAACTGCTCTAGGGGAATCTCCAGGTTTGGTTGCACATGGCTGCACCCATTTTGGGACAACAGTTAGGACTGGGGCCTGGGTGCCAGCAGGTTTCCCACCACAAGAGCCTCTGTCTGGGGACTTCAGGTGGGACCTGAGGTCCAGTGTGGGGGTGCCTACAGGTTTGGAGGAGCCTGGGGTCTTCCTGCTGAGAGTGCTGGTGGCCCTTGTCTTGATGGTGCATCTCGGGGTTGCTCCTTGGCATGAGTGTGTCCCTGGTGGTCTCTCTGCAAGCAGGAGCAGCCCTGAGATCTTGGGACTGCAGCATGGCTGATCCTGAGATGTCTGAAGCCCAGATTGGTGGGATAAAGACTGGGTTTGTGAGGGCTGGTCTGGGTTTGGTGATGCCAAGAGATGTCAGAGACAGAACTGAGAAACTGTTGAACACTAACAGAGACAGTTCAACTTTCCAGAAAGATTTATTTTACTTTTTGATTCACTAATCTCTCTACCATATGTAGAACAGGATGTCTTTTATGCATCGGTGTGTGGAGGACAATGATATATGAATGGTGTTTTCTTGTATTCTTATGTCTTTAATTTTTTCTCTTTGTATTCTTCTTTTCTTTTGTCTATTTTCTTTCCAACTTTTCTCCAACCAACAGCCAATCTCTGTCAGCTCCTCTTCCACTCTTCCTGTGAATTTTTACTTCTAGCTTCTCTCTTCCTCCCTCATGAGTGTTTCATACTATACTACCTCTGCTCTCTCATCCAACACTTGAAGTTGTATATTATTTTAACAAATATTCTGTTTGTACTATAGATAGTTATTGAACTCATCATTTTGGTTTAATGTGAATAAAACAGTAGACACCTTAGTGGGAGCTATTAGGTTTAAGGCTATATATTGTGTACATTGGGTACTTTTAATATTGGTCTCACCAGTAAAGGTGAAGCTCTAGAAACCTTCAGGGAAGCTATAGGTCTACAGGGTAGAATTTAGCCTGCTTTAGATTCATACTTTTAGATGGGAAAACATACTAACAACATGAAAAGTCAGGGGAATAAAGCACCCCAAACAAACCAAGATGCTTCAACAACAGAAGCCACTGATAACACAGTAGAATAAATGTCCAAGAAGGAGTTCATATTGTATATAGTTAAATTGATATGTGAAGTAAAGGATAGCATAAGGAGTGAAATCAAAGAAAAAATAGGGCTGGGGTTGTGGCTCAGTGGTGGAGTGCTCACCTAGCATGTACAGAGCTCTGGGTTCAATCCTCAGCACCACATAAAAATGGATGGGTAAAATAAAGGTATTGTGTCTAACTACAACTAAAAAATTTTAAAAAAAGAAAAAGAAAAAGAAAAAAATACAGGATGTAAAAGACCACTTTAATAAAGAGTTAGAAATTGTGAAAAAAAATAAGCAGAAATCCTTGAAATGAAGGAATCAGTAAACCACATTATAAATTCAATAGAAAGCATCACCAACAGACTAGACCACTTGGAAGACAAAACATCAGACAATGAAGACAAAATATTAATCTTGAAAGTAGAGTTAAACATGTGGAGAAGATGAAAAGAAAACATGAACAGAGCATCCAAGAATTATGGGATAACATGAAAAAGCCAAATTTAAGAGTTATCAGAATAGATAAAGGAGCAGAGATACAAACCAAAGGAACGCATAATCTTTTCAATGATATAGTAGCAGAGAAAATTTCCCAAACCTAAAGAGTGGAATGGAAAATCAAATATAAGAGGCTAACAGAACCCCAAATGTACAAAATTACAGCAGACCCACAACAAAACATAATGAGAATGACTAACACACAAAATAAAGATAAAATATTAAAGGCTGTGAGAGAAAAAAAATCAAATTACACATAAAGGAAAACCAGTTTGGATCTCAACTGATTTCTCAGCCCAGACCCTCAAAGCTAGGAGATCCTAGAATAATATATTTCAAGCTCTGAAGAAAATGGATGCCAATCAAGAATTTTATATCCAGCAAAATTAAGTTTCAGATTTGAAGATGAAATTAAAATTTTCCATGATAAAAAAATAATAATTCACAACTAGAAAGCCTACACAACAGAGCATTCTCAACAAAATATTCCATGAGGATAAAGTGAAAAAAAGGTGAAGACCAGCAAAGGAGGATCTACACTAAAGGGACATTCAATCAAATGAGAAATTAAGACAAATCAAAAGCCAGAAATAAGTCAAAATGACAGGGAATGCAAATCATATCTCAATAATAAACTTGAATGTTAATGACCTAAACTCATCAATCAAAAGACATAGACTGGCAGATTGGATTAAAAAGCAAGACCCAACAATATGCTGTCATCAAGAGACTCACCTTGTGGGCAAAGTCATCCACAGGCTGAAGGTGAAAGGATGGGAAAAAACTCATTACTCATATGGATTGCATAAACAATCAGGTTTTTCATTCTCGCTTCAGATGAAGTAGACTTCAAACCAAAGTTAATCAGAAGAGAAAAAAAAAGGTCATTTCATACTTATTTAAGGGAAGTATATATAAGCAGGACAAAACAATATAAATATTTATGCCCCAAACAATGGAGCATCTATGTACATCAAACAAACTCTTCTCAATTTCAAGAGTCAAATAGACCACAATACAATACTATTGGGTGACTTTAACACATCACTCTCAGTACTAAACAGATCTTCCAACAAAAACTAAATAATAAAGCTATAAAATTAAATAATACAATTAATAATTTAAACTCAACAGACATATATAGAATATTTCATTCATCATGAACAAATATATTTTCTTGTCAGCAGCACATGGCTCCTTCTCTAAAATAGATCATATCATGCTACAAAGCAATTATTAGATAATATCTTGCATTTCTATCATACCTCAATGAAATAAAATTAGAAATCAATGATAAAATAAAAAATGGAAGCTACAGTATCAAATGGAGACTAAATAATACACAATTTAATGATGAATGAATAGTAGATGAAATTAAAAATTCTTAGACATAAATGAGAACACTGACATAACATATCAAAATTTCTGGGACACTATGAAGGCAGTACAAATAGGAAAGTTTATTGCACTCAGCATATTCATTAAAAGAATAAAAAGTCATCAAATAAATAACCTAACACTCATCTCAAAGCCCTAGAAAAAGAAGAAGAAATCGACACCAAAAGCAGAAGACAGGAAATAATTAAAATCAGAGCTGAAATTAATGAAATTGAAACAAAAGAAACTACTGAAAATATTGACATAACAAAAATTTGGTTTTTTAAAAAAATATAAATAAAAAAGATAAACCCCTGGCCATGCTAATGAAGAGAAAGAGAGAAAACTCAAATTACTAAAATACAAGATGAAGAATGAAATATCACAATGGATATATCTGAAATACAGAAGATATTTAGAAGCTATTTTGAAAACTTATACTCTAATAAAATAGAAAATCTTGAAGACATCAACAAATTTCTAGAGGTATATGACCTACCCAAACTGAATGAGGAAGTCATACATGACTTAAACAAATCAATTGCAAGTAATGAAATAGAAAATGCCATCAGAAGCCTACCAACCAAGAAAAGCCCAGGACCAGATGGACTCTCAGCCGAGTTCTACAAGACCTTCAAAGAAGAATTAACACCAATACTCCTCAAAGTATTCCATGAAATAGAAAAGGAGGGAACCCCTTCAAACTCATTCTATGAGGCTAATATCACCCTGATTCCAAAACCAGACAAAGACACATCAAGGAAAGAAAACTTCAGACCAATATCCCTGATGAACATAGATCAAAAATCCTCAATAATATTCTGGCAAATCACATACAAAAGCACATTAAAAAGATAGTGCACTACAATCAAGTGGGATTCATCCCAGGGATGCAAAGTTTGTTCAATATATGGAAATCAATAAACATAATTCATCATATTAATAGACTGAAAGATAAGAATCATATGATCATCTCAATAGATGCAGAAAAAGCATTTGACAAAATACAGCAGCACCCCTTCATGTTCAACACACTAGAAAAGCTGCAGAAAGTAGGAACATACCTCAACATTGTAAAAGCTGTATATGCTAAACCCAAGCCCAGCATCATTCTAAATGGAGAAAAATTGGTCTGGGGATCATGGCTCAGTGGTAGAGTGCTTGCCTAGCATGGGCTGGGTCCCAGGTTCGATCCTCAGCATCACATAAAAATAAAGGCATTTTGTTGTGTCCATATATACCTAAAAAATAAATATTAAAAAAAATAAATGGAGAAAAATTGAAAACATTCCCTCTAAAAACTGGAACAAGACAAGGATGTCCTCTTTTAGCACTTCTATTCAACTTCATCCTTGAAACTCTAGCTAGAGCCTGGGTATGCCATATTTTTATTTTTAAAATTTTCACATATTCTTATATTTTTTTAAAAAACTAAACTCTTTAAATTTGTAAAAGCCATTCTGCACACCCCAGCTACAGAAGTCAGATGTGGGTTGTCTCTGATTCCCAGCTCCTCGCAGCCTCCCAGCCTGGACCTTGAGGGCATGGGAGGCGTTATGTGGCTGAGGAGTAAGTACCCTGCTTTCTAGCTGGGACCATCCATCTTTCCTTTTTTTTTTGAATTGTAATTATTCATTGCACTAATCGCACAAATTGGCTGGATTCCCTGATGCAGTCGTACAGCACACGCGTCCCACCCTCATGCAGGTGACATTCCCCCTCCACTTACAGTGGTCTTTGTAGTGCTTTTGCTTGGCTTCGCTGTTTTAGTTTTGTTTTGTTTTCAGCTTCCATGTGTGAGAGGAAACAAGGGATATTTGTCTCTCTGTGACTGACTTACTCCACTGGGTGTGATGTCCTCAGTCCCACCTAGCTTTGCAGACAGCATGTCCATCCACACCAGAGATGACGGCACTGAGCGTGCCTAGGTGTAAAGAAAACAAGGAGACAGTAGCAAGGTACAGAGGTAGAATGGCTCTCCTTCAAGCTGCCAGCTTTATACAGTAAGTTACATGAGGTCACTGGCATCAGTAGTACATTAGTGTTCATTGTGTCATTAGGCAGGTTACAGAGTTAGCAACATTATGCAGCTTATTTTTCAGTTGCAATGTGTAAAGTTAGAAGCTTTGTGTAGCTCTCAAGAAAGTCTGCTTTTTAAAGTTACTGTTATGGGGCATGTTCAGGCACAGCCAGCTTGGTGAAACATTGAAGTTATCTAGAAAGCAAGTTCCTTTATTCCTAGAAGCTGTATGCCTGAGATGAGGTGAAGGCTGATAAGACTCTAACACAGAGCCTCCTCATGGAAGGCATTGCTACAGCAGCCAGGCAGCCTGTGTCTTTGCACAGAAACTTCCCCAGCCACCAAGCATGCCCCAGTCATAAAGTCATCAGAGACCCCAATCCCAAACACAGAACCCTTATACCTAGGCCTGGTAGATGGATCCTTGAATTACATGGCTGTTCTACTTTTAGTTTCCTGTGACACTTGGTGCTGCTTTGCACGATAGCAGGCTAATTTACATTTCCACCAAGGGTGTAAGAGTTCTCTTTCTTACATCCTCACCAGAATTGGTTGGTTTTTGTTTCTGTGGTAGTGGCCACTCCAATTGGGGTGGGATGTTATCTCATTGCAATTTTTAAAAAACTTTATTTTTTAGTTTTAGGTGGACAAAATATCTTTATTTTATTTTTACGTGGTGCTGAGGATCAAACTCAGTGCATGCTAGGCAAGCACTAGTGAGCACTCTTATCACTAAGCCACAACTCAGCCCCTCTCATTGCAATTTTGATTTGCATTTTTCTTGATTACTAATGATAGTATTTTTTTTCCAAATATGTATTGCCTATTTACATTTCTTATTTTGAGAAATGTCTATTCAGGTCATTCCCCCATTTAAAAAATTGGATTATTTGGTTTTTATTGTTAAGTTCTGGAGCTCTTCCTATATTCTGAATATTAATCTGTCAGATGAAGAGCTGAACAATAATCTCTCCCATTCTGGGACTGTCTCTTCACTCCACTGATTGTTTCTTTGGCTGTGCAGAAGCTCTTTGGTTTGATGTGATTCTGTTTGTCAATGTTTGCTTGTTTCCTGTGTTTATGGAGTCCTATCTAGAAAACCATTCAGGAGGATTGCAAAGATTTGGGTACAGCCTCAGAGTAGCCAGCATTGTCTCTATTTCATTTTTCTTCTGATCTGACCTTTATTCTTTCTTTCCTTCTACTGATTTTGGGTTTGGTTTTGCCTTGCTCTTCTAAAACCTTGGGATACATTACTAGGCTATGTATTTGAGATATTTTTATTTTAATGCAGTGTTTATTGCTATGAACTTCCTGCTAAGTGCTGCTTTTGCTGGGTGCCACAGATTTTGGTATACTGTGTTTCCATTTCAGGTGAGTGTGCTACCACTGGAGCCACATCCCCAGCTTCCATTTCAATTCAAGGATTATTATTCTTACATTTTGGCAATGCCGGGGATCAAATGCACAGGGCAAGTGCTCTGCCACTGAGCTAAACCTCAGCCCTTAAGGAGTTTTAAAATTTACCCTCTGACCTGCTGCTCCTTCCAACATCCATTGTTCAGTCTTGGTGTATTTGAAGAATTCCTACAGTTTCTCTAGTTGATTCTAGAGTTATTCCATTGTGATCAGGAAAGATACAAGAAATTATTTCAATTTTTTAAAATTTGTTAAGAATGATTTTGTGACCTAATATTTGCTCTATTCTTGAAAAAAATTCCTTGTCCTGATGAAACTGTATTCTGCAGATGTTGGGTGTAATATTCTGGAGATATCCATGATCAATAGTGAATTTAACTCTGGTGCCTCTTTGTTTTTGACTGAATGATCTATCTTAAAGACACTGGGATGTTGAAGTCCGCTGTGATATTTGTATAAAGGCCTCTCTCTCTCTTTAGGTCTAGTGGTGTTTGTGTTATGAAATTGGGTTTGTCAGCGTTCAATAAATACAGACGTGTAATTGTTGCAACTTCTGGGGAATTGATCCCTGCATCATCACATAGTGACTTTCTTTGTCTCTTCTTACTATTTTTGCCTTCAGGTCTATTTTGTAGGATAGCAGTGTAGCTACTTCTGATTGCTTTTGGATTCCATGTGCTTGCAACATCATTTTGCTTTTGCTTCCAGTCTCTGTGTGTCTTTATTGGTGAGGTAGTTTCTTAGACACAACAAATTGTTGGGTTTTGTTTTATAATCCATTCAGCCAGTTTTGTGTTTTTTATTTGGAGAATTAAGACCATTGGTATTCAGAGTTATTATGGAAAGGTATAAACTTGTTTCTGCAATTTTGTTGATTCTTAAAAAAAAATCCTTCTTTGTTTCTTTGAATATTCTTTGTTTCTTTCTCTCTTATTCATCTTTGTAGGTTTGATGGTTTACTATATGATAATCTTATTTTTTCCCTATATCTCATTTCACTCTTCTAGCAAAACTTAGTCTTTTGTGAAGTCTGTGATTACTTTTTCCTCTTCTAGGTGTAGAATTTCCTTAAGCATCTTTCGTAATGGTGGTTAGTGGTCATAAATTCACTTATTTATGCTTATCTGGGAAAGTCTTTTTGTCTTTTCTTCAATTCTGAAGGGTAGGCTTACTGAGTATAATAATCTTCGTTGGCAGTTTTCTTTCAGAACTTGAAAAACATCATTCCATACCCTCTTGGCCTTTGGGGGGCAGGTAAAAATCTTACATTAATCTAATTTGTTTACTTTAAATGTAATTTGGCACTTCTCTCTTGCAGATTTTAACATTCTCTCTTTGTTGTGTACTTTTGATACTTTGATTATGTTATAGAAATGTTCTTTTCTGGTCATGTCTGTTTGGGGCCTCCTATATCTGACTATTCATGTATTTCCCAAAATTTGGGAAATTTTCCATTATTATTTAATTGAATAGTGTTTCCATGCCTTGACCTTTAATTATCCTTCTTTAGGTATGCTGCTTTTACAGATATTTGATCTTTTAATGCGGTCCCAGGGAGTTCAAAAGTTCCTTTCATTCTTTCTGATTTTCCCCTTTATTTCTCTCTTAATGTATTCTCTCAAAGACTTATCCAAGTTCCAATATTCTTTCTTCCACTTATTCTAGAATATTGTTGAGGATTTCAACTGAATTTTTAAATCTGACCTATTAAACTTTTCATTTCTAAGATTTCGGTTTGGTTCTTTTTTATTACCTCTGTCTTTTTGCTGAATTTCTCTTTCATATCTTGCATCATCTTTCATTCAACTGTTTATCTGTATTCTCTTGGGTTTCATTGAGCTTTTTAAAAATCATTGTTTTGAGTTCTTTATCAGGCTTTCCATCCACTTTGATGCCTTTAGAATCTGTTGCTGGCAAGTTATGATCATCATATAGTATCATATGACCTTTGTTTTTCTTGTTTCTTGTGTTTCTCTGTTGATATTTGTGCATCTGTTAGGAGGAATTCTTTTCTGCCTGTATGTGATGGCCTTCTTGGTAAGTGCCTTTCTCCTGACTACATATCCTGGGTTAGTTTTGTTGTGTAATATTGAACTTATTTCCAGCTAGACACTGCAGTGTAATCTCCTTATGGCTTCTCTGACCATGATTTGTGGATTTGGACACAGTGTATACCATATTGGATTTTGAGAGACCCACTGCTTCTGCAGATGTCATGAGTTGGGTCACTGTTAATTCAGGCAGGTGTAGTATAGATGGCATAATGTGAAGAGTTCACCCTCTGTGGTTGTTCCTACAATGTGAGTAGTGGTCTCTACCAGGTAATGGGATTTCCAGGGGCTGTGTTGACTTTGGGTCTGTTACTTAAAAGCAATTCTGATGCTTATTGTCCAGTTGTGGCAAAGGGCTTAAGCTCTTATATTTTAACTAGATACTGGTGCAGATTTGGGGGGAGACATGGAGGCTGGGAATCACAGCCTCCTCTGTGACCCTCATATCCAGTCTTGTCAGAAATGAGTG
The DNA here is from genome assembly GCF_001458135.2 of Marmota marmota marmota. Classification (NCBI taxonomy): domain Eukaryota; kingdom Metazoa; phylum Chordata; class Mammalia; order Rodentia; family Sciuridae; genus Marmota; species Marmota marmota. The sequence goes on from NW_026000001.1 coordinate 7,006,606, forward strand.
ATTGAACAGGTGTGAGTAACCAATGTAGCATACTTGTGTAGTGTGATGTTAGCAAAAGTTGTCATTCCTTTCAGCCATCCACTGAGGCGGGCAGTGGCATGTCCTCCGTGGCCCAGAGTGAAAGCAGGCAGGGCTTCTGGCCCCCAGCAGTGTGGACTCAGACAGAATGACTCTTCTCAAGATGGCGACAGGTGCCAGAAGCCTTGCAGGGGTCGCAGTGAACTGCCTTGCTAAGGCCAGCCCTCTGTGTAGCCCACCTGACTGCAGCCCAGGACCTCAGCCCCTGCCTCTAGCTGTGCCCACCTAGGGCATGAGTTGATGGCTGGGAGATTTTGTCCCCCTAGTAAGTGTCTGCCAAGGTTCAAGTGGCACTGGGCCATGGCTGGATCTGGGCACAGTTACTCTCAGCGGAGCTGCAGACAAGGTCAGAAGCAGAACACCCACCCAGTGTGCATGAGGCCCTGGGCTTGGTCCCCAGCACAGTGAAATAAGCAAAAAAATTTTAAAACCCCACAAACAAAAACAAATACAAGTTGAGTGTGGTGGTGCACATCTATGATCCCAGAATCTTGGGAGGCCGAGTGTTGGGAGTCTCCCTGAGAACTCCCCGGGCCTTTCAAACATGGCGGTGGGCAAGATGCCAGTGGGCGGATAACAAGTTGTTTTGAAAACCTTCTAATGGGCCCTCCCCGTCTTCTGTACTCGTGGACAGTTCATGCCCCCCATGAATCTTATGCAGGGCGGACGTGTGCACCAGAGGTGATGACCTGACCTTTAAGATGATTGGTCCCGGGAGCTTCCTGGTTTAAGATAACTGACTCTCACTTTCTATCTAAGCTAGCAGCCGTTTGCAATAAACTGCTTCATCTTTGTCACTGCTGTGTGTGTGCAAATCTTGGCCTTTCACCGAGGGAGGAGGATTTCAAGTTAAAGACCAGCAAGACCCAGGGTGTAGCTCAGTGGCAGAGCACCCCTGGTTTCTTTCTCATACTAACAAAACAAAAAACCCACTAGAACACGGAATCAAAACCACAACCACAACAAAAGGGGAAAAAAGTAAATCAAAAATAAAATAAATGTAAAAAAGATAATGAAAAAGGATAAAAATAGTATAATTAAAAAAACCTCAACAGAACAAAATAAAGAAAAAAACAAAACTAAGACTCTTCCTCCCCCACCCCCAGCTTCTGCACTGAGCAAAGCTCCTCTCTGGTCTCTGGCGGTTGCTGGGAGTTTGTACCCCACCCTTCGGCACTGGTGCTGCAGGTGTGCAGGGAGCACCTGCAGGTGGAGAGGTCGGAGGAGTGAGCTGGCATGGGGCCTGGTGGTGCCAGGCATAGGTCCCTCTGGAGCTTTTCAGGCTGTGCCCTGGGGTGGGTGAAAGCTGCCACTGAAAAGGTCCCCAGCCACATCTGGGGAGCAAGGGAACCACAGAGTTCTTTACTTGGAGGGGGTGCTGGGATCTGTCGTCCTGGACTGGTTTCCTCGATCCTAGCACCCAGCCAGACCTGACGCATGTGGCCACACCCAGCCTCAGGGGCAGATCCTGTTTGCCAACCGAGGGCAGCGCTTCTGCTCTCCTCCACAGCGCAGCCCTGTTCCCCACAGCACAGAGCTTCCACAGCTCCCATCAGTAACTCCTCGAGGCTAAACCGTCCTGTGAGGCAGCCACCCACTTAGGTAGGCAGTGGCATGTCCTCTGTGGCCCAGAGTGAAAACAGGCAGGGCCTTCTGGCCCCCAGCAGTGTGGACTCAGACAGAATGACCCTTCTCAAGATGGCGACAGGTGCCAGAAGCCTTGCAGAAGATGCAGTGAACTGCCTTGCTAAGGCCAGCCCTCTGTGTAGCCCACCTGACTGTGACCTGCTTCTGTGCTTGAACATGCTTTGCCCACTTAATAACCAGTGTTTGATGTCTTTTTACTCTGGAGTACATAGTAGATCTCCTCCTGTTCACTTCCCTATAGATGCCTGTGGCAGGGCTCTGCTACAGGTCACTCGACTGGCTTCCTGTCTATGACAAAGGCACTGCTCCTCCCACTCTACTGTCGAGTGCGAAGGTTGATGTGGCAGAAGGAAGTCACCCACTTCACTTCAGTCACAGTCAGACAGCTAACCTGACAGTAGGAGAGCGTGGAATGAGCCCAGCCGTGTGCCTAGGAAGACAGTGGCAGTCTCTGCCACTCATTCACATTTCCCACTAGTTATCTTTCTGCTACGAATTTGCATGGTAGATAAATGATAGATGATGAATACGACAGGTAGACATTACAGAGACAGGTGATAGGAAGATAGATGGTTGATGGTAGGCTGATAGATGACGGAAAAATACAAAAATAGAGAACAGATGATGAATAGGTAATAGATGAATGGATAGATAAACAATAGAGAGATGCTATCGATAGATGATAAACAGATGTATGATAGGCAGGTAGGCAGGTAGGTACATAGACACACACACACTGCTCCAGGAAACCACTTCACCAAAGGTCGCCTTTGGTCACTCGGACTACACCATTTCCCAAGTCACTTAGCTGCAGAGACTGAGTGGTCCCAGATCACTGCTGTCCCTTCAGTGAGATGGTCTCATACACGTGTAACTCTGTCAGATCCTTTCATTGTGTTGCATTCCATCCTAGGATTCCCTGTCCTCAGCAACATTTTACTCTGTGAAGCTGTCAGGCGCACAATTTCTTTACCCACCTAGTGTCCAGATTTGTGTTTCTTGTACTTTCACCAATAAGAGGGATCAGGTCTGGGGCAGGAAATATATAAGGCAAGTTTGGAGTGTTTTATATGCCAGAAAGTAAGAAAGAGTTCAAAATAAGCAAGTTAAAAACACTCTACAGATATGAGGATACACCAAGGGGTGCAGATCTGAAAGGAAGAGCTTCCAACACCCAGAGCCAGGACAATTTGAGCAACAAAATAAGGCCGAGCTGATTATAGCCCAATTAAGTATGAAATAAGTGCCAAGAGTCCATGCAACACAAATGAATGAATAAATAATGATAATGAGGGAGACATACCGTCTCCTTGCACAGGAACCCACATGAACCGTGCAGACATCCCTGCAAGGAGGCACCACACAGATCTGCACCTCGGGTGAGAGCTATTCCCTCTCACCTGCACAGCAATTCCCTCCCAAGAGCACAGTTCCAGAAGGGCACAGGGTGGGCTGTGTGGAAACACTGTCCTGTCTTCACAACTTTTCTGAAGGAAAAGAAAATGTTTTTGAAAAACCCAGAGAGTTTGAGGCAGAATGGAGACTCTCTTGCTTGTCTTGAGTTAGCCAATAGTATGTGAAGCCTCTCTGACAGGACCATGGGGCAATTTTCTGGGTGGCCCCCAGGAGCAGGAGAGTCCCACCAACAGCAGCCATAGCACCTCAGTCTTTCAACCCTAGAGATTCTTCCATCAGGCAGACCTTGGAAGAGGACCTGAGCCTGAAGGGAAGTGTGGCCCGACCAATGCCTTGCAGTCAGCTGGTGAAACCGGAGCATGGGACCCAGCTGGTGGGTACCAAGACTCTGACCAGCAGAAACACTGGGATAATGAATGTGCTGCTCCTGGCTGCTGAGTCTGTGATGCCTTGTCACACAGCATACCAGGAGCGGTGGTGGGCCTGGGTTCTCTGGTAGACACCAGGGAATGTGCCTTTGATCACAGAGATATGTCTGGGTCACAGTAGGCATCACCTAACATAGCAGATGTCAGAGAAAAGAACTCTGAGGTGGGGAGAAGGCACATAGCCGACCAGGCCCATCCAGCTCGTCCTGGGGTTCTCAAGGTGTCTGCTGGGCAGAGTGGCCCTGCTGCTGGGATCTGTTTCCCCTCCTTCATCCAGGCACACTCAGCAGGTACCTGTGGAACCTGCCCTGGACATGCCCCTGGTGCAGAGGGGACCACCACCCTGCACATGTTCCCTGGCAAAACTGTGAGGCCCCCTCAACCTGCAGAAAACCCTGGGAGATCTGAGTGGACATCATGGGCACAGGGCACCACCCTGTGTCCAAACTTGGAACCACAAAGCAGCTGGAGAAAGCTGCAGCAGAAGGTGGGGGCGTGGCAGAAAAGAAAAGAAAAGCGTTTCCCTGTGCTGCTCCAGTGACCACACTCTGAGAACCGGCATTCTGTTGAAGATAGACATCCAGTGAAGAGGAAGCATAGTAGATGTTATTTCTATTGCAAAGGTGAAAAGTCAGAAGAGCTTGTCTTCTTTGATGGCTGGGTTTTGCCTACTGTGTCAGGAGTTTTCAGAGAAGCAAACCAGCAGAGTGTGAGCGTGAGTATGTGCGTATGTGCATGTGCATGTGCGTGTGTGAGAGGATGGGTATGCATGAGTGAGAATGTCTGTGAGTATATAAAGGAGACCCTGCAAGTGCTCAGTGCATGCGCATCCTTTCTGGGGCCCCTGCTGCAAGGGCCACACCCCCACCAAGGGCCATGCCCCCACCAAGGGCCACGCCCCCACCTTCTGCAGCAGCTTTCTCCAGCTGCTTTGTGGTTCCAAGTTTGGACACAGGGTGGTGCCCTGTGCCCATGATGTCCACTCAGATCTCCCAGGGTTTTCTGCAGGTTGAGGGGGCCTCACAGTTTTGCCAGGGAACATGTGCAAGGTGGTGGTCCCCTCTGCACCAGGGGCATGTCCAGGGCAGGTTCCACAGGTACCTGCTGAGTGTGCCTGGATGAAGGAGGGGAAACAGATCCCAGCAGCAGGGCCACTCTGCCCAGCAGACACCTTGAGAACCCCAGGACGAGCTGGATGGGCCTGGTCGGCTATGTGCCTTCTCCCCACCTCAGCTTCCCTGGCTGCTACACGGGACCTTCATCCTCAGCCTGTAGCCTACTTGGCTGACTTCCCCTTCTCCTGGACACATTGTTTTCCTTCAAGTAAAAGGTAGGCCTGGGAAAGGAGGGGGTCCAGGTCTTGGGGTGAAGGAGGGAGAAGCTGCGACATGATCCCCATCTGTGGCAGCCCTGAGCAGAGGGCAGCAGGGGTCTGGGTGTTTGGTTAGCACAAGTGGCTCAAATTGGGCTCTAAAAGCAGGTTAGGGTGAGGCCCAGTGCTCACAGCTATAGGTCTAAGGTCCAGGAGCTGAGTGACTAGAGGAGTGAGGAAGGCCTGCCAGGTAGTGCCTGGAAAGTTCTGGAAGTTCATAGAGGTCAGGAGGCCTGATAAGGGGCTGGAGTTTCCTGTGAAGCCCTCCTGGCAGCATCTTCTCCTTGCACTGCCCCTTGGCCTGGCCCTCACTGGGGCCTCACCCACACAAGGCTGGGCTGACGATGCCCCGGGGTGCAGTGAGCATCTCCACTGCCCACACCCAACCCAGCTGAGGTCCAGGAGGGCAGAAATGGAACTCCACCCCTACCCCCAGAGGCAGTCCTTATCTGTGAAAGAAGAAACACCTCTGCTGGGAGAATGATCCTCTGCACAAATGCTCAGGTACTGAGCCTTATCCTTAGCTGGACCCCAAGACTATAATTAAAGGTTCACGAGGAAGGGATTATCACAGAGGAGGGGCACAGCCCTCTACGACCTGAGGCTGGCATCAGAAGCCCAGTGCTACCAGAGATAACATTCAGGACACTCTCCCTTCTTGGCCTCCAGGGACTAGTCCCTTCCTGAGAAGCAAAGTCCCAGGAAGACTATCTGGCTTGGGTCCTGGGAGGCAGGAGGAGAGCCTTGGAAGGAGCCCCACATTTAGAGTGCGATGTGATTTCTGGGGAGGAGCAAAAATAATGCTCCCTGTCACCATCATTCTAAATAAACTGACAAGGGCATGACTGTCTTCAGGAAGGGTAGTTACCATGCCCAAGTCTGGGGGAGCTGGTGATGGCCATGGATGAGGCTGATGTCCCCTAATCTGGTCTGGAAACAACCAGAGTACCCTCTTGCCGGGTTTCTGTTCTCGCGACTAAAGGGCTCAGAGGTCACCCCAGTTAAACTGGGCTGACTGGGCTGCATGAAACAACCACACAAGAGACACAATACCTTTTTCTTTGGGGTAACTGTGACGGCTCCTCTGACCTAAGGGTCCGCAGAGAGAGAGCGAGAGCACGCGCTGACCCCTTTTATTGAGGAGAAGCTATTCAAAAGAGGCCAGGGGTCAGGTTCAGGGGGCTGAGTCTATCTTCATGATGTCCACTGTCAGCAGGTTGACTGACACCTGGGTAGGCCACACCCAAGGGCACAGTAAGAGGAGGGAACACATACAAGGCCCTTCCATGGAAGATTCTATCCTAACCAGGGCAAGGGGTTAGATTACAAAGGAACAGGTGAGTGTAGCTTCACCCATGGGGCTGTAGCAAGATACACCCATGCACGAGACACCGACCACATTTCTGTGACTGAGCGCCTCAGCACCCAGCCGGGGAGTGTGACCCAGTCACGTGTAAGGTTGGTCTCCCACACCCTCTGGGATGTGGCCTTTATTACCATCATGACAATATCCTGCACCATTGATGGTGGAGCATCTTCCCTTCACGTTCTCTCATGCCTGACTCAAGCTTCGCATCTCCTGAATCTAGCACAGTGCCTGGCTCATGATGGAAACATCACACATCCTTATATCAACTTTTCCAATTGTCCACCCATCCACTAATCCTTCTATCCATCCACACATTCATCCATCCATCCATCTACACATTCACTCATCCATCCACAATTCACACATTTCACTCATCCATCCATCTATCTGCCCACCCACCCGTCTATCCACTTACCCACCAACCCACTCCATCTATCCCCTTATCCATCTATCCCGATGCCCCAACTGTCCCACACTGACTGAAAACTCAGCTAAGCCATATTCTGCTGCTCTGGGCCCCAAACATTCAGTGGTGGACACACAGCCTCACAGGGCTTCTGCTCTAGGTAGGAAGCAGACAGTGAGCAAGATGTTATCTGAGGAGATGTCATCTGAACCAAGTCTCATGATCTGTTGAGACACATGAGAACACGACGCACCAGTATGGGGATGGAAGTGTGCTGTGTGGGAAATGGCAGTGGAGCCCGTTGGGGGATGTGGAGCAGAGGCAGTGACAAGACATGGTGCTGGGGGAGGAGCTGGGGTGGAAGAAATGTTTGAAGTGGGACTTGGGGAGGGTGAGGAACCAGTACCCTGGGCTGTGGTGCTGCTGGTAGGCAGGACCTGGAGTGTAAGCTCCAGGGGGCACTGAGGCTGCTGCTTAGACATTTTGTCTGCACAGTTGAAGTGGGTGAGGGAGGAGAGAGTGCCCTGCAGGGCCTTAGAAATGGGACCATAAAGTGGGGTTTGAGCACGTACTAACAGATTCCAGACATCATGATTAATGAGGAGCAGGCTATCTGGACTATGGCCAGGTGAGGTTGGAGAGGTGGATAGAGAGACTGAGAGAAGCGTGGTGCCACTGGAGGTCGGGCAGGGGCTGGAGGAGGGAGGGAAACCAGCAGCCAAGAACTATGCTGGGGAACTGAACTTGCATTTCATGGTAATTGTGGGGAGGCAGTGTAGACAGGCCCCCAGGGCAGCAGTGGGGTTAGCACTGACAGAGACTGTATCAGTGGTATACCGATACTGTTTGCAGTGCAAAGGAATGGACAACCACTATCTGCAGAAGCAAGGAGCAAGCCTGGGAAGCTATGTAGCCTGCTCAGTGGCCTGTGCACTGGCACTGGACAGCCCAGCATGTTCAGCCCTGGGTGCCTTAACTGGGCACAGCAGTCTGGGGTCAGACAGTGTCCCGGCCCATAGCTGGCACTCAGAAAGTGTCTACTCCTCACCCTGTTCCTCTGCTGTGCGGTCAGTGCCTGCTCTCCTGGAATATAAGAAGGGGAGGCTGGGCCGCATGAGGAATCCACAGGTTGGAGAATTTTACAGAAACTCTGCATGGTACTGAGGGGCTGGCACCCTAAGAGCTAAGATTCACCTTTAGCCATCAGTTTCTCCTTCTTGCATTCTTAAGCCTGACTCCTCTGGACCTTCTCTATCACTGAGGTCCTCCTTTTCCTCAAATAAGTGACAGTTCTCTCTAGAAAGGTCTACATCTATCCACACTGTTAAGGGCTCACAGCCTTTTGGTGTCATGCAGGGACAGCACACCAGGCCAGGCCTCTCCCAGTCCTACTCTCTGCCAAGCCCTGTGACAGGAGGGGACAGCTGCAGTTCCTTCCAGCTATAAAAAGACCTGACACCAAGTGAGCAGAGGACGTTCAGCCCTCGGGACACCTAGCTGACTTGGGAAGGAACTCGGCCCCAGAACCATGCTGAGGTTGCCCCCTATCACACAGCTGCTCCAAGCCCCCCTCAGATGCTGGGCAGTTCCCAAGGCCCACATCTCTGCCAAGCCGGCCAGAACACCTACCTCTCCTATGGTAAGTGACCTCTAAGACAGCAGTAGGTCATTCTGAGGACTTGGCCCATTTCCTAGGTTTGGGGGCAAAAACACAAGTCCAGGCTATTAATGGGGAGGCGACCATGGTGCTGGATGTCAGTGCTTCTGTCAAGACAATTGTCTTGAATGCCAGGAAAGGGGTCCTAAAGCCATTTCCTGCAGGACAGCCTCCCAAAGTGGCTGCCGAGTTCAGTGGTGGGCCAGGCTCCCTTTCTCAGGCCTCTCACTTTTTGGCAAAGGCCAGTGGTCAGAGGACACTCAATGCTGTGCGGACCTTGCTGTCTGTGAAAGGGGAAGAGCTGGGATGCTGACGGTCAAGGAGAGTACAGGTGAAAGCCAAAATGTACGTTAACACTTTTGACTCCGGAGCAGTGTTTTAAGAATAAACAAATCAAGGTTTACAGGGTCACTTGCTCAAGGTCATGTAGCTAAGACCTGAGTCCAGGCTGCATATGCCTTTAAGCGTCCGGGGGTGAGAGTCAACAGGAGGGACTCTAACCCCGCCCTCAATCTAGCTTTAGAAAGATAGAGGGGTGGGAGGCCCGACCCTGGCTTTTTCAGGGGGGAACTGAAAGTGAAATTTGGTCGGGGCTCTCTTAAGTTCAGCCAGTGAGAAGGCGTGGCTCCAGGTGGGGTCCCTCTGCACAAATGGGGCACAGGCATGCACAGACACACAGGTGCAGCCGGTGGAAGCTGACCTCCCCACCAGGCTTCTGAACGGAATTATGCTTCATGGAAAGGCCTGTACTTATTTACAAGCAGTTTAAATCTCAGTTGTTTCTGCCATTCCATACAGCACGGCACCCTGCATGTGGGGCCACAGGTATTGGAGGGGAGTGTGTACTGCTGTCCTTCTGTGGAGAGCAGCCAGGGTCTTGGGCCCAGAGCCCAGGGCTTTCCTCCTGGTCTTCAAGGCTGCCCTCAGGGACAACAGCAGATGTCAGTACAGGGTACACATGAACAGCCTGAAGGCATGTGGGAGAAACCCAGTTGGCCCAAGTCAGAGGGAGTGGAATGGGGCGGGGCAGTGGCAGGCAGATAGTCTCCTTCAGTGACCAGGCCTCATGGGCTCATGTGCTTTCCTCCACCAGGAGCAGGCTGTGGGGATCTCGACCATGTTTGTGAGCTTCCTGGTTCCAGCAGGCTGGGTTTTGTCCCATCTGGAGAGTTACAAGAAGAGCTCTGTAGCATGAAGACCCTGTGGCCACCTGGGCAGTCCTAGAAAAGCACATTAAACTCCTTCTTCTACCTTCTGTTCACACTGACTCTTCTATGTACCCATGTCCAGCCCGGGCACTGCAGGGAGACTCCTGCAGACACCCAACACTGGACTGTCTGGGAGCTGGAGCAATGTCAACAATGGGGCATGCTGGGGTACAGAAGTGGCCGGCTACCAGTGAGGAAAGGTGGCACTGGTGTGGAAACCTATGCCTGAGAGGAATCCTGAGTGGGCTTGAGGAGGGAATGGACACCCTTGTGTCTCTCCCGATGATAAAGAGAACTTACTTGCTTGGTAGCCAAGAGCAAGGCTCTGCCCCAGTCCCCTGTATGGGGCAGGACGGGAGCCAAGACCACATCCCCACCAAGCCCTCCCTAGTTTCTGCTCAGGCTTGTCCTGGAAGGTAAGACCAAGAACAGAAGCATAAGCAGGGTAAAGTGAAGGCGTTTATTACAGAAACATCCTGAACGCACTGGAAAAAATGCACACATGGGTGGATGGGACAGAGACCCACCTTGGGGTGTTTGCAGACTTGAGAGCTTTCCCACTCACTTTTGCCCTCCCTCCTGAGGCCTGGAGACCCCTACCCCACTGCAGGTTAAGACACCCCCACCTAAGAGCCTTCCCCTGTGGCTGGGCTCCCATAAATGACAGTCCACCATTTTTACAGTGAGTAGTCCCTATTCCCAACAGGATCCAAATCCACACCCCAATTCAATGCAGATCTTTGTTGCCAGCTTCAGGGCCACAGAAGTGCCTCCCAGGTGAGGTGGGGCCACAGGGCACCAGGGTGCTAGGTGAGGATGTCATGGGCCTGGTGCTCCACTAGCATCTCCATGCTCTTCACATCTGTGCACCAGAATTCCAGGCGGTCCTTCATTCCCTTGATCTGAGGGCAAATCAGGGCCACATGAGCATTAAGATACGCAGGACCCGCAGGCCAAATGGGGCAGGTCTAACCTCTAACTCATTCTTGGGGCAGAACTGAGGGTATCAGAGCTGAGGTGGGGGTGTGCAATGGGATCACCCAGGTCAATTCTTATCACAAGAATATTTTAAAAACTTGCATTAAAGAAAACAGGCAAGAATAGAGGAAATCCACAGGATTAAACTTCCAGCAAATATGAATAAGACGGATTTGTGCTCAGATCATGAAACCAGGAACATGTTTGATCAGAGCACCAATTTTAAGATTAAAAGACTTTTTTAAGATTAAAAGGCTTTATCAGTACAACCAACACCGTTGTCACAATAAGCTTCTAAGTGTAGAGTCAGACCCTAGGCTTGCATCAACTGGGTTCTAAGAAAAGGCTTCAGTCCCCACAGCAATAATCCATTCCCCAAACCATGTGTACCGTGACGCCTTCTTCCTAAGTGACTTCCGTCCCCATAAAACCAAGACAGCACAGACATAACCCAACCCAACAAAGGCAAACCAGGGGCTCAGTGGCTTCACCTGCTGCAAATCCAGCACGCGGGGTTGCACCCAGGTCATGTGCACTCGCTTGTCCACCTCGTCTATGCTGCCCCTCACCAGCCCCACCGAGAGTGCCTTCATCACCAGCAGCTCCACCTGTGTGGGAGGGCTCCTGTCAGATACCCAGTGCCCTGCTCTGACAGGTGGCAGCTCTGCTGCTGTGATACCCCAAGCCTAAGAACTGTACCTCGTTCACTGTGATTTTAGCATTTTTGGCAATTTCTTCAAAAGTGAGCTGTCTGTGGTTGGCAGGTCGTGTGAAAGTCATCTGAAAAAAAAAAAAAAAGCTGATTAACTACTTAAAATTGTTTTTCCAAACAAAAATGGGCTGAGATCTGATAGGATCTGATAGGTACATACATTTTAAAAACACAGATCATCTTCTGAGTACCCCATACAATAAAATTTTCTTAATGTGTCATATGTCTTACTACTAGGAACAAACTTTCAGCGCTTAATAATAAGGTTAAAGGTGAAAATAAGCTTTGCAGGAATTTTCAACAATAGCCACTACTTATTTCTTGAACAGGTAATTGAAGCCATCATGTATCCCAAGACCAGGGGACACTGTGGGGAACCAAAAACAGAACCTCCATCTCCTGAGGAAGTTCACGTTCTGGTGGGGAAGGACAGACAAGCACTAGACCCGAGAGGATGTGCCATATCATCGGGAGGAAGGGGCAGCTCTTTCAGCTCAGACTACCCAGAAGGGGAGACCTGTCTGAGGGGTTGTCCCAGCTATGGGAAGACGAGGAGTGGGGCAATGAGGAAGAAACACCACACAGGAGATGGGAGACTCACTGCTCACTGACCGAGGTCTTGAAGCACAACAGTGGCTTTGGTGCCACTTACCTCCATCAGGCACAAGAGCTGGATCTTCCTCAGAAGCTGTGCCTCATTGGCTGCTAAGTCAGGCTGTGAAGCACAGAAAGAGGAGCTGACTCTCATGTCTGTGCTCACCAAGTGACCTTACCTGGGTTCTCAATTTTTTTCTTTCTACACGGTGGATGGAAAAAAGCTGCGGGGAAGATCCAAACATGTACACTGCAGACTGCTGAGGCTCATTAACAGTCAAGTGACCTGAAGTCTCCCTTTCTTATGAAATCTAAGACTGACTGATAGGCTGTTTCTCTAGAGAAGTGATCTGTAAGAGTTATGTACTGACGTTACAACACTAGAAGGCCTTTCAAGACTCGTGGCACAAGGCACTGCTAGTAGAGGACAAAGGACCTATCCTGGGCAGCCCTGGTAGCACTGCCTGCTTATGAGCACAGTGCAAGTGCAGTCTGAGGAGAACCCCGAGTCTTGGAGTTCACACAGATCAAAGAGCAAGTGATCAATTTATAATGAAAGACTGGCTTGCAAGGAACCGAGAACACTTTCTGCAAGACCCATGCAGTGTGTGGGCTCTCCACAGAGGTGAAGCGAAGGTGAAGCCAGCCAGGGAGAGTGGACAGGTGGCTTAAACCACATGAGTGGCAGCTCACACCCTGGCACAGGAACTGGACAGGCATAGGGAGCGTGCACCTCTGAGTATCTTTTCTTCTTCTAAATTGCTATGGCTAGCCAGCTTCCTCCCTCCTCACTTTTTTAAAGAGAAGTTCTTGTTATGTTGCCCAGGCTGGTCTCAAAGACCTGGGCTCAAGTGATCCCCCTGCCTCAGCCCACCATGCCTGGGTATGGCTCCCTTTCTGAGTGGTACATTTTTTGCTGAGACAGTGATGTGTCACCAGGAACAGCCAGGCCTGACGCTTCTGCCTCTTCATAGCACCTTAACAACCCTACCCCATTGCATACAACTGGTGTAAGTTGTTGTAAACTTTGCGAAAATTTAAAGTTTCAGAAAAGTACAAAAACAAGACAACTATGATCCCCATGACAGTTAACATTTTAGTAATATCTGCGTCTAACATTAGAGTCCCTACCACCCAGAGCCCATCCCTACCACCTAGATGCCCACTCCTGGAGCTCTTCTCCCCACCACCACACCTCCTCCTACTCCATCACCTGTCTGCTCACACTTAATCTGTCAGCAAAGTGCTCAGTTCTTCCTATGTCTTTCCACCCACCCCATGGTCACAAAGAGCACAGCACTTCTGCTGGGAGGGTTCTGACACCCACTCCACTCAGCAGAGATGAAAAGTGCATTGTGTTCTGTTCCCCCACACACCCTCTACCTTTCCTTAGTGCAGTCACTGCCCATGAGACGCCTTGTTCTGTGTGAGGCCAGGCCTGCCACGGTTCCTCCATGCCCAGGGTCGCCTGGGTGCCTGCAGTGTGTGGGGAAGATGCTAGCCCAACACTCTTGGACAGTGGGCATGTGAGAGGACAAGCAGGGCCAGAAGCCTATGGACCCACCTGCTGGCCCCAGGCAGTCTTCAGAGTCTGGAACCTGTCTACATCACCACTGTTAAAGGCATAGAGAGTGTCGATCAGCCACTGCCGGTCTGTGCTCCTCAGGGACTCCAGCACAGGGTGCATGAGCTGTGGGGACAGACAGTACAGGTGGTAGAAGGCCAGTTCCTCCCTGCGCCCCTTCCCAACCCATGCCAAGGAATCAGTGCCTGGATCAACTTACGAGCTCTCCAAAGTTAAAAACCCCCTCTCCAAGAAGTCCTGCAAGTCCCAGTGTGAAGGCTCTCTCCTGCTGCTCAGACACTATGGCAACAAACCCAAGTCAACAAACACTAGTCCAGTTCGGCATTAAAAAGCACATATAACAAAAAGTAAAGAAGCCATTCTTGGTAATGGTAACCTCACAAAGCATTCGTATGGTTGCTTCTTCTAAAGTGCTGGACTGACCTGATTACATCAGGGATCACAATTACAAGTTTTGTGGAAAGAATGTTCATTTATTACTTTTCCCCTAAATATATGCATCTCTTTGCTCTTCAGTGTGTACAACCTCCTGAAGTAATGAGTTCCTCCAACACTTCGCCTGCTGTGGAGTCACACTGCCACTCCACTGTCTCACATCCCAGTCAGTCGGCCCCTCTCCTCCAAACTATGATTCATTTGCTTGCTGCCCCATGCAGCCCAGTCCTATACCTCTTGACTGCATTAGTTGCTTCTTCAATACACTTTGAGATACAACAATCAAAACTTCATCAACGCATTTAAGAAGTGGTGGTTTCTATACAATGTGGGAAACATCTAAATTATGTAAAAGTTGTCTTTCTAAATTCTCTGGTTACTTATTTCCACACTCAGTCCCTTTAACGACTATAATTCATTCCCATGGATCTGAGATTCAATTTCAGAACAAGGGTCTCAGCGTCAGTGAGTTGAGGCAGTCGTCATCCTGTAGGGGATGAGGAAGTACTTACACTGCTGTACTTCCTATAAGATTTCTGACTTGGACAACAACACACTTGGAGGAGGAGGAGGAGCACAGGGGTTGGGAGGAACCAGCCTTGTCATCTGAATTAAATGCTGCAGGCAAATATGATGTGGAAACTAAAGCATAAAGAAATCTTTCCACCTATTCTTCCCAAAGGGATGAATCCATGTGGGCAAGCTTCCCTGCCATCTTACAGCTGCTACACGAGAACGTGCTCCAGTGTGACATGAACCATAGAGGCCACGTACCTGGCAGATCCTTGATATCGACACAGCCCAGAAACCGCAGGGCATCTTTGTAGTAGGATGCATGGTTTCCGATTGTTTGATAGTATTTACTTGAGAGATCGTAGAAACGACTGTGAACTGATGTCACACCAGGCAGGTTGTTGAGCATTTCTTCAACATCTTCAATTGTTTCCTACACACAAGTAGTAAAGTTGTCTCTGACTTTAAAGATTTTTAATGTCATATAAAAATGAAAAGCACAAGCCACCAAGGCAAACATGGAGAAATGTAAACCTTCAATTTATACAAAACACAGCAAAAAGTACATAGGTGATATATAAATATTCGTATATATTTATTGCATGTGTGTATTTTTCTTTGGTAGTACTGAGGACTGAACACAGGCCTAGGTAAGTGCTTCTACCACTGAATTACCCCCCCAAATCCTATATGTCTTGAGACACGGTCTTACTACTTTTCCCAGAACTTGCCTTTTCTCCTGTCTCAGTTACCATGACACCCCCAAGACAACTTATTACTAGGAAAAGACAATTATAGCATGCGTAATCCCACAGGAATTATGACCAGGGAAATATAAAGAACTCTTACAAATTGGTTGGTAGAACACAATAGAAAAATGGACAAAAGACAGAGGCAATTTTACAGAAGTAAAGGCATGAATGGAATGGCTGATAAGCCATCAGTAACCAATCCCTTCACAGGAGACCAGATATGTATGTTGTGAAACTCTTAGACAATGAACCACTACATACGAGTAAAAATGAACTGGTTACACGTATCAACACAGTGACTCAACTCTGACTCAGTGACACTCATCTACCCACTAAGAGAGGATGAAGTAGCAGGACTGAAAGTGTCAGGTTGGGGAGGAGCATGTGTGCTGCTTTAGTCCTGAGCTGGCTGGGGCAGGAGAGTGCCCATTACAGTATTCCTTACAGTTCTCTATAGCTTCTGGTGTGTCTTAAGTACTTTAGAACAAAGTGTAACAAGTATGCATATGGGCTAGGACTGGGAAGCAATGAGAACATGAACACTTTAATTATTATTGCTAAATTTTCTTTAATGTTATCATTACCAAAACAAAACAAAAAATACACCCAGGCTCTGGTTAAATAAGGTGGACTAACCACATGTGTGGTTTTTGCTGCCACTCTTATTGAAACTTGTCCTCCAAATTGCATAAAAGTGAAAATAAGAAAGGCATAAATCCAGACAGGAGACTTCAACAACAATCTAGGGGGCAGAGAGAGAATGGGGGAGCAGCACGTGACCTGCAGTGGCGGGGATGCTGCCGTTGGTCATAGTGAACCCAGCTGAGGCCCTGGGAGTCCTGAGAAGAGGGACAAATAGGGGCACAGGGAGTGCTCTTTTGATGACGAGTAGGAGCATCATATCAGCAACTTACTTGTAAATGATTTGGAAAAAGTATGCATGCACTCACAGAAAGATGAGGCAAAGGCAGTAAAAAGCAGTGGGGAATTGGGCCAAAGGCATGAGAGCTTTCGGTGCTACTTTCCCAACTTTTCTGTAACCTCAAAAGCATTTTTAAGTAGACATTCTTAAGTCAGAGACATCTCTTACAGAATCTCACCTTGGTGACCTGCAGGTCCCCAATGTTTAACTTCAAAGCTCCGATTGCTGTTTTACACAGGATCACTGCCTCATCGCTGCTTTTCACCTGAAGATGTTGAAGCACAGTGGAGTCTCAAAAACCAGGACAGCTAACCAACCACACGGCGAGCCCTACCTGTGCAGTAACCCAACCCACAAGCTGGAAGACAAACGCTTTCTAAGAATATGGACACAAACTGTGAGTCACAAATAGTCCAGAAAGTACTGTTCAGATCCCACATTCACCTTCTCACGAGTCTTTTCCAGAAATGTAAGAGCCACATTAGGATCTAGAAGAAAAAGAACTAAGTCAGAAGACTCATCAATAGTATGTTTCTAGCAGCTGAGACACATTTAGGCAGGACAGTCTTTAGGGCTTGATAATGTCTATCCGATTATACTTCAATTAAATTATAGTTGAAGGAACTTTACCATTTGAATCTACTCCATTATGAAATAAAGCAAGGCTTACCAGTCATTTGTCTCACCACATGAAGAATTATTTCTACCAGGGACAAAGGGTTCACCCTAAAATATAAAATACCCCATTTCTGAGTGTCCAGGAGTATCAGTGGACTCATTTGCAAAGTAAAAAAGTGACAAAAAGAGTTTACCTGTGTTCAAATTCACTGATGAAGTTTTCATAAAGCTGTGGAACCAATCGTGGAGAGTAAGTACAGGATGTCTTTCATTGGGCAAAATCAGACTCTAAACACCATTCTTATTAAGTTTTGGGTTTCCAAACCACAATGCTCACCACATGTGCTTACTCACAGAATAAGTGCTGTGTACATGTTTGCTGATGGCAGGACACCCACCTTAGAACTTAAGCTCATATACATGACTACCAATGTATTATTAAAAACAAAACAAAACAAAACCCACCACCAGGGTTTCCTTCTGGCTTTGGAAATGAGGACACTGTTCTAAAGACCAATTCCTATATTCTTTCTCCAAGGTACTCCAAGTACAAAAAACTGTCCACCTGGAATGTCCACTAATCCAACAGAACAGAGTTCTTTCAGATTTTAAAAGGCTATAGGCTAGTTATGTCTCATTACTAAATTTCGTAGCCACTCACATACACTGGGTTACATCCTCAAACCCTGGCTAGGCCTGCAGACACAGAATGAGGTAAATCCTGAGCTTTCAGGGGTCTCCTGGGATAGTGGAGAATGAATCAATGACAATAACATGAGTTTAAGAGAAATGGAAAAAGGCATATAAGAAGGTCAGCCAAATGTGAGGATCCAAAGGCTGTTCCCACATGGTGACAATTGGGTTTCAAGGAATGAAGAGCAGTTGCAGAGGTGGATGTTTGGTGAGGCAGAGAACATTCCAGATAGGAACAAATTACACCGAGTTTCAAGAGTACTTCTGAAGGACACAGAGTGGGAGGCACTGAGGATTGGTCTCGGTTCTAAAGGCAAGGTTGAACCAGGGAGGGAAGCAGGACTGAGAACAGAGAGGACTGCAAGGAAGATGACAAGTGACACCAGTTCAGGGCAGAGAGGGGAGCAACAGCTGTGAGGATGGATAAAGGGTCTGAGAGACGTTTGTCAGTAAGTTGAATCAGACTTGATCAGACGTCAGCTGGTCAGAGAAGTGTCCCCTGGGCTAGTGACCAGAGAAGCAGGAAAAGGGAATGCCCGGTGTGGGCCAAGTAGGGAGAAGGAAGCTTCAGTTTGGATAAGAAGAACCTGAACTTCCTGTTGGATATGCAGGGAGAAAGATGGAAATGTCCCTGTGGCAGTTAGATATTTACATCTGGAACACATCCAGCTAAACAAAGTAACCCGTGTACTACAGGAACAATTTCAAAGACATCGTCCTCATTTACATTAAAAATTTAGGACAGAGGCCAGTCTTCAGTGCCTCCCACTCTGTGTCCTTCAGAAGTAGTCTTGAAACACGGTGTAATTTGTTCCTATCTGGAATGTTCTCTTCCACACCAAACATCCACCTCTTCATTCCTTGAAGCCCAGTTGTCACTGTTTTAATTTTCTAACACCTCTAATAATTTTTGGAGTTATTTAAACAAAGAAGTCTACCAAGTCCAGGAACTCAAAATTTCTTCTGGTGACTAAAAATTCATGAACACCATTCATGTTACAATTATGTGGGCTGGTTCTGAACAATTTTTGAGGACTATTTTATCCATGAAAAAAGAAAACAAGTCTGTTGACCTGAATGTCACATTACCTGAGGTTGAACAAATTCTTTCTCATGTGTGTAAAAGTGATTTAAAGATAAGAAAGTAACGGGAGAGGGATGGGAATGGGAAATTCAATAGAATGAATTGGATATAACTTTCCTATGTTCATACATGAAAACACAACCAGTTTAACTCCAAATCATGTATAACCACTCAAGTGGGAAGTAATACTCCATGTATGCGTATGTCAAAATACATCCACCTGTCATGCATAACTAAAAAGAAAAATAACAAAAAAGATAAGAAAGCAAAGCATAGCAATAATTATGAACTATATGTCTTTATAATGTAAAATCATGGAGTGCAAGTATTGAGATCTGTCTTAGGACTTGTTTTTTGGATTGGGGATTTAATGCAGGTGCACTTTACCACTAAGCTATATCCCTAGTCCTTTTTATTTTGAAGATAGGGTCTCAGTTAAGTTGCTAAGGCAGGCTTCAAACTTATGATCCTCCTATTTCAGCCTCTGGAGCTGCTGGAATTACAGACAAGTACAAGCACTCCCAGCTCTTTTTTCATTTTCCACATGATTCAGAAGATGAAATGCTCAGCAAAATCTTCAGGCTCACAGATAACTGAAAATTCCTTGGGTAGAAAAATGTCAAATTGATAGGTATAAAAATTGATAGTGGGGCTGGGGTTGTGGCTCAATGGTAGAGCGCTTGCCTGGGGCGGGTGAGGCACTGGGTTCGATCCTCAGCACCACATAAAAATAAATAAAAATAAAGGCATTGTGTCCACTTACAACTAAAAAAAAAAGAAAAAAATGATGATAAGGTAGGTGGTAACCTTTACTATGTGCACTATAAAGTAACATATTCAGGAGAAATAAGCTATAATTATAAGCTAGCTATAATATAACAATATCTAACTCTAAATCAGAGAAAGTCATCAAAGAGTAAGCTGTCAGGAAAGACCTCAAAGAGGAGGCTTCATGTGTGAACACACCCATGGGGATTTGTTAGGAATCTGAAGAGGGCTAGGAATAGTGTGTATCCTCTTTATTCCTCCTGTTGAAAAAATTCTAAAAGTGCTCTATTATTGAGGCAGCATGATATTGTGCAGTCCCCCCTCCAACTACCCATTCTCAACTAATGTACAAAAGGTGCCCTGTCTTCTACATTACTCAGGACAGATGTCTGTGTAAGCAGAGTCAGACACGGGTGAGGGAGAGGAGTAAAGGGGTTACCTAGAAAATGACCTACTGAAGTATCTCTCTTCTGTTTCCTACTGTGTCCCCTAACTGGTTTTTATTTTCCATTTTTGAGAAAGTTTTCCAAAAGCGGCAATTAAAAAATTTCTTTTTTACCAGGGCACACTATAAGACAGTATTTTACGCTAGAATTCTATTTATTTTTTGAAATTTATTTACTTTTTGAGACAGGGTCTTGCTGTGTTGCCCAGGCTGGCCTTGAATTCAGGATCTTATCCTCCTGAGTTTATAGGCGTATGTCATTGTGCCTGCTGCTGCTGCTTCTTCCTTTTTTTTTTTTTTTTGGTTTGGCGGTGCTGGGGATGGAAAGCACATACTTCATGCATTGGGCTACACCAGCCCTGGTTTAGAATTTTAGAAACTGAATGCTCTTCTGTGGCTTATTAGCTGTGACCTATGGAAAATTACTTAACCCCTTATGCCTGCTTCCACAATAAAAAAGAAAAGGAGATAAGAATACTACTTGTCTTTCAACATTGATGTGAAGAGTAGGAATAAATATGGAAACTCCTCACAACATTCCTGGAGACAAAGTTATTTCTGAATATGTGCAGTTCATTATCATTATCATCTATTATTGTGAGAAGTCCTTGAGTATATTCTTATAATATTCATATGACACAAATCACTTACTTTAATGAGACCATCTCCTTGGGCAAAGCATGGATCCTGCACAAAATCAAGCACCTGAAGTGTCAGCTGATGCCATAACCTGGAAAACACAAGGCCCTTCAGATAATCAACCAAAAGGTAGTAGAGACCTCTGGAACCTCAGTGTTCCAGCAGATAACAAAGCTGACCAGTCCTGACTGCACAGAAGAAGGCTAGTACAGATGGTAATAGACCTCAGTTCTTTTCACTCAATGTTTATGTCACATAGAGCTGACTTACTCTAAAACACAGGTTTCCCAGCTATGAAACAGAGAATTTCTGTTTAGACTACTTCAAAAAAATCAGGAGGTTCAACTGGAAACAAGAGTTTTGGAATCAGACAGCTAAACTGAAATCTAGTCTCTCTTATTCATTAGGTGGGTATCTCAAAGAAGTTGAGGAAACCAAGTTTCAATTTCCTCATTCATGAATGGGACATGAAGGAAGAAATAAGCTAATAATATACTTGCAGGACATTGACACATTTCTTAAAAAAAAAAAAAAAAAGGCCAATATTTAACAGTACAGATAAAATGCTTTAAAAAATAAAAAGTACTTTGGGCTGGGGTTGTGGCTCAGTGGTAAAGCACTTGCTCAGCATGTGTAAGGCAGTGGGTTTGATTCTCAGCACCACATATAAATAAATGAATAAAATAAAGGTTCAACAACTAAAAAATATAAATATATATAAATACAAATACTACCCACAAAGCAATTTTTTGCCAAATACTAATACTTTTCTCCAAAAAACTGCTATTAGCAGGCTACTGAACAGCATCAAAACATGCTGTGCACGGGCTGGGATGTGGCTCAGTGGCAGAGCCCTTGCCTGGCATGTGTGAAACCCTAAGTTCAATGCCCAACACCATTAATAACAAACAAGACATGCTGTGAAAGATTCTATGCTAAATATCCATCAGGAAGGTTCCTACAGCAGATGTGTTTCCCTATGAGCAAGGTCTAGGCCAAAACTAACGATTTACTCTACTCATCTAAATAGAGGTTGGTGCTTAGCAACAGAAAATTGTTCTGAAGCTCACCCTGTTTCTGAAGGAATTCAAACTCTGAGATCTCTGGAGGCACAAAGCCCAGGGTGAAATATTATAGAAAGTAGAAACAATGGGAGAGCGGCAGTGGTTGCACCCTGTGTGATCAGCTGTAGAATCAAAGGAAAACCTCGGCTCATTGGTTTCAGACCATAAGAAAACTAACTGTAGATTCACTCACACTATGGCTTGGCTAAATGCAAGTCTCCAAGAGCTGTTTCCCACAAGGGTGGCACTCTGGCTCTGAAAGTGTGCTTGTGACTGAATCAAGAGCAAAAGCACAGGCCAGCACCGAACCCCTGTCGTGACACCAGAAGAAGGGAGAGTTCAGAAGCCCCAGTCACAGCGCCGAGGGCAGGAAAGCAGTGAACCCTGGATCCCAGACCCCTACAGCTCTGGCCCTTAGTCCTGGTGGGCTGTCGTCCCTCTTCGTCCCAGGCCGCCACCCTCAGGACGGCACCGACCTTCCCTGGCACAGCCCGTCCACTCTCCCCACACGTCCCGCTTCCTCGGGCCTCCCCGCCTCGGGTCCCAGCGCCCACAGCCTGTCTCGGACAGGCCCTGGCCCCTCGTTTCGGTGCTCACTTCTTCGTGTAGAGCTCCTCCAGACGGTGCCACACGGCTGCCTGGCCGGGCCCGGAGCTCTGGCTCTGCTGTAAGAAGCCCGGTACATCCTTCATGATGGCAGCAAGAAGCCGGGACAGGGAGAGCGCCCAGGTGTCAGGGCCGCGGGGATGGCGGCCGGAAGTGCTCACTCACTTCCGGCCCGGGTGGCGCGGGGCGTGCCGGGAGCGTCGCTGCTGGCTCCAGCGGCGCGCTGTCGCCAGGGTAACCACGCTCTGACGCGTTTGGGGCAAAATTCTCTCCTGGGTCTGTACCGGCTTCCGGCACCAGGCCTGGCTCTTGAGACATTAAAGAGAACGGGCGCCAGCGGCCAACCGGCCCCGACTGGCCGTGCGGATGGTACTGGCACCTTCCTGGGAGTGTCTGGCGGGGACCAGGATGAGTTATCATCTCCGTGGCGGCTGAATGTCTTGTCGCGGCTCGGGCCAGAGGCCAGAGCCCAGCAGACCCGGGAAACAACCCCACCCTCCGTCCACCTCCACCCTAGCGCGCAGGGGCAGGGCGGGAATGAATCTTGGAGTGGAGGAGGAGCGGGAGCTCAGGAGGAGGGTGTTCTAGGCGGGGAACGAGCTCACAGGGATGGGGCT